>NW_026779303.1:313750-627500 GCF_030144855.1 Hypanus sabinus | reverse complement strand
ACTGATTAGTGCAGTGGAACAAAGGGGGCTTTGAATACAGATCCATTATTCATTGACAGTGGCGTCGTAAAACTGTTTACGACAGTTGGGTCGTAAAGCGGGTTTTGCCACATGAGCATTGATCAATCAGACTATTCCGTTCAGGAGTGGGATGTTATTTTGAAGTTGCATTATAACGTTGATGGGCCTCACTTTGGAGTATTGTGTGGAATTCTGATCAACTATCTGCACAAAGATATCACTGAGAGTGAGAAAGCTTACAAGGTTTTTGTTCAGACTTGTAGACCTGATCTATAGAGAATGTTTGAATAGTTAGGATATCGCCTTCCCCCACCCCCCTTGGGGAGGTTTCATAGAGACGTACGGATTGATGCTGTAAATGGGATCAGGCTTTTGTCACTCTTCGGGTGAGTCTGGAACTATCCTTCATAGGTTTAGGATGAAAACTGAAACATTTAAGGGAAAACTAATGGTGGAATTCAATTCAATGATTGAGGAGAGTGTGCAACTATCTGTCAGTGAAAGTGGTGGACGTGGGCTTGATGTAGCATTTAAGACAAATTTGGGTAAGTACATGAATGTGACGGTACGGAAGTCGAGGCAGAATTTGACACGGACTGGAAGGGTCCAGTTTCTTGTGCTGTGGTACACTATTTCTCTGACTCCTCTGAAATACATTGAATGAACATCGAATCCATTGTTTGTCACGCACCGCCAAGAGTTCAGTGTGTTACCCAATGTCACAATGAGTAAAAATAGACCGAAACAAACACTGGTTGTTTGTTCACTCTCCTGTAGCTAATGTAGCTAAGGGGGCATTAATTGGCTTAAGGGACATTCCTCCTGGTGTATTAGGGCTCACCGAACCACAGTATCTGGGCAAGTTGGCACTTTCCGTACAACTGATCGACGCTTCTGGCAGAAAATGGGATACCCAGCAATTTATTATATCGTCTCAATTTACTATCCCGTACTGGCAGCCGTTGGTATTGCAGGTAAGGTCACGGAAATGCCGAGATGTGCGACATACTGTGGTTTTAAAATTATACTCTGCAATTTAGAGCAGAAGTGTTTTGCTGTGCAAGTCTTTCCATATAAAATCACTCAGGAAATAATAAATAAATAAACTCTTTTCATCGATTTGTTTACAAATATGATGTGCGTCACTTTTATGCCTTTATTGGTTTTCGTCTTGTTTGTTTTAATGTACTCTATCATAACCTTACACACTTATTTTTTTAATGAAATGAATTTTCCTCTGATATTAAACCCGAGTCTGATTCAGATTCTAATACAAAGTGATATCCTCTATCTGGAATAGTTATAGTGACGGTCCTGTTTATTCAGGCAAAGGGTATGTGCTGTCCTGGTTGTCAATCCATTGGAATCTGATATCTGAAGGGTCAACGGAAGTGCATAAGGGATACAGGAGGAAAGTAAAGTTAATCCAGAGGGAAAAGTGTTCTACGGAAATACCCTGAATTTAGGATAAACGAGAATGCCAATTTATTCTGGAGGGGTAGAGCTATGCAGCACTAAAAAGAGATATTTGATCCAATGTCAAATAGGATGCCACGCGATGTTTCAGCGTTCGCCTCACAACCTTTCAAACACTTCATAACCATTTACCCGTACAACTGCCTTTTATTATTGGATCTCCTGCAGCCACGTCATCGCGCAATATATTTCACATGATTGCCCCATTTGTATAAACGTTGCCCTCAAATATCTATTGAACCTTCCCCACACAATTTATACCCACGCCGTCAGGATCAGGATTCCGCAATCCTGTAAGAATAGACTGGGTGAATTTACACTGTCTTTGTCCCTTGTGGTTTTCTGCTTCTGTGTGATTAGCTCCCATCTACCTGCGCTGCAGCGAATAATGTCCGGCTCTGATCAATCTCTCTCTGCAAAGCAGTTTCTAAAATCCTGGAAACATTCTGGTAAATTGTTTCTGGACTAATTCGGTGTGAGCCATTCCAACTACAAGGTGCCCACAATGCTCACAGTTCTGTGTGTACAGGCGTAACACAGACGTGCGCATTTCCATTCCCATCCAAATTTGTCTGCTCATTTCCTTCACTGATGAAGCCTATCGATGAGCTTCATAACCACCCTGTCCACCTTATGTTCCACTTTCAGTGAATCATGTTCTTGAAATATACACACCTCTATTCTCACGACTCCACGGAGCCCTAATGTTCGCTGAGAAGCTCCTACCTAGCTTATCTTTCCAAAAATAAAACGCTCCATGTGTCCCAATTAAGCTCCACCATTCCCTTCTCTGACCAACTTACTGAACTGAAGTTAACTGAAGTTTGATAGTTGACCCCGCTCTCCACCAGACAATCTATTTTATTGTCGTCTGTAAATTTATTCCCCGGGTTTTGCACATTGTTATCCAAATCTTCGATATAGATGACACATGACAATTGGCCCGGCAACGATCGCTGACCAAATCACTATTCACTGACTTGCGATCCCTGAAACAAATTTCCACCATGGATTTCTTCTCCCATCCACCCAGGATTACCATGGTGGGACTGACGGCTTTGTGGCAAAGTTTGCGGATGATACAAATGATGGGTGGATAGTTGGGTATTGCTGAGGAAGCAATGCGATTGCAGCATTGCTTAGGCATATTGGAAGAATGGGCACAAAAGTGACAGATGGAATACAGTATTGGGAAATGTACGGGAATGCATTTTGGTAAAACGAACAATAGTGCGGACTGTTACCTGAACGGCGTGATATGGACTACCAGTTTTATCATGCAAGCAAAGTCACACTGAGCAATCGAGGCACACTGGGAAATGACTGTTTGTTTTTTTTCACTCTTTTCTCAGTGAATTTAGCGGCGATTGTGATCCTGTCTCGCAGAAATTGTGGGCTCTCCAAATGTATCACTCGTTACCTCATGGCCATGGCGACAGCAGATCTGATTGTCGTTGTCCTTGGTGTTGTATTCGAGAAAATCAATGCTCTCTATTCGTATGCTGATTTTTGGGTGAACCCCCCGCTGTGTGGTGTGGGAGGTATTTTGACGATTGCAACATTGGATTGTTCCGTCTGGCTGACGGTCGCTTTCACTTTCGATCGCTACGTCGCGATCTGCCTTCAGAAGCTGCGGCCCCGATATTATACGGAGAGAACAGCGACCGTGGTGATCGTGGCGGTGGCCGTAGGCAGCTGTGTTCAGATATTTCCATTTTACTTTGCAGGAGAACCAGGGACGTGCATTCCCAAACCCGAATACTATACATCATCCCTGTGGAGAGGTTACGAGTTATTTGACACCATCATGACCCCATTATTACCGATTGGTTTAATTCTTCTGTTCAATGTTTTAACCAGCAGATCTATTATAGCAGCGAATATGGTTCGCCGTGGACTCCGGAGCAATACTGACAACAAAAGTGATCCAGAGCTTAAGACCCGGAGAAAGTCAATGGTTTTGTTGTTCGCTCTATCCGCCAATTTCGTATTATTGTGGATAACCAGTATTGTACACTCCATGACCTGGGCAGCCGTAAACGTGTTTTTCACAGACAAATATTACAACACGCCTACATTTATCCTACAAGTGTCCGGGGATATGCTGACGCTGCTCAGTTCCTGCACCAACACGTGTATCTATGGACTGACACAGAGGAAATTCAGGGAGGAGCTGAAGAACGGGGCGAAGAATCTGTTTACACTGAATGGGAAGCTCGTTAATAAAATGTAAATGTAATTATCCCTAATTGTGTTTAGCTATAAATATGTAGATTTTTTTGTACCGCTGTTCAGCGGTTGTTTCAGTTCTCACACTGTAACTCTCTGTTTTGCATGGAAACGTGACCATCAGATTAAGCAGCAATGGCGTGATTATTCTCTCTGTGCACCACGTGACTATTCATACGTATAACGTCAGATTAAATTCCTCTGTGGTAGTTCAAGAACTGAAACGCAGAACTAAGACTGGCGAAGTTCAATATCAAACTAGTTTTATAAAATAAGTGCGCCGATGACACGAGATGCGACAATGAACGTGCAAAATCAGACAAAATGTGCAAACCACCGTAAGTCTGTAGAAATCTGTAAACGTTTAAATGCCGAATGTGGGGAAACCTTTATGAATATACTTGCAATACAAACTTGCAATATGTGGTCTCGATTCCAACCACATTAGGTTACCCTGACCTCTGTTAACTTTTCTACTCCGAATGAGGTCGGGAGTCACAAAAGGAAATTTCCCTTAATAGATGCTACCTGGCTCGCTTAACTTTTGTTGCATGTATAAAACTCGGCTGAATCCAAAATGCGTGTTGTACGTCAGGGACCTTTAAGCATGTGCAGATATCAATAATGTCATTTGTCTCGTGCTAATCCTCTGTATTGTGACGTCAACACCTATTCACGTTGGGGGAGAGGGGTGTGATTGGGAACATCCCATTCCCTTCACAAACAGGTAATAAGGATGGCAGGAATTCATGACCATGTCATGGTTTCAGGCACCCGCAGGAACTCTACCCAATGCCTTTCGTTACCCGTGAGCTATAATACGTCTTTACCCCGCGTTTATACAAACTCATTTTGAATATAATACGGTGTAATTTAGTTCCCTTCCATTAAATCAGGTTTAACAATGTTATAGTCCAGGGCTTTCTGAAACTTTTTTATGCCATGTACTCGATGCCGTTATCACCAGAATGGAACCTATATTGCAACAGAAAATATTCCTGTTGAATCTTGCATTATGTTCACTAGACTTCAAAGCAGAGCATGTCCCCTTATACATTTTCGTGAGCAAGGGACGGACGCATCATTTCATTGCCTGTGTGACCGCTGTAGCTTTCCCACATATGGTCGTATAACTGAGCACCAGGAGAGAACATGATGCGTATTTCCCCGATCTCTTTTTATAATTGAAACTGGTGCCAGTATTGTGTAGCATCACCCGACGGCACACTGTCCTTCCATATCCGAACCAAGTACTCCGGCGATAAAGACCCCGGACGAATCCTAAAGTAGGGGCTCGATCAGAAACATTGACTGTTTATTCAACTCCCAAATTTCGAGGGAATTTCGCTAGATTTCAGTTATATTTGTAATCTCTTATATTTAAGGCATAATCGGCATTATAATTTGTATAATTTTGTTAGCAATAATCAGAATGAATCATTTATCATTGAGAGTGGCCACTTCAAGCACATGGCTTTGCAGCTTTGAAACGGAGCTTTGAATTGAGCAGAACACATGTTGAATGTTTTCAATTGTCTGCCACTCGTGAACAACGGATATTTTGACTAAAACCTGCTTTTAATTGAATTGCATTGACACCGCTTTCTCTGATAGGCAGATCGTTAGAAACAGCCCGTGCACATTGAAAAACAAAACCCTGAAGTTAGAGCTATAGCGAGCTTTTCGGAACTGGCATCGAAAGACTGTGCATGCCGGCAAAGATCAGTCATTACTGAAACGAATGCCAACGTAGGCGTGTGACGCCTTTGGACACACTGCTCGTGCAGTCTTCTTCTGCTCTGCCTGCCTCTCCCTTCCATTCGTAATCACTGATGAAAGCGGGGAGCTGATATATTGGAGAGCACACAGAATATGTGAATGACGACAAATGGATTGAAACGTAAAGGTCAGCAGAATTTCTGAAATGAAAGACAAACTTGGTTAATAAATGTTGTGTGAGGGAGAACAGGGGTAACAAAATGCTAAACCAATTGCTTGGTATTTAGACAATAAAGCTCATTTATGGACGTGTCTGATGGAGTTGAGTCCAAGGAAGTGCGGGGGCTGTCCTTGGAGTTCTACTGTAACTGAAGGTATGCGATCAATGACAGACGGTTAACAGAATTGTCCACTATTGCTTTACAGAGTAATCTGTCCGCCGAAATACCGAGCTCACTGACAGTGTGTACGCAAGCTGGCAGGAAGTTATAAGCGCATGTGGCATGTTTGCCTTCAGTGGGAAGGCGAGTGAGTGGAATAGTCAGGAATTCATATAAACCCTCGGTAGGATTTCAGTTACAGTTTTGTATTCAATGAGTTACCGGGAGGATAGGACATTGAATATTACAGCACAATACAGGCGCATTGGCCGACGACGTTGTACTGACATTTCATTCTGCTCTAAGATAAATCTAACCAGCTGCTACAGCACAGCCTGCTATTTATATCACCAATGTGCCTAAATAAGAGTTTGTGAATGCCCCCAGTGTATCCGCCTCTATCGGAGGGTTCCATACACCCACCATTCTCTGTACAACGAACGTGCCTCCAACAAACCCGTATAGACCATCAGACCATAAGACATGGGAGCAGAATCAAGTCATTCAACTCATTGCGTGAACCCTGCCATTCCATCATGGCTGATCCCAGATCCCACTCAACCCCATTCGCCTGACTCCTCCCCATATCCGTTGATGCTCCAACCGCCAAATACTACCATCCTCTGTCTTCTCTGCGAAAGCTAATTCTGTATTCACACAGCTACATTTTCAGCTCGTATGCCCCCAGAATTTATGGATGATCCTACAATGGGGAATCTTTTCAAACGCCTTACTAAAGTCCATCTGCAACACAACCACTGTTCTACCTTCATCAGAGTGCTTGGTCACATCGTCACAGAATTTGTTAGGCTCCTGATCCTCAGAAAGCCAAGTTGACTATCCTTAATCAGACTAAGTTTCCCCAAATACTAGTAAACCCTTTCTGACCAATAATTCAGCCACCGGTGAAGTAAGATTGTGGTCTGTAATTCTCAGTACTATCTTCTCCCCATTCCCTGAACAGAGGAATCACATTTGCCAACCTGCAGTCGTCTGGTTCGACTCCTATGGCAAATGAGTATGCCTTTTGAAAGAGGGTTTTACCAGGATACTGTCTGAATTACAGGCTGTGACCGGGAAAACAAGGAATCGACCGGCAGATCCAGTGGTTCAGGAAATCCTGTCCCTTTCGGAGACAGGATCCTGTCCCTTGCGGAATGTGAAAGTACAGTAAAGCCACAGAGGAACAACCGACCTTCTGAAATGTAGACATGGGGGAAGTCGGTATGATGCACCGAATTTCCTTTCGAACAGCACTTTCCGTGCTTTTGCGCATGGAGAGTGGCTCAGTGATTGAATCGGGCGCCTGAGTTCGGGCATCACGTGATGAAACTAGTGTGATTGGTGTTCGGAGGGCGGACAATTCCACCCTCGCAACTAATCGGGTAAAACAGAAATCTCTGGACCCCTTGTGAGGAATACTGTATGAAATATGGTGCTCCCGTTAGTGCAACACAGTGAAGAGATTCCCACTCAAACCTATAACTGATTGACTATTTAGTATAATGAAAATACTGCCCCCTTGGTCTGGACATTGAGGTATTATATTCGTGTCCAACTGGTTCCAATGCAACCCCTTCATTTGCTCCCTGTTTCATGTATCTCTCGTCGTTACAGCGGAAGTGGTTAAATTAACTGTATTCGTGACACGGTTTAATCTGGATTACAATCCAGATTGGTTGTTTGCCCAAGTTACTAGTCCAGTGATTTGCAAATTTTAACCTCGAATGCAAATTATTTTAACTTGTACATGCGAACCTCAGGGAGATTTACTCATAATTTACATTTACTGTTGCAAAATATTTCCCCGCACTCTGGAAAATTGGCTGAAATTTCTAGTTGCGGAAAACACTCCCGCATACTCCAGGTATCACTTTCGAAATGATTTATTTTCTAAATGGGCCATCCGAATTGAGCGCAGTGCTACTCTCGCCAGTGGTTGGGAGAGAACCATCCGCCATGTGGAAATCTGATCCAGGTTCTCAGCGGCACGGGGATGAATGAGGAACATTCAGATGCGTTGGCACTTCAACACAACACATTCCTGTTTCCGGTTCCATGATGCTTTATTATTGTCGTGGCCAATCCAGACTCAAATGCTCCATAACCGCAGACGCATTATCGTCCCGCGGTGCTGGAGCCTAAGATGCCAAAAGCATGTTCCGCATTGCTCTGTCTGGGCGCTGTTTCTTTGCTGGGATGTGTTGCTGATTCGCCTTTGATCTTGTTTCCAGCTGTTTGCATTCGGATCCGATTACCATGCTCTGTGATTATAAATTTGTCGATTTCAAGTTCAAGTTCAAGTTGCTTTCTATTGTCGTTTCGACCATAACTGCAGGTACTGTACATAGTAAAAACGAGACAACGTTTTTTGGGACCATGGTGCTACATGAACAATACAAAAACTACACTGAAATACGGAAACCGACACGAAAACTACACTAGACTACAGACTTACCCAGGACTGCATAAAGTACTCAGAACATTGTAGACATTGCAATAAATATAAACAAGACAATAGGCAGAGCAGAGGTCAGTAGGTTGGTAGTCGGATGGCTTGGGGGCAAATCTGTTACAGAAAAAAATCAGTTGAATGGTGGCGCCCAGAATCGGTCCGCTTCTGTACTCCCGCGGAGTCACGGGTGTAGTTAATTTAATGTCTATTTGAGAGCGGAATGGACGGGAGAGCCGGAATGCTAGGGCTTGTTTTTATTCCTGGCATGGACTCCGGCCCTCTCGCCTCGCCTCCGCTTCCTAGCACGCCACTTACGATATTCCTTTACCACTCCGGAAGCTGAAATAACCTGGACTGGTATAGCGTGACAGCTTTTGTTTTATTTTGAGGTGCACCAGCGTTGTGAGGTATTGCGTTATTACAGGGTATTTTGTCGTTCGTGTAAAGAACATCACTATTAGGAGCAGAACACGTAACACATTTCTGATTATGTTTGTGCTGAATTTTATTCCTGCTGAGATTGTGAGTAGAGATGATTTTCTTCTTTTAACATTTTCTCCGAAAACACGAACCGCGTGAATTATTTCTGAATAATTCGCTCGTGTGCGTCTCCATCCTTTTCAAATTTTATTATACAAGTAATTCAGCAGATGCTGAAAATCCAAGGCAACATACACACACACACACACAGACACTCATCTACACACACTCACACACTCACACATACACACACACACACACAGACACTCATATACACACACTCACACACTCACACATACACACACACACAAACACACTGACACATACATACACACACTCACACACACAGATACTCACACACACACACACACGCACACACGCACACACACACACACAAAGTGTCATACACACACAGACACAGACACACAATTGCGGGATGAATGCAGTAGGGCGGGATGCATTTATGGAAATGAATAAGCGCTCGATGTATCGGGTAGAAATCTTTCTTCATATCTGGAGAGGAAGGGGGAAGACGCCAGAATAAAATGGCGTGAGCGGGGAAAGGTGAGAGGTTAAACCAGGCGAACGACGAAGGGCTGGAGCGGAAGGGATCTGATAAGAGAGAACCGTGTACAGGAAAACCGGAGGTATTAAGGGACGCCGTGTGAGGTGATAGGCGGGTGAGAATAAGTATGAACCAGAGTGGTGAATGGAAGAAGAGGGGAGGGGGAGGTATCTTTATTTCGACATTCATGACACCAGGTTAGAGGTTACCTAGACGGAAAGTAAGTTGTTGCTCCTCCCTCTTGAGGTCAGCCTCACTGTGGCACAAGAGGAAGTGATGGGCCGAACATGTCGGATCGGGAATGGGAATCAGAATGGAAATGTTTGGACGCCGGGAAGCTCCGCCTTTCACGGATGGAGCGGTGGCGATCGACAGAATGAGCCTATTTTATCCCGGGACTCTCTAATATAGACGAGTGCCCACCAGAAACTCCAGACAGAGTAGACGACCACAGCAGATTCGCAGGTGAAGTGTTGCCTTACCGGGCAGACTGTTTGAGCCTGGACTGGTGGTGAGGGAGGAGATGAATGTGCGGGTATAACGCTTTGGGTGCTTGCAGGGATATGCACCGCGAGGGAGAAAGCTGCGGAGGGCTGAATGAAACAGCGGAAAGCGGAGAGATGGGGACGGGAGGTAGTGATATCTTTGTTGGTAGCATCGCTTTAAAAGTGGGATCAGCCCTTCCGCCCTCACCAAGTCTTCCATCAGTTTATCGGTGATGGAGTTCCTCTTGCTCTAACCTACCACCCCACGACGTTCTGCACCCAAAAAAAAATCTCAATTTGCAGCTTCCGCCTTCTTCAAAGAGATCGTACAAACAAATTTATTGTAACCACCCCATCAGCGTCCCCAAACCACACACCGTTTTCCACAGAGATCGCTTCCTCCGTTATTCCGTTTCTCTTCCGTCCCTCTCCATTGATCTCCCTCCTGGCACATCCCTGCAAGCGGCCGCAGTGCTACACCTGCCCGTCCACCTCCAACCTCACCACCAGTCCTTTCCCCAAACAGCCCTTCCAGGTGAGACAACAATTTACCTACGAATCCACTGTGGAAGTCGATGTGTCCAACCTTCCCGAAACGGCTTTCCCTTCATTGGCGAGACTCATCGTTGATTGGGAACCATTTCGTTTAGCAGCACAGCTCCATCCGCCAAAAACAGATCTTCCCCCAGTCCAAATATATTAATTCCGATTCCTATTCTTGTTCCGCAGTTTCCTCTTCTTCCCTGATGAGACCACCGTCAGGGTAGAGGAGCAACAACCTACAGGGGCATGCAGAATTTTGGGCAGCCCTGGTCAAAGTCTCTGTTACTGTGAAAAGCTAAGAGAGGAAAGGATGACTTGATTTCCAAAAAAAAAGAAACATAAAGTTAAAATTGACACATTTCTTTAATATTTTAAGCAGGATTACTGTTTTATTTCCATTCTTAGAGTTCAATTCTTTTTTTAAACGAAAAGGGCCCGATGCAAAAGTTTGGGCACCCTGCATGGCCACTACTTCGTCATACCCCTTTGGCAAGTATCACAGCTTGTAAACGCTTTCTGTAGCCAGCTGAGAGTCTTTCTTTATTTCCAGCATCTGCAGATTCACTCGTGTCGCCTAAGAGTCTTTCAATCCTTGTGTGGGGGATGTCGCCCATTCTTCCTTGCAAAAGGTTCCTAGTTCTGTAAAATTCTTGGGCCGTCTTGCATATATTGCTCAGTAGAACAGTGCACCACCACGCCAGAGTCTGCTGGATCTTCCTGAAGGTCTTTTGCAGTCAAACGGAGGTTTTGACTTGCTTTTCTATCTGTCCTACAAGCAGTTCTCTCGGAAAATTTTCTTGGTCTTCCAGACCACAACTTGACCTCCACCGTTCGTGTAACTGCCATTTCTTAATTACATTACTAACAGAGGAAACGGCTACCTGGAAAGGCTTTGCTATTTTCTTATAGCCTTCTCCTACTTTGTGGGCATCATTTATTTGAATTTTCAGCGTGCTAGCCAGCTGCTTATAGGAGCCCCTGGCTGCTAATTGTTGGGACAAGGTGAGGGGGAATGGCCAGTGGTGGACTGATGGGGATCAATTGGTACAGCTCGTACGGAAGACGCTGGGCGACTAAAGGCGGAGTTGTGGTGTCTGTGGAAACTAGGAGATGCTGAAACTCGGTCCCAGTTGGTACTGGGAGACACGTGGAGTAAGTGCAAGAATGTTGTGCACGAGGCGTGTTTTATTATTGGGAGTCACAATCTTCAGTATTTAATTTAATCTGCCATATTTTCCGATATTATTTTAACCTTCCTCTATATCACGGTTATGATACCCCAAAGTCCTTCCGCTCCTCGTTCATGTTTATGAAAAACAAAGCGCTCTTGCTACTGACATCTGAGGAAGTTCAGTGTAAATCTTTCACCAGTCCGGAGAAACAGCGACATCTTGTGGTTTGACTTTGTTTCTGTGGCGCCTCAGTTCCTGTGAATTCCCGGATTCAATTGGTTATTGCAATCTAATTATCGACAGGGAGACATCGAGCTTTGAAAAATGAATGATGAAATTCACGTCACACAGAATCACACAGGAATATTTAATTAACTTGTTAACGGAATCTTGGTTAAAAAATGGAGAATTATTAATTATATATTCACTCCCGCAGTAACGTCAGATAGAAATCATGTGTTTTGAATTTAGATTTACAGTTTAAACTCTAAAAAACAAGTCTGGATGATTTACCAAACATGTGGTGTGTCGTTGAAACAGAACACACCATTCAAACCCTTGCCATTCCGCTCCACGATTCCATTAAGAGTGATTTATTATCCTTTTCAAATATGTTCTCCTGCCTTCTTCCGAAAACATTTGACGCCCTGATTTACCAAGAAGCTACAAATCTCCGGCTTAAATGTACCTAATGACATGACCTGGAGAGCCGGCTGTGCCAATGAATTCCGCCCCCTGGCGAAATGAAACATTAAATCTTCATCTGTGTTCCAAATGAAGGTCCCTCAATCTGAAGCCGTGAGGACCGGTCGTAGGGTCACCACTGTTGGAAATCTCCTCTCCATACCTACACTGTCAGGGCATTGCAGCACTCCAAAGGTTTCAATCAAATCCCCGCTCGTTCTGCTGATACCCAGAGATATCAATTCCCAGTGATTGCTTACAACCCAGCACCTTGCCACACCGGACGCAGCAAACAGCTCACAGTTCAGTTCCATCACCGCACAGTCTGATTATACTTCGGAATTCATTAATTATTTGACCCTTTCAACTGAGCGGTACAGGCTTCTAAAACATGTCAAGACTAACACAGCTGGGGAAAGCAGAAGAACTTTCACCTGCTCTCTGAATCTGGTCTGGGTCACTCCGTAGATAAATGTATTTGTGCAGCTGCTGAAATTCTGAATAGTAGAGCCCCAAAACTGTCCCTGATAAAGCCGGATTGACGTTTCCAGGTCTGTGTAGAGGCATCGCATGACAATGAAGACCAGAGTGGTTGTCGCCCAACAGAGAAGGAAACTCGCCGACAGGCTGAAGAGCAGAATGATGGATTGTCTCCGACTCTCCATCTCCGGATCCCGGTGTTTCCCGCAATTTCCCCGTCCCTTCAGCCCCTTGCGAACCCTGCTCGCCGCCAGTATCTGTCTGACGGTCAGAGCATTGAGGGTCAAAATGAGGAAGAAAGGAAGTAGCGGATTCAACAGACGGTCGACCCAATAAAACCCCTCAAACGATGGCGAGAAAGGCACTACAGGTCTACCGAAACAAATCCAATTACCCCTCACCAACAACGCTATTCTTTCCATATACATGAAATAAAATGGTATGTTTTTAAAAAAGAAACCGAGAGATAGTGCGCCCATCACCAAACCCGCAATTCTGGGGGTGCAGTATTTTGCTTTAAAAGTAGGCGAGCAAATGGCCACAAAGCGATCGAAAGAGAAAGCGACAGTAAACCACACGGAACAGTCAACGGCCACGTGACACAGGACGTAGTGGACAAGGCAGAACGGAGCGTTGTCCAGGACTCCGTAATTAAATCGGTATGCTCGACCAATCTGGTAGAACAGGACTTCTATAATCACCACCATTAGATCCGCCGCAGCCATCGCCACCAGGTAACGCGTGACGCATTTGGAGAGACCGCAGTTTCCTCGGCTGAGAATGATGATCGCCACAAGGTTAACTGCAGTGAAAAAAATAGACCAAAAATAAGAATAAAGAAATCCAATCGTTTTTTTTTGTAGAAATACAGCCGTCAATTGTTCTCTTGAAATAAAATCCATCGTTCATCTCTGGTGGACACTGTCAGTGGAAGTAAAAATATACTTTCTTTGTTGAATGTGTGACCGCAGCATAAAGCGTTTTACAGGAGCGCATGCTCACATTAATCTCTTCACGTTCACGGCTGCAGCAGCGATGAGCAGAGTCCAAGAATGATAGAGCACAGAAACGGGTCCTTCTGCCCAATATCTCCATGCTGACCAACCTGGCCAGCTGATAAAGTTGTTCGTGACTGGATCAGATCAGTCAAACTGTCCATGTGCACTTTAAATATTGTTAACGACTCTGTTGCTCCCATTTCCTTTGTCAGGCTGTTCAATACACAGAGCAACTCCTATGTGAGTAAACGTCGCTGGGAATCCAGCTACATTTCTGCCCTCAATAAAATGCCACTCGGCCGAACCTCTGCCTGTAACTCAACCCCGAGAGTCCCTGCAGCATCTCTGTGAATACTGTCTGCACCATTTTCAGCGGACTTCTGCCTTTCCTATAACAGGGCGACCAAGACTGTTCACAGATTTCCAAGCGCGGTATCTCCAAGGAGAGGGGGAGTGTAATTGAAGTGCGCATCTCCGCTTCTTTCCGAAAGTCTGAGTTTGATTCGATTGCAAGGTCAGATTCTGAAATCAAGATCTT
Source organism: Hypanus sabinus (assembly GCF_030144855.1). Lineage (NCBI taxonomy): Eukaryota > Metazoa > Chordata > Chondrichthyes > Myliobatiformes > Dasyatidae > Hypanus > Hypanus sabinus. The sequence goes on along the minus strand of NW_026779303.1, from coordinate 613,275 downwards.
GCACCGCTGCAACCTTCCCTCTGTTTTATTTTACTGCTTCGGGGACAAACCGTTGCTTTGAGCAGAACAATGTTACCCGGTCTTAAAAGTGCTCGGCACTTGTAATGTTTTTTAAATCTGTAATATGCAAGTCAAACGATGACAAAACATAACACACAACACGTAAACACTGTCAGGCAGTCGCAATTGACAGGGAGGATGCAACAGTGAAAAGTTCTGACGGGACGGCGATGGTGGTTTCTGAACAGTGAGCGACCGACTTCCATTCTGTCTTCATTGTGACCATTTGTGACAGTGTTGTAACTTGAAACAATGACAATGCACGTTCGCTGAAGCTAAAATGTTTCACTGTAAATGTGGTACGTTTAGTGTTTAGCACATTTATGGATTATATTCATGAATACAGTTAAATTCATCATTATATTACCAACGATTTCGAAAGATTTTCGCATAATTTCAAAATCATGTTAGCATCGTGTAAAAGAAATTCCAGCTGCTTGTCCGCAAATGCCATGTTCGCGGGGGAGTATGGCGAGGCTGCGCACCCCCGAATTTTAGAGGGAACTGTGCTGACACCAAGGAACATAGCTCAGAATTTGATGACGGGAAAAAAATGGTAATTGTCAAAGAATAGAAAACAGATTGGCCGTTAATTGAACAGTGCCTGGAGAAAGAGAAGAGGGAAATATGAGTTTACTTTTCAGAAGGAGGGAAGAGAATTTGTTTTTGGGGGGTGGGATTGGTGAAGCAGTCCAGTGACAAGTCTGCACGACCCAGGTTAAAACGACAACAGGGCAGGAGGTTGAGATGAACGGAACAGCATTTTAGGGATTTTTAATAATCACCGATTAAAATCACATCAGCAGTAGCTGAGAGCGGCGTGAGGTCTCTGCTTTCGTATAAATATTCGAAAGGTACTTACCCGGGATACCGACAATTACAATGACTGTGTAACAAATAGCCCTCTCTAGAAACATTGTTAATCCAAGGCTGTTCCGTTTGGAATGTTCCCAATTGCAAAATGTCATAGAAATTGTAAATAGCCAGTAAATGAACTCAAACAGTTATAACAAAGCCCGGAGAGCAAATTTCCTTTGCGGCTACTGGGTAAAACTCTTCACGGATCACACGTTGTTGAGAGTCCACCGCGTCTGGATGTTTCCGTCCTCAATGTAGCTGAAGCACAGAATGACGTACTTTTATAGAATAATCGGTCACCAATAATGAAAACAACTTGTACAGTGACTGGTGCTAATTAACGGTAGATAGCAAAAATATCTCTGTTCTAACGAACCGTAATGCCAGTGGGGAAATAACACGCCTTATTTCATTCAACTGAACTCAACACCTGTCATGAAGCAACAAGAGACGGCCGATGCTGGGATCGCAACACCAGATGCGATGTTGTCAAACTACTCCGTGTAACGACAGGACATTATCTGCGCGTCGCTGTTGACGACAGTAGTCTGTAATCCTGTGGGTGAGTCCACCTCATCAGCGCTGATTCCACTTTCACATTGCGAGTGGAGTCTCTGCTTGTTACTTCCCCGTGATGACGCACCTTTCATGTGATTCACTGTCACTTTGCTTGCGGGGATTTTTTTTTTTTTACTGGACATTAACATGAATGATTTCTGGCGCAGACCCTCACTGTTTGCACTGTTACCGGAGTCAGTCGCAAACACAGATGTTGGCGAGTATGCGGCGCGAAATGCAAACCAGTGAACCCAGCATTACAGACATTGTCCGCTGCTGTACCAGACAGAGAAAAACAGAAAATATTGTGTCAACACCGGTCTTAATGCAAACAAGTAGCACTGACGATATTAAATATGTTACAGAGTTGCTAGATGATATTCGAAGTTGAATTTCAGAAAGAAATTGATTCAGGAAAAAAGTGTGTATTAAACTGCTAAACAGAGATGAACTGCGTAATGGGGCATAAATACACGGACACAGTAAAGCATCGGGATAATTAAACACAGCTATTCCTGAAGCACGCTGTTCTCGTGTTTAGATAGTGAAACATGGAGAAGCAGGGGGCCGGGGGCTCTTTGGCATTTCATAAAACATGACTTACAACAGGCAAATTGCGTCACTTCCGCTACAGCACATCAGGAACAGAGTGACGGTCAATGGAGAGACGCATTGGAAAGAACGCCGCATTAAGAACCAGCATCAATAACAGCTTTCGGGCGTGCACTGGCTTCAGATGAGAGCTGCGCAAATATCTGAGTGCCGGGGAAAGTGGATTGATGGTAAATCAGGGAGGATCCTGGCACTAATTTTCGAACCCCTTTCTATGTGCATGAGGATAAAATGGCTAATTGTGCGCAGAGATCCCCTCCTCGGAGATCTGTATAGCATGGATTCTATGAAGAGTCAAGACAAAGTGTCTCGACCCGAGAAGGCAACTGTCCTGCTTGTATTTACGCTATCTATTCACTTCATAAATTGCAACATCTGTTAAAATCCTTCTCTCTTACCCCAACGCTTGGAGGAATAAAAAACCTATTCCTAACCTACTCAATTTTTCCCTCCAACTGCCCTCCTCATGTCCCGGCATCATCCTTCTAATTTTTCTATGTACACCGTCAAGATTATTGATATTGTTCATGCAATGTGGTGACCAGAACACATACAATACCCGATATTAGGCATTACCAACGTCTTATATAGCTTTAGCATAGCATCACAGCCCCTGTACTCGTTGCTTCGATGTCTGAAGGCCGATGTGCCTGTAGTTCTCTTTACAAATCTATCTGCCTGCGACGCCACCTTCAAGGGATTATGGATCAGTCTTCCCAGGTCCCCCGTTATACCGCAGTACTCAAAGCCCTCCCTTTTACAGTGTAAATCGTGTCATGGCTAGTCCTCCCAAAGTGATACACCACACACTAACCTGTATTCAAGACCATCAGCCTCTCTCGCTGTTTACCACTCATCCAATATTGGTGTCATTCGCAAATCTGTTGAGTGAATTTATCAGACTGTCTGTCTGATTGTTGATCTATAAAACTCACAGCAATGAACCCAGAGCAGCACCTGCGTTACACTAGTAACTGCAGGCCTCCAGTTAGAGAGGCCAATACCTACTACCACCCACTGGATTCTGCCCCTAGGACAGGGTTTCCAATATGTTTATTGCATGGAGCCCTACGATTAACCGAGGGGTCCGTGGATACATAGAAGGGAACCCCTGCCGTAAGCCAATGTTGCATCCAATTTACTACCGCATTCACAGTGCCAGAAGACGGAACAGCCGGACCAACCTCTCAGGCCCGACATTGACAAAGGCTTTTCTGAAGTCCAGGCAGGCATGAGCCACTGCGATTCCTTCATCAGCTTTCCTGGTCACCTCCGCGAAAAACTTTGTAAGATTGGTGAGGCACGACCGAACACGCATAGACCTAAGAAGGCCCAGTCTACCCAAATGTTTACATAGACGATCCCGTAGAATATCTGCTAATAATGTACCCACTTCTGACGTCGTGTTCAAGGAATTAGCCCCAGAATCTATCTTAAGTAACCGAATACATTTGCAACCATCCAGTTCTCAGGCACTTGATCCGTGACAGACCTCGGGAGACCCAAATGCGGTGGAACTAACACGCCAGCAGAATGTGAAAATGAAAGTATGTTGAAATTTGATTTTGAGTTTTACAATAATGAACCGTCAGACGAGGGAACGAGTTCAGATGTAGAGAGAGTGAACAGCTTTAAGCTTCTGGGTGTCAAGATCTCTGAGGATCTAACCTTGTCCCAGTATATTGATGTAGTCATTAAAAGGGCAAGACAGCGGCTGTACTTTATTAGGAGTTTGCAGCGATTTGGCATGTCAGCAAATACGCTCAAAAACCTCTATCGTTGAACCGTGGAGAGCATTCTGACAGGCTGCATCACTGGCTGGTGTGGAGGGGCTTCTGCACAGGACCGTAAGTAGCTTCAGAAGGTTGGAAATCTAATCAGCTCCATCTTGTGTACTAGCCTACAAAGTATCCAGGACATCTTTAGGGAGCCGTGTCTCATAAAAGCAGCGTCCATTATTAAAGACCTCCGGCACCCAGGGCATGCCCATTTCTCACTGTTACCTTCGGGGAGGAGATACAGAAGCCTGAAGGCACACACTCAGCGATTCAGGAACAGCTTCTTCCGCTCCGCCATCCGATTCCTAAATGGATTTTGAAAGCTTTGGACACTACCTCACCTTTTAATATACAGCATTTCTGTTCTGTTTTTAACAAATTTTTGATGATCCTTTCACTTGTGTATTTATTATGTTTTAATGTATTTATTATTTTTATTATTAACTCTGCTAGATTATGTATTGCATTGAACTGTTGTTCTTAAGTTAACAGATTTCACGTCACATGCCGGTGATAATAAACCTGATTCTGATTTTGGATTGCTAATCTGGGCTCGGACTGCTCTATAAATCTCCGCACTGAGTGCAGTATTGATCCGGTTGCATGGGGGCCCGGAATGGGAACACCAATGCCGCAGAACGGAAACACCTGCACAAGGTAGTGGATGCATCCCATCCCATCACAGGAAAAGCCCCACACACCCGACAGGTGAAAACACAGGAAACTCGCGACAGATCTACAACGTGTGACGTCACAAAGAAACAGAAGGCACAAACAAGAGCGCCCACCTTCCAGGTGATTCTCTTTTATCCCGGCTGCCCTCGGAAAGAGACACAAGACTAGGTTCAGGAACAGTTCTTCACTCCTACCATCAGGCACCTGAAACAATGCGGATTACTGCACTCAGCGCAAAACTGAACAGATTCCCCAACCCTGGACACACTTTCAATGGCTCCGAAAGTCATGTTCTCGTAATATTGATGTGATGTATTCATCTATCAAGCTATCTACCTCCCTGTCTATCTGACTTCTATCTACCTATATTTATCTATCTATCTATCTATCTATCTATCTATCTATCTATCTATCTATCTATCTATCTATCTATCTATCTATCTATCTATCTATCTATCTATCTATCTATCTATCTATCTATCTATCTATCTATCTATCTATCTATCTATCTATCTATCTATTTGTCTACGTATATATGTATGTATTTATTTATTCATTCATTCATTTATTTATTTACTGTTTTGCATTATTATGACTCCCCCCATTGGCCAGTGTCGACCGTGGATGATGCGACCGAGTTGTCTCCCTGATACACAAGACAATATGAAAGCCGTTACAACAGAATACACAGAGCACGCTTTTGCCGTGGAGCTGTTGCTCCGGACTTTGCTACCGAGGCTTTCCCACGGACTGGATTTTGTCGTAGGTTTGAGAACAGAATTTTTCATCACGTGATGAGTGCCAACCCCGGCTGACAAGCCCCATCCGCCCGAAGCCATGGTGAGCCGCCTTTGCTCCTCATCCTGTCAATAGAAATGGTTCCGCTGGGCTTAGTAGTTAAACCTCATGTGAAGGTCAGGAGCTGGGCTTGTTCAGACGCGGTCGACAGCTCAGAAGTTGTTTGAGAAACACGCCATTGAGAGATATTTTGTGTAGTGGGAGTTAATCAGCATTACCAACCCCGTCTATCACACGCATAATGAAGCATTTCATTCTGAATACTATTTAAGTTTTTTTGTTCTCTCAGCTCAAGCTGGGGAGTTTTAGAAGCATTCTGGAGCAGTTTATTGTTGTGGCTCTCTGGAGGCTGACATAAATATTGCTGTGAAGGCCTAACTGTTTAAAAATACTGTATAGTGTGTTTGGGATGAGACCAGTTGTGAATATTACTATTGTGACAATGTATGCTAGAGCTGTTCGGGAGGGTTTAAACTAATTTGGCGGGGGTGGGAACCGGAGTATTCCTGCTGACGATGAGGTACGTGGGGTGATTGACGGACGGGCGTTATATATTGGCCCTATTTGTGATAATGGACCAGCCTTAATGTAATTGTAGGATTCCGAATCTAAACCTGGATCAGGATTCCACTGATACAAATGTAAACACTTTTTATGAGTTAGCATTTTAAAGCGAGAACTTGGTGAATGACGCTTGCCACCTGATTTCACCTGTATCAGTAATCAAACTGAGTTAATCTGCTGCAGGATCCTGTGCTGCGGTCAATTGTTTCTGCTTTCTCGTGACATTGTCGGCTTGAATTTGTTGTTCTTCTGTATTTTATATTGGTTCAGAGTTCACCACCTTGAGTTGCACCGTTCCTGGGAAAAGGACTCCAACTCTGAGCCAAACCTTCGACTTTTCCTTGTCGACATCGACTCTGTTCAGATCGTGGGGATGTTCTCCGTGGAAGGTCATGTTCTTCCATCGGATAACTTTCTGGTCTGAAGTGAGAATTTTATTATTTTTCCTATATTGTACTTTCATTTAAGGTATTTATCTTCCGCCTCTGTCCGAGGTACCTGCTCGCAAGTGCATGAAGAAAATTGCTCTCAAGTGCATGATCTCAAGTAGAACATTTTCTAAAATTTTCATTTCAGTTGTTATTTTTCTTTATCAGTTTTCCAGATAGGCTTTGACAAACAAATATAATGTATTTGCAGCAAACCTGTGTGTTGCCTTTGTAATATTTTCACTATTGAGCTCTTTCTGGTGCATTTTCTTGAGCCCTGAAGTGGTTTATTTCTATTTACACGTCATGATCTAGTTTGCTTGCATTTTGATATCCCAGGTGTTTATCTGTTTCATTTCCATCCATCGGGAGTATCGGACCTTGCTGCTCTACTCGCTCTATTGCACCTTTCATTATCAGAATCAGAATCAGATTCAGAATCAGACTTTAATCGCCAAGTACCTGTACACACACAAGGAATTTACTTCCGGCAGATGTTGTCTCTCCGCTCATAACAGATGATAAATAGAAATGAAAATATAGATTATACAAACATGTTTAATGTTCTGCGGTTGTCCAGTCCAAATGACATGTTTCTCTAGTGTGGGGCAGAATTGAATGATTTTTGTAGTCAACATAACAACATGAAAGCTTTCACATATTCATTCGGGCTTGATTTAGAATTACAGAATCTATTATCAGTTATCTTTACATATTTTTACACCCTCACGGCATACTTTCTGCTCTTCTGTAATTATATTGTGATTATCTAAGTGAGTGTCGAATAGCTGTGGGATGCATGATGCTACAATTTTATATCCTGTTTTTAAACAGGTAAATTATTATCAATGGTATTATTTTTCCTTTTGCTCTCAGCTCCGGCTGCTAAACCCTGAGGCACGAGTAAACCTCACACACCTACTTCTCAATCCGTGTGAACTTTCCAGCCACTCTATTCGTGTAAACTATCATGGCGTTCTGGAGACTGACATCAGTATTGTGTAGGCCTCATTGTTTAATGCTGCTATGTCCTGACTTTCGGATGATGTCAGATGTATCTGTGACGATTGAGAGAATGTGTTACAAGGATTACCCATCAGCAATAATGATCAGTTAGGTACAGAAGGAGTTTGTATTTATTGATAAGTGCTTTTATTGTCTGTGCTAAATCAGCACGTGAACGTACACAACGACTACATTTCCATAAACCTGGGAAAAGTGTCAAATAATCGAAAAGATGGTTGCCGGTGAAGAGTGAGGTTCCACAGGGATCCATGTTGGAACCGATTCTTCTTACATTTTATGCCAATGATTTCAATGATGGAATCATCACCAGCAAATTGTATTTGCAATGTTTGCAGACGATATGAAGAGAGGTGGATGGGCAGGGAGCTTTGTGTAAGTAGAGAGGCTACAGAAGCATCTACATAGATTAGGAAAATGGGTAAGGAAATGGCAGATGGAAGGCAGTACCGTCTCTGGTCATGAACATTGGTAGGGGAAATGAAAGCATTGACTCTTTTCTAAACGGAGGGGAAATACAAACAGAAACTCAGGGGGAAAGGGACCTGGGAACTCCTGTGTGACAGTTCATAAAGGGGAAATTTGCAGGTTGAGTCTCCGGTGAAGAATGGGTGCAATGTCAGCGTGGATTTCCAGAGAACCAAAATATAAAAGCAAGAAGATAATGCGGACACTTTATAAAGAACTGGTGGGGCCTCACCTGGAGTGTTATGAGCAGTTCTCGGCCCCTTACCTTAAATGTGTTTGACTGGAGATGGTTCAAATTAGTTTCACGGAAGTGATTCCAGGATTGGATGGCGAGCCACCTGAAACATGTTTGACCACTTGGTGTCTGTATTCACTGGAATTCGGAAAAACTAAGAGTGGCCTCATTGAAAACTATCGAATAGTGAAAGGTCTTGATAGAGTGGGTGTGGAGAGGATTTTACGGAAGGCAATCCTTTTAAATCGGAACTGAGGAAGAATTCCTTCAGCCAGAGAGTGGTGAATCAGTGGAATTCTTTACCACAGTCATCTGCGGAGTCCAAGTGTTTCTGTATATTTAATGCACAGTGTGATAGATTCTTGATTGTTCAGGACATATGTAGGTGTGGGTGGAAGACAGAAGACTGGAGCTGAAAGGAAAATTGGATCAGCCATGATGGAATGGTGAAGCACACTCGATGTAACAAATGGTTTAATTCTACTCCTACAATTATGGTCTCATGGTCTTATGTCATTGAATATTAACTGGTTAAACAGCCTCATAAACGGCACCTTCTCAAAGGCCTTCTGAAAATCCAAGTACACAACATCCAACGATTCTCCTGAATCTAACCTACGTGTAACTTCTTCTGGAAATTTTTGAAGATCTGCCCGGCAGGATTCTCCATTAAAAACCAGAAGACTGAATGAGTAAAGAAACTCTTGGGAGATCCACTGGTGCCGGCCGTCTCCCCTGATGATCAGGTCTAGTTGGAAAGTGGATATACTAGATATGTGATTCCTTTTATCAGTGACTTGTGTGGTTGGACGAATCGGAGAAACAAACAACAAGCGAAGTCAGAATTAGATCCTGGTTTTCACTGTTGAAAAATTATGATTTTTTTTATTATTATTATTTATTTTTTTAATATATTTAAAGAAATAAAAAAATAAACCTAAACTAACATGGGCAGCAATAATAGTTTATATGTATATGATAGTGTCAAAAACTCCGGAACTCCATACCAGAACAAGAATAAAAAGAGTAAAGGTCTGGAAGAGGCCAAATTAATTCATATGAAAGTGTCGAATGAACGGTCCCCAAGTTTGTTCAAATTTAATTGATGAATCAAAAATAGTACTTCTAATTTTTTCTAAACTTAAACAAGAAATAGTTTGAGAGAACCACTGAAATGTGGTAGGAGGATTTACTTCTTTCCAATTTTGTAATATAGATCTCCTGGCCATTAATGTTACAAAGGCAATCATTCGTCTAATTGAAAGGGAGAATCGACTATCATCTTCATATGGTATACCAAAAATTGCAGTGATAAAATGAGGTTGTAAATCAATATTCCAAATTGAGGAAATGGCAGCAAATATGTCCTTCCAATAATTATGTAAAGTAGGACATGACCAAATCATGTGGGTCAATGAAGCCACATCTAAATGACATCTGTCACATTGAGGATTAACATGAGAATAAAACCGAGCAAGCTTATCTTTAGACATATGAGCTCTATGTACAATCTTATATTGTATTAGAGCATGTTTAGCACATATAGAAGAAGAATTAACCATTTGTAAATTTTTTTCCCATTTTTCCGTTGAAATATTGTATTGAAGTTCTTTTTCCCATTCCTGTTTAATTCCACCCGATACCTCTGGTTGTATCTTCATAATCATATTATAAATAAGAGCCACTAATCCCTTCTGACAGGGATTTAAATTAAAAATCATATCTGAAAAATCTATCAAAGTTGAATTAGGAAAGGATGATAAAACTTTATACAAAAAAATTCTAATTTGTAAATATCTAAAAAAATTAGATTTAGGTAACTTAAATTTGTTAGAAAGTTGATCAAAAGACATCAAACTACCTTCAGAAAAAAAGATCGCGAAAACATATTATACCTTTCCTTTTCTATATGCTAAAAGCTTGATCTGTTAAAGAAGGTTTAAAGAAAAAATTAAGTAAGATAGGGCTATCAAGAACGAAGTTTTTTAGAGTAAAAAATTGACGAAATTGAAACCAAATTCGTAATGTATGTTTGACAATAGGGTTAGATATCTGTTTATTAAGTTTAACTAAATCAACAGGGAGAGAGGAACCAAGAACTGAAAATAAAGAATATCCTTGTGCATCATTACATTCTAAATTTACCCACTGTGGGCACAATGGTAAATCTAAATCTAGTTTCCAGTATATTAAAATTCGAATATTATTCGCCCAATAGTAAAATCTAAAATTAGGTAAAGCTAAACCACCATCTATTTTAGATTTCTGTAACTGTTTTTTACTTAATCTGGGGTTTTTATTTTGCCACACAAATGAGGAAATTTTTGAATCAATGCTATCAAAAAAAGACTTAGGAATAAAAATTGGTAAGGCTTGAAATAAATATAAAAATTTCGGTAAAATCATCATTTTAACAGCATTGATCCGACCAACCAATGATAAGGATAAAGGAGACCATCTAGTAGTAAGTTGTTGAATTTGATGAAGCATAGGTAAAAAATTCAATCTGAATAAATCTTTATATTTCTTGGTAATTTTTATACCTAAATAAATAAAATTGTCAGTAACAATTTTAAATGGTGTCCTGTCATTCAGTAAAGTGTGTGCAAATTATGATTGACACAACCGAGGTAATCCGGACGTGGAGCCCGTCCGAAGCTCGGGCTATGGGACAAATTTGTGAAAGATAGATGGAGGCGTTGATAGCGCTGAGGAAGCAATGTGATTGCAGAAGGACACAGGCAAATTTGAAGAATGAGCAAAAATGTGGCAGATGGAATACAATATTGGGAAATGTACGATAGTGCTTCTTAGCAAAAGGAACAATAGTGAACTATTATCTGATTGGGAAGAAGGTTAAAACAACAGAAGTACAGAAGGAAATATGAATCATGGCGCAAGCCTCGCAGAAGGTTAATCTACAGGACGAGCCTGTGTAAAGAAAGCAAATGCAATGCTGGCATTTATTTAGAGTAAAGTGGAAGATATAAGCAAGGAGATAATGCTGGTAGTTTATAATACCATATTAGGCCGCAATTAGAGCATTTGTAACCCATATCTCTGAAAACGTATGCTGACGTTGGAGAGAGTCCAGAGGATATTCAAGAAGATGATTCCGGGAATGAAGGGGTTAAGATATGAGGAGCGTTTGCCAGCCTTGGGCCTGTAATCCTGCACTGACCTAAGTTTAATGAATGCGGGTGGCGGGGTGGCAAATCTCACTGAAACCCAACGAATGTGCGAAAAGTCCAGAAAGGGTGGCTGAGGACTGGACTTTTCGTATGGTGGGGGTTGCGATAACAGAGGACACAGCCTCAACACTGAGGAGCGACCTTTCAGTTTCGTTAAAAAGAATCTTATTCAGTCAGAGAGCAGTGAATCTGTGGAATTCTCTGACACAGACGGCGGTGAGGAACACGTCTGTGGGTACATTTAAGGCAGAATCCAGAAGCTTGCTGATCAGTCAGGGCATTACAGGATATGCCGAGGAGACAGGTGCATGGGGTTGAGTGAGAACCGGGATCATCCATGATAGAACGGCAGAACAGACTTGATGGGCTGAATGACCTAATTCTGCTCCTATATCTTATAGTCTTATACAGTGAAGAATGACACAAAACACTTGTTACGTTCGGCCGCTATTTCTTTGCTCGATCGGCAGCGTCATCTTCCAGCAGTACAATATCAACTCGCCCTCTTTTACTATTTATATGTATGAACAGCTCTTGATAACTGATATTATTGGCTCACTTACTTTAATTTTTCATCTTCTCCCTCCTGTGTGTCTTCTTTTCGTTGTCTCCTGTTGGTTATGTAAAAGCTTTCCAATCCTCTAACTTCCCACTGTTTTCTTGCTATATTACGTGATCCCGCTTTTGTTTTATCAAAAACAGGAGAAAATCTGTGGATGCTGGAAATCCAAGCAACACAAACACAAAATGCTGGAGGAACCTCGGAGGCCAGGCAGCGTATATGGGAAATGGTAAACAGTCGACGTTTCGGGCCGAGACCCTTCATCAGGACTGGGGGGGGGGGGAAATGAGACATCAGAGGAAGAAGTGTGGGGGTGAGAGGGATGGAAGAAGTGGTAGATGGCAGGTGAAACTGGGAGAATGGGAGTAATGAAGGAAGAATCTTCTCAGGATATAATTTCCTTAACGATTCTCAAAAGTTCATTACTAATACCGCCACATCTCCTGAGCCACCTCTTTCAGATCTCTGGAGTGTACACCAACCTGTCCAGGTGAACTATTTAACTTCAGACCTTTGCGTTTCCCAAAAACCTTCCCCTGAGTAACGTTACTTTACACATTCTGACCACTGACATCTGGGACTTCCGTGTTCCTGGCAGAGTAATGAGTGATGTACAATACTTATTCAGTTCATCTGCCATTCCCATGCACCCCCACCACATTACTACCTCTCCAGCATCATTTTTCAGTGGTCTGATATCCACTTCAGCCTCTCTTTAACACTATATGTACATGAAGAAAAATATGGCATCCTCTTGAACATTACTGGCTAGCTCACCTATGTATTCCATCATTTCCTTCTTAATTATTTTAGTTGCATTCTGTTGGTTTTTAAAAGCTTCCCAATCATCTAACTTCCGAGTAATTTTTGCTCTATGCCCTCTCTTTGGTTTTCATGTTTTCTTTGATTTCTCTTATCAGCCAAGGTTTTGTCACCTTACCTTTGGAATTCCACTTCCTCCTTCTGATGTATATATCCTGTGCCTTCCGAATTGCTTCCAGAAATTCCAGCCGTTGCTGCTCTGTTTTCACCCTGGAAGTGTTCTTTTCAAATCAATTTTGACCAATTTTTCTCTGATGCCGCTCCAATTCTCTATATTCCACATCTGACTTTAGCTTCTCCTTCTCTAATGTCGGGGTGAATTTGATCATATTAAGATCACTTGTCCAGAAGGGTTCCTTGAACTTAAGTGACCTAATTAATTCCGGTTTGTTACATCACCCAATCCAGAACAGCTGATCACCAAGTGGGCTCAACCACGAGCTGCTCTAAAAAAAAGACATCTTGTAGGCATTCTAGGAATTCCTCCTCTTGAGCCAAACACCATCCTAATTTTCCTAATCACCTGCATGACAATCCTCCATGACCATTGTAACATTGCCCTTTTGGCACGCATTTTCTATCTCCCAATGTAATTTGTGGACCACATACTTACTGTTGTTTGGAGGTCTCTATACAATTCCCATCAGGGATTTTATTTACATTTGCTGCTCGGTAATTCTACCCAAGGAGCTTCTACACCTTCCAACCCCATGCCACCTCTTTCCAATGATTTTATTTAATATTTTACCAACAGAGCCACACAACCCAAATAGCAGCTTGTTCTTGGCTTATTCTTTCAAGAAATATATAAGTATCTGAGAAACAAGAGGACCTGCAAATGCTAGAGAACTACACACAAAGTGCTGGAGGAGCTCAGCATGTCAGGTAGCATCTATGGATGGGAATCAACATTTCGGGCCAAGACCCTTCATCAGGACTCTTGATTCCCACGTATCTGGAAAAACCTTTGACAAAATTTAGTTCAAGGCTTAAAAAAACCCTGTCAAACAGAGCTAAATAGTTAACAAATACAACAAATGCAATAAACACCTTCATCAATACCGACATTGATTTTTCTTTAATAAAAATATCTTGGTCCTATTTCAATTAGCAACTTTACAAAGATAAATAGCAACTTTAGAAAGGACTATTTACACTCAAACCCACTTAGACTTTGGACAGGAGGGAGGGAAATCATACACTTGAAAAAAAATCACAGAACAGTCAGATGAAACTTCTAAGTATTTTTTTTCAACAAACATGAACTGGATTCAGCACTTCATGTGTGGATATGCAATCGTAATAAGAAATACAGACCAGAAAACTTAAATGAGAGGCCAACTCAGAAAAATGAGTCTTCACTCTGGAAGAAAACATTAACCAGTTGAATGAGTATGACCATCCATGGGAGACATCCCAACGATCTGAGCAGACTAGACGGTGACAGGGAAGCATCGAGAACCTGACTGAGAGTTGGAGACCTCTTCCCAGAAACAGAGGGGTTCCTTGCATAAATACAGGACGAGGTGGTTAACAAAATGTAAAAAAAAATCAAAAATACATCAGATACAAACAAACAAGGCAGTAAGTGCACAAAATGCCAAGTGAAACCAGACACAATCCAACACAATCCAGGATCCTGCAGCAGTTTAACTCAATCGAATTACTTACAAAAGTACAATCAAGTGGCAAATATCGTTCACCAACATATTGCTTTAAAATACAAACTGATGAATGACCTCCATCACTTCAAAAAGCCACCATAAATTCAAGCGTGATCCAGTTTTAGAGTCAAAATCTTACAAATTACATGATAATCAATGCATTATTTCAGACAGGACAACTCATAATAACCATCCAGATATAACATTACAGGATAAACAAGCAGGAACAACTCCCCCCAATAGATAAAACCGTTCCCAACACACACGTTCCTCGACACGTGGAGCACCTCACCACAGGTATTGTTTGTGTCATCAGTCAACCAAATTATTTTCTCTGTCAATCAGCTTCCAAATCTTGCTACTCCGTCATTCGTTGCCACGCTCCGCTGCTGATTCCCTTCTCCTCATCATACGTTTTTACCCTGATCATCGCCGAGCCCCAAACTCTGCCCTGTGCCGATTTGCCTCTGGTTTCTGACCCTGCTCCGTTGAACATCCGACAGATGGTTCCCCATTCCGCTTTCAGTCTTTAGGGGACAGAGTGCTTTCATAACCCTTCAGAAGCAGGGAAAATGACCCATAATGTGGAAATGAGCCATGAATAAGGAGGTTAACTACCAATGTCATTCTTCCTCAGCCCAGAGATTTGAGGGGCGAAGAACATCTCAGGCAGGACTGCAGTCAGCTCGACTTCTTCAGTCTGCAGGAAATTCAAGGGACACCTCTTCACCCACAGGATAGTGACTGCTTGGAACCCATCACCACTGGCAGAGCGAGGTGAACAACAGGGGAGGATTTAAAAGGATTGACCTGGAACAGTATAACTGGCAGGGTCCAGCTGGCCTGAGTTGACCCTCTACTATACACTAGCAGTGTTATAAATTCAACAGATTCCGAAGACAGAGTTCAAAATAGAACTGATTTATTTGTCTCAGAGCCAGAATATTAAACTCCAGTCCCATTAAAGGTGAATATGCAGTAGAAGAAACTCCACCCATGCCTGGTGACCAGGGTGCAGAACTGGGTGTGGTGAGCAGCAGCAATAATTGCAGAGTTCAGCACCGACAGTCACTCTCGAAATTGCATTCAGCAATGGGGATGGACAAATATCCAGTATGCAGCTTACTGAAACTTTCTCCCTATTGTGAACCACAAGGTTAATTACTGAGAGAATCCCTTCCACACTCACAGCAGGTGAACAGTCACTCCCCAGTGTGAACTGAGTGATGCACATTTGGTGGAGATGACTGAGATAATCTCTTCCCAATGTCTGAGCAGGTGATCGGCCTCTAACCAGTGTGAAATTGCTGGTGTTTCAGTAGATGAGATGACGAAAATGCCTTCCCACATTCACAGCAAGTGAACGGCTTCTCCCCAGTGTGAACTCTCTGATGACTCTGTAGATTGGATGATTGAATGAATTCCTTCCCACAGTCTGAGCAGGTGAACGACCTCTCCCCAATGTGAACTGACTGGTGCGTAATAGGGAGGATGACAGAGTGAATCCCTTCCCACAGACTGAGCAGATGAATGGCTTTTCCCCAGTGTGAACTCGCTGATGACTCTATAGTTTGGATGACTGAGTGAATCCCTTACCACAGTCTGAGCAGGTGAATGGTCTCTCTCCAGTGTGAACTCGGTGGTATGTCAGTAGATTAGATGATGAAGTGAATCCCTTTCCACAGCCTGACCAGGTAAACGGCTTCTTCCTGGTATGAACTCACTGGTGCTTCTGTAGATTGGATGACTCAGTGAATCTCTTCCCACATTCTTAGCAGGTGAACGGCTTCTCTCCAGTGTGAACTCTCTGATGTACCAGTAGGGTGGATGACTCAGTGAATCTCTTCCCACATTCTGAGCAGGTAAACGGCTTTTCCCCAGTGTGAACTCGCTGGTGTCTCCATAGGGTGGAAGAGTGAGTGAATCTCTTCTCACAGTCCGAGCAGGTGAACAGCCGGTCCCCACTTTGAACTTGCTGGTGAGCCATTACGTTAGATGACCGAATAAATCCTTCTCCACAAGTTCAGCAGATGACCAACCTCTGTCAGTGTAACTAACTGGTGTGTCCACAGGTGGGAAGACAGCCTGAATCCCTTCCCACACGCAGTACCGGTGAATGGCCTTGCCCAGTGTGAACTCGCTGATGTACCTTCAGATGAGATGACTGAGTGAATTCATTCCTGTTGTCTGAGCAGTTTAATGGCCTCTCCTCTATGTAAAATGATGTGTGTGCCAGTCAGTCAGATGACCCAGTGAATCTCTCCCCACAGTCTGACCAGGAAGGATGGTTGATTGGATCCCTTGCTCCACTTCTTAAATATCCAGACAGAGACAGCACAACTGGTTTGTTGTGTTTTAATTCCCACAGAAGAATTCCTTGTCAAATTTAACCTGTAAAAAGATATACAAAATCCATCAGTGGGTGAAGGACAACATTTCAGATGAGATCACTTGAGAGTCAGAGAAGATCTATCAAATGTATATTTCAATAAAAGTGCAAAGAAAGGAATATGCACTGTCAAAATCATGTAGAGTATAATATTGAGCTAATATAAAAAAGGAACCACAACTCCTCTTAACTATTCATAGAAAAAAAAGACTCAAAACTTCTATTATTGAGAAAGAAAAAATCACCACTTTCCAGTATTTCCTGCTTTCGGCAAAAATCTCAGGAGCAAAATCTTCCACTATACTAATTTCAGTTGAATTGTAGATTAGTTGTCCTCTTTTTCTAGCCTCTCGGAGTATAGCTTTTTTGCTTGTATAACAATGCAAGAAAAGGATGAGTGGTCGTGGACGTAATTCAGATAAATGCCAAATTCTCGGAATTCTATGTGCGCTGTCCAGTAAAGGGTTCGCTTCAAGGATCTCACTAAAAAGTGAATGTAGCATATCTCAGAAGAATTTTAACAGGTCACCAGTTTCAGTATTTTCAGGCAAACCCGAAAATTCCTCCGGCGTGCTCTGCTGTCTAAATCAATCATTTTTTTTTTCTCGTTGTTCTTGATAATTCCAATGTGACATCATTAACTTTCTTTTCCATAGATGACATCTTCAATTCTTGTTCGTTAACTGTTTGCCTGAATAGTTACTGTGCCCTCTCAATTCGATGGGTAGTCTGTTTGAGCATCTGAAATTGAAAGTCCAAATTCTTCAGAGATTCTTGAACAGTCGAGATAGATTTGTCAAGCTTTCTGTTGGCATCCGTCATCTGTAAGCGAACCAAATTCAAGTTTCATATCATGTATTTTTGCGAAAGTAACAGATTTCTCCGATTTCTTTATTTGTTCCGTTTGTTCCATTTCAGGAAAGGTCTTGCCGCTTCTCAATTCAATACCAGATCGACTTCATGCCATCATGATTAAATCATAAATCCTTTAACAAAAATAATGAATCTCCATTTTCATTTTCAGAAACTTTTTATTGATGCATAATCTACAGCTATAAAATGATACAAAACTTCAACAAGTTGATATATTGATATATACAATTAATAAAGCTGAAGAAAAAAAAGCTTATCAAAATATATGAAAATGAATATATATATATATAAGGAAAAGAAGGGAAAAAGGAGAACCCCAACTAACTAAAAAGAAGAAACCCCACTACAAACCCTAACTACAAAAAAAGGGAAAAGAGAAAAAAAACATTAGGAATCAACTCTCAGAGCAATACATCTTACCATTATTTATCTCCCTCTCTCTCCCTCTCCCTCCCTCTCCCTCCCTCTATATATATATATATATATATATAAAGAAAAAGAATCATTAACTGCCAATTCATCCTTATATAAAATAAAATTGGAAGGAAACCATATAAAATAGTTCAAATTAAATAATTTGGCAAAACAGCCCCATGTTCTCTCAAAATCGAATCAAGGATCAAAAGTTCTACTTCCATTTTTCTTTTCCAAACCCAGATATAACATTACTTGAGAAAACCATTGAATTA
Source organism: Hypanus sabinus (assembly GCF_030144855.1). Taxonomy (NCBI): domain Eukaryota; kingdom Metazoa; phylum Chordata; class Chondrichthyes; order Myliobatiformes; family Dasyatidae; genus Hypanus; species Hypanus sabinus. The sequence continues at coordinate 595,028 of NW_026779303.1, read as the reverse complement.
ATGTAGGGACAGAGGTATCCTTCCACTTTAATGAAATAGCCCTTCTTGCCAACAATGTAACAAATGCAATTATATGTTTCTGTGAAGATGCAATACCCTGAATATGATGTGGAACTATTCCAATTAAAACAGTCAATGTATTAGGTTGTAAATTAATTTTCAGAGCTTTAGAAATTGTAGAAAACAAAGATTTCCAAAAAGATTTTAATGAAGAACATGACCAGAATATATGTGACAAAGTGGCTATTTCAGTTTTACACCTATCACAGTTATTGTCTATGTTATGAAATATTTTGGATATCTTACCTTTGTTAAATAATAACGGTGAACAATTTTAAATTGAATTAAACCGTGATTGGCACATATCGAAGAAGAATTTACTATTTTCAGAACTCGCAACCAATCTTCATTAACAAAGGTCATATGAAGTTCTCTCTCACAATCTTTTTTAATCTTTAGTGAGAGGATACCTTTTTATAGTAAACATAAATTATAAATTCTACCAATGGAACCTCTTACTACGGGATTCAAATTCAAAATTGTATCCAACAAATCAGGTTCTTGCATATATAGAAACTTAGATAAGTATTCTTGTAAAAAAAATGTCTAACCTGAAAATATTGCAGTGTATATGAGAGAGAGAATATTTGCTAATTAACTCTTCAAAAGTCATCAATCAGCCATCACAAAATAAATCTGCAAAAGAACGGATCCCGTGATTTCTCCACAGGAGAAAAATGGGATCAGTTATTGAAGGTTTAAATAAAAAAATTCGATATAAAGAACCAGACAATTTAAGTTGTTTAAAATTTTAAAAATTGTGAAACTGAAACAAAATCCGTAAGGACTGTTTAATGACTGCGTAGAGATTTAAATTTGGAATTTTAGAGAGCAGTAAAGGTAGTGGAGCTCCTAATAATGAGATTAAATGAAATTGTTTGACAGCTTTTAATTCCAAATCAATCCAAGCTGGTTTTGGGCTCTTATCAAGCCAATATAGCCAAAATCATAATTGTCGAATATTAACAGCCCCATAATAGTCTTAAATTAGGAAGTGCATGACCACCATTTTTTTTAGATTATTGTAAATGATACTTATTAATTTTTGGTCCCTTATTGTTCCAAATAAAGGACGAGATAAGTGAGTCAGTTTGATCAAACTTTTTTTTTGAAAATATATAAAAATCTTTTTATGTAAAATAAAATTGGAAGGGAACCATTTAAAATAATTCAAATTAAGGAAATAGAAGATTCATGAAAAGAAAATTTTCTGAAAAATATATAAAAATCTAGGTAAAATCATCATTTTCATGGCATGGGTACGACCCATTAAAGAAAGAGTAAGTGAATACCATCCAGAAAATAGTTGTTTCATGGAGTCCATTGAAAGAACTACATTAGCTTTATAAAGATCTTTATATTTTTTAGTAATTATAATACCTAAATATTTAAAAGAATGAACAATTTTAAATGGAATATCATTATATATAAACACAGGGGCATTTAATTGAAACAATTCCCTTTTATTGAAGTTTATATCCTGAAAATTTACCAAAATCTTTGTGTTTCCAAAAGATTAGGAATTGATTCCACAGGGTTTGAAATAAAAACCAAAAGATCACCTGTGTAAAGAGAAATCTTATGTATGGTTCAATTTATAGAAATACCATGATTATTTTTAGCTTCACAGAGTTTTATGGCCAAAGGCTCCAGTACAAGATTAAATAATGAAGGGCATAATGGAAAACCCTGTCTTGTGCCCGTGAACGTGAAAAAAGGGGACCTGAAATTATTAGTAATAACTGTGGCAATAGGATTCTTATAAATCATTTGAATCCACCTATTGAAATTATTACCAAAGCCAATTTTTTTTCTAAAACTTTAAACAAATATGACCAATCAACTCTTTCAAATGCCTTTTCTGCATCGAAAGAGATAACACATTGGGGTTCCTTAGATAGAGATGAATATATAATGTTCATCAATCTCTGAACATTGGAGAAACAGTAACGGCCTTTAATAAAGCCTGTTTGATCCATCGAGGTAATCTTAGTTAAAATATTTTCCAAGTGGTTAGACATTATCTTAGAGAGAAATTTTGAATCCAAATTTAATAACGAAATAGGTCTATATGATGAACATTCAGTAGGATTTTTATCTTTCTTAAGGATTAAGGAAATAGAAGCTAAGGAAATAGAGAAGGTAAACTACCTTTCTCAAAGGATTCATGAAATATTTCCAAAAGGTATGGAGAAAGTAACCTTTCAATTTTTATGTAAAATCCTACCAAATACTCATCAAGTCCAGGAGCTTTACCTGACTGCATTAACAACATAGCTTTCTGAATTCCATGCTCAATAATTGGAGCATCAGGCATCTGTTGATCTTCAACAGTAATGTGAGTAAATTTAATCTTATGTAAAAATAAAGCCTTCATTTTGGAGGAATCTGCAGAAAGTTGAGATCTATAAAGATCAGAATAAAAATCCTGAAAAGTATTATTGATGTCTTCATCGTTACTTGATATATCTCCATTATTTTTACGAATCTTTAAACATTGTCTTTCAGCTCCAGCTGCCATTAATTGGGAAGCTAAGTGCTTATTATTTTTATCCCAAAAAATATAAAACGGACTTTTCAATTTAACTAAATATCCTTCCATAGGATATGTTAGTAATAAATTATACCGTGATTGTAATTCCACTCCTGTTTTAAACAAAGCAACACTTGGAGAGATAGCATTGATTTTATCTAATTCTTTAATTTGTTTTGAGATTTTATCTAATTCCATTCTGTTTCTTCAGTTTAGCTATATATGAAATAAACTGACCACCTAAAGTCTTTTAATGTATCCAAAATTACTAACTTTGAGACATTTCCTGTGTTATTAAAGAGAAAAAGAAATTTTTTATCTGAGTTTCAATAAACTCAACAAATTCAGAGCTTTGTTGACAAATGTTCTGGAAAACACCTAAGTGGTCTGGTAGAAGCAACATCTTTCAGTTCAAATATTAGGCTTAAAGGAGTATGATCACAGATAACAATTGCATCATATTCACATTTCTGAACATTAAATAGAAATTGAGGGTCGACTATAAAATAGTCAATTTTCGAATATTTATTATGAACATGTGAGAAAGAAAAGAGTATTCTCTATCACTAGGATGCATATCCCTCCAAATTTCAATTATGCCATAATCAATTAAAAAGGAATTAATAAGTGATGCAGAATGATTAGGGAGTTGATGTTCGGATGATAGAAACATAGAACATAGGTGCAGTAGTAGGCCATTCGGCCCTTCGAGCCCACACCACTATTCAGTATGATCATGGCTAATCATCCAACTCAGAACCCTGTACCTGCTTTCTCTCCGTACCCACGGTCCCTTTAGCCAGAATGGCCATATCTAACTCCTTCTTAAATATAGCCAATGAACTGGCCTCAACTGTTTCCTGTGGCAGAGAACTCCACAGATTCACCACTCTCTGTGCGAAGAAGTTTTTCCTCATCTCGGTCCCAAAATGCTTCCCCTTTATCTGTGACCCCTCTGTGACCCCTCATTCTGGACTTCTCCAACATCGGGAACAATCTTCCTGCATCTAGCCTGTCCAATCCCTTTTGAATTTTACACGTTTCAGTTAGATCCCCCCTCAGTCTTCTAAATTCCAGCGAGTATAAGCCTAGTCTTTCCTCATATGAAAGTCCTGCCATCCCAGGAATCAATCTGATGAACCTTCTTTGTACTCCCTCTATGGCAAGAATGTCTTTCCTCAGATTAGGGGACCAAAACTGCACAAAATACTCCAGGTGTGTTCTCACGAAGGCCTTGTACAACTACAGTAGAACCTCCCTGCTCCTGTACTTGAATCCTCGTGCTATGAATGCCAACATACCATTTGCCTTTTTCACCGCCTGCTGTACCTGCATGCCCACTTCCAATAACTGGTGTACAATGACACCCAGGTCTTGTTGCACCTCCCCTTTTGCTAATTGGCCACCATTCAGATAATAATCTGTTTTCCTGCTCTTGCCACCAAAGTGAAGAACCTCACATTTATCCACATTAAATTGCATCTGCCATGAATCTGCCCACTCAACTAACCTATCCAAGTCACCCAGCATCCTCCTCACAGCTAACACTGCCACTCAGCTTCATGTCATCTGCAAACTTGGAGATGCTGCATTTAATTCCCTTGTCTAAATCATTGATAAATATTATAAACAACTGGGGTCCCAGCACTGAGCCTTGCAGTAACCCACTAGTCACTGCCTGCCATTCTGAAATGGTCCCATTTATTCCCACTCTTTGCTTCCTGTCTGCCAATTTTCTATCCACTTCAATACCATACCCCCAACACCATGTGTTTTAAGTTTGCACACTAATCTCCTGTATGAGACCTTGTCAAAAGCCTTTTGAAAATCCAAATATACCACTTCCACTGCTTGTCCCCTATCCACTCTACTAGATACATCCTCAAAAAATTCTATAAGATTTGTCAGACATGATTTTCCTTTCACAAATCCATGCTGACTTTGTCCGATGATTTCACTGCTTTCCAAATGTGCTGTTAACACATCTTTGATAACTCACTAGCATTTTCCCCACCACCAATGTCAGGCTAACCAGTCTATAATTCCCCGGTTTCTCTCTCCCTCCTTTTTTAAAAAGTGGGGTGACATTAGCCACCCTTCAATCCTCAGGAATTAATCCAGAATCTAAAGAGTTTTGAAAAATTATCACTGATGCATCAACCTTTTCTTGGGCTACTTCCTTAAGCACTCTGGGATGCAGACCATCTGGCCCTGGGGAGCTAACTGCCTTTTATCCCTTCAATTTACCTAACACCACTTCCCTACTAACATGTATTTCCCTCAGTTCCTCCATCTCACTAGACCCTCGGTCCCTTAATATTTCCAGAAGATTATTTATGTCCTCCTTAGAGAAAACAGAACCCAAGTTGTTATACAATTGGTCTGCCATATTCCCCATGATCAATTCACCTGTTTCTGACTGTAAGGGACCTGCATTTGTCTTAACCAATCATTTTCTTTAAAAGGCTATAAAAGCTTTTACAGTCAGTTTTTATGTTCCCTGCCAGCTTTCTCTCATAATCTTTTTTCCCTTTCCTAATTAATCCCATTGTCCTCCTCTGCTGGACTCTGAATTTCTCCCAGTCCTCAGGTGTGCCACCTTTTCTGGCTAATTTGTATGATTCTTCTTTGGAATTGATACTATCCCTAATTTTCCTTGTTAGCCATGGGTGCACTACCTTCCCAGGTTTATTCTTTTGCCAACAGGGATGAACACTTGTTGTAGTTCATCCATGTGATCTTTAAATGCTTGCGATTGCATATCCACCATCAACCCTTTAATTATCATTTGCCAGTCTATCTTAGCAAATTCCTGTCTCATACCTTCAAAGTTACCCTTCTTTAAGTTCAGAACCTTTGTTTCTGAATTAACTATGTCACTCTCAATCTTAATGAAGAATTCCACCGGATTATGGTCACTTAACCAAGGGGCCTCGCACGACAAGATTGCTAACTAACCCTTCCTCATCGCTCAATAATACTCAGTCTAGAATGGCTTGCTCTCTAGCTGGTTCCTCGACATTTTGGTTCCGAAAACTATCTCACATACATTCCAAGAAATCCTCTTCCTCAGCACCCTTACCATTTTGGTTCACTCAATCTATATGTAGATTGAACTCACCCATTATAACTGCTAGTCCTTTATGGCACGCATTTCTAATTTCCTGTTTAATGCCATCCCAAACCTCACTACTACTGTTAGGTGGCATGAACACAACTCCCACCAGAGTTTTCTACCCCTTAGTGTTACGCCGCTCTACCCATATTGATTCCACATCCTCCAGGCTAATGTCTTCTTTTCTATTGCATTAATCCCCTCTCTAACCAGCAACGCTACCCCACCTCCTTTTCTTCCCTGTCTATCCCTCCTGAATATTGAATATCCCTGGATGTTGAACTCCCATCCTGGGTTACCTGGGAGCCATGTCTCTTTGATCCCAACTATATCATATTCATTAATAACTATTTGCACATTCAATTCATTCACCTTGTTACAAATGCTTCATGCAGTGACACACAAAGCCTTCAGCCTTGTTTTTAAACACTCTTAGCCCTTATACAATTATGTTGAAAACTGGCCCTTTTTGATTTTTGCCCTGGATTTGCCTGCCTGCCACTTTTACTTTTCACCTTACTACTTTTTGCTTCTACTCTCAGAAGTGTGAGGTGGTACATTTTGGAAGGTGAAATCTCCAAGGCAGAGTACAAAGTAAATGGCAGGATACTTGGTGGTGTGGAAGAGCAGAGGGGTCTGGGCTACATGTCCACAGATCTCTGAAAGTTGCCTCACAGGTAGATAGGGTAGTTAAGAAAGCTTATGGGGTGTTAGCTTTCATATGTCGAGGGATAGAGTTTAAGAGTTGCAAGTTAATGATGCAGCTCTATAAAACTCTAGTTAGGCCACACTTGGAGTACAGTGTCCAGTTCTGGTCGCCTCACTATAGGAAGGATGTGGAAGCATTGGAAAGGGTACAGAGGAGATTTACCAGGATGCTGCCTGGTTTAGTCAGCATGCGTTATGATCAGAGATTAAGGGAGCTAGGACTTTACTCTCTGGAGTGGTGGAGGATGAAAGGAGACATGATAGAGGTATACAAGATATTAAGAGGCATAGATAGAGTGGACAGCCAGCACCTCTTCCCCAGGGCACCACTGCTCAATACAAGAGGACGTAGGTTTAAGGCAAGGGGTGGAAAGTTCAAGGGGGATATTAGAGGAAGGTTTTTTTTACTCAGAGAGTGGTTGGTGTGTGGAATGCACTGCCTGAGTCTGTGGTGGAAGCAGATATAGTGAAATTCAAAAGGCTACTAGACAGGAATATGGAGAAATTTAAGGTGTTGGGGGGATATATGGGATGCACGGTTTAAGGGTTGGCACAACATTGTGGGCCGATGGGCCTGTACTGTGCTGTACTATTCTGTGTTCTATAATCAGCTGCTTCATCAACTGCCAAAGCAGAATCGGCTTGCTAAGCGTTCCCCTGAATTGCACTTTGTAAGAGAATATGCCAACCCTCTCTTGGCCACTTTAAACTCTGAGCAAACTTCTCAAAATGCCAGAAGTATTTATCAACCTCTACCTCGTCAAATGGTGGTACCAATTTAACTTCTTGACTGGCCTCAACTTATCACTAGAGTCTAATGCTAGACCCCTTTGCTGCAATCTCTCTATCTTATCCAGCTCAAACAGCCCGTCTTACTGCTTCCTCCCTCTGTTTTTCTGCCTGTCTAGTTTCAAGCTGCCTCTGCCTTTCCGCAGCTTCCATCTTTAATTTTTTCTCGCTTGTCCTGGAGCTCAAGCTCACGATGTTTACTTTCAGGAAACACCTCCAACTCCTCCACTTTATACACACCCTCAGATACATAATGTTCAGCTATTATTCTCTGCATCTGTGCCCTCCTCATTGTCGGTTTCCCCTTAGCAAGTTTGAACCTTCTAGCAAGACTCAACAACTCAATCCTTCTGGTAACTTCTAATGCCTCAGATGTTGGTGCTTCCAGACATCTATCAACATCCGTTGCTGCTGATTTTCCACACACAAATAAATCAAAAGCAAATTTCCCCAATGAAATCGATAACTAATCAATACACCCCCAAATCTGTTCATATTCTGGTTGCAGGCCCCAATTTTATTCTGAATTGTTACGCTTTAGAAACGAACCAGCAGCAATGGACTACACCTGGAGTCTGTTTTTGATGTTAAAACAATCTTTAATACAATCCACTTATAATATAGTAACTTAAGAAAGATAAACAAAAGTTAAGTGTCATGTGTATATATGTGTGTAAATATAACTCCCAAACTATTCTCGGGGGAAACAAGGCTTGGAGTCTTGAGATGGTAAAGTATGAAAGTTCAGTTCAACCATGGAATAGGTGATGAGAGAGATATTTGTAATTCAGGGTAAATGTCGAGAGAAGGCAATTATGTTGAATTCCACAGGTTCCATGGTGGTAAAATGAGAGAACAGTCGCTGTAGATTTTATCTGTCATCGTTCCAAATCCACATACGAACTATCACCGAAAGTGACTTGGCACAAGAGGTATCGTCAAGTGAATTACCACACCACATCTAGGCAAGGGTTAACACATCAGTGGTCTTCACAGGATACCCCAAAACAGATCCACTCCTATGGATCAAACAAGGTAACAAACACACATTCGACGTTTCCTGAATCGATAAGTAACCCACCCTTGTGGGCATAGGAAAATTCCAAACAGAGACCCTTGCCCACTGGTTCCCTGGTTTCGATCCTTCCATTTTTCCTCCTTCATCCCCATCTGACTCTGAGTGTCTGTGTCCTCGGTTAAAACTAAACAAGCTGCGAGCAATGTAAAAAGGCTGCAAGTCAAACTGATTCACCTTCTTCATTTCTCTCTCTCTCACTCTCTTAAAGTGATAGTCCACAGCAAACAAAACCTAGAGATTCATAACAAAGGCCACTCCCCATTGTGAACTGACTGGTGTGCCAGTAGTTGGGGACTGAATCCCTTCCCACATTCTCAGCAGATGAATGGCCTCTCCCCAGTGTGAACTTGCCGATGTCTCTGTAAGCTGGAACAGTGAGTGAATCTCTTCCCACAGACTGAGCAGGTGAATGGCCTCTCCCCAGTGTGAACTCGCTGATGACTCTGTAGGGTGGATGACTGAGTGAATCTCTTCCCACAGACTGAGCAGGTGAACGGCCTCTCCCCAGTGTGAACTCGCTGATGTCTCTGTAGGCTGGATAACTCAGTGAATCCTTTCCCACATTCTGAGCAGGTGAATGGCCTCTCCCCCGTGTGAACTCGCTGATGACTCTGTAGGTGGGTTAACTGAGTGAATCTCTTCCCGCAGTCCGAGCAGGTGAACGGCTTCTCTCCAGTGTGAACTCGCTGATGTACCAGTAGGGTGGATGACTGAATGAATCTCTTCCCACAGTCCGAGCAGGTGAAAGGCCTCTCCCCGTAGTGAACTAGCTGGTGAGCCATTAGATCAGATGACCGAGTGAATCCTTCTCCACAAATTCTTCAGATGACCAGCCTCTGCCCAGTGTGAACTGACTGGTGTGTCCACAGATGGGAAGACAGACTGAACCCCTTCTCACACACAGAACAGGTAAATGGCCTTGCCCAGTGTGAACTTGCGGATGTACCTTCAATTGTGATAACCAAGTGAATCCATTCCCACTATCTGAGCAGGTGAATGGCCTTTCTCCTGTGTAAAATGACGGGCGTGCCAGTTGGTCAGATGACCGAATAAATCCCTCCCCACAGTCTGAGCAGGAAGGATGGTCGATTGAATCCCTTGCTCCACTTCTTAAATATCTGGACAGAGACAGCAAAACTGGTGTGCCGCGTTTGAGATTCCTGGAGACAAATTCCTTCTCATTTTTAACCTGTAAAAAGATTTTCAAAATCCATCAATGTGTGTAGGACAACATTTCAGATGAGATCACTTGAGTTGCCAAGGTTTGATTTGGTATCACACGGTTACAGTGAGGTTCAAAACAAGCTGGACAGAGATATCATCTCCTGACTGGGCAGAGTGCTGGTATCTGGAATGACCAGCAACTCCCCGATGCTCTTCCTGTCTCTATAAGAATGGGGCATTTCTGCCGTCTCCAATTTGTACCCTGGCTCAGTTTGACTCTCTCCATTGGTATTATTCCCTCTTCCTCCTGAGCTGCATGGGTCCTGGCCCCACAGGAACTGGAACAGTCTCATGCAAATAGTCTTTCTTGATGTGCAGCTGGGATTTTCTTTTATGTATTATTAACGTAAAGTGCCACAGTTTTAACGCCATATAAAAAATTCCTGCTGAGGTGAATGGTTGGTCCGCACAGCTGTTAAAAGGGCTTAGAGTGAATTGTTGTAATATTTCAGGTTCTTCTAGAAATGTACAACACAGAAACAGACTAAAATAATAGACAGGGATGGGGGTAAGGGCGTGGGGCAGGAGTTTCAATGGAGGGCAGAGAATTGGATGTTCATGCCGGCAGGTAGGAGGCTACCTAGGCGGGAGATAAGGTATTGCTCCATCGACCTGCGTTTGGCCTCATCTTGACGGTAGAGGAGGCCATGGACAGACGTGTTGGAGTGGGAGTGGTCTGTGGAATTGAAGTGTGTGGCCACAGGGAGATCCCGCCACTGCTGGAGGACAGAGCGCCTGTGTTCGGCGAAACGGTCTCCCAGTTTGCGGTGGGTCTCCCCAATGTATAAATGGCCACATCAGGAACACCGGATACAGTATATCATCCCAGTTGACTTGCAAGTGAAGTGGTGCCTCACCTGAAAGGACTGTCTGGGGCCTGGGACTTCATTAACTTCGCCTCCAACTTTCACCCCACCCTCAAATTCACCTGGTCTATTTCCGACACCTTCCTCCCCTTTCTATATCTTTCTGTTTCGATCTCTGGAGACACCCTGTCCACCAAAGTCTACTACAAAGCAAATAACTCCCACAGCTACCTAGACAATTCCTCCTCCCACCCTGTCTCCTGCAAAAATGCTATCCCTTTATCTCAATTCCTCCGCCTCCGCCGCATCTGCTCTCAGGATGAAGCCTTTCATTCTAGGACAAAGGAGATGTCTTCCTTTTTTAAAGAAAGGGGCTTCCCTTCGTCCACTACCAACTCTGCCCTCCATCGCGTCTCCCGTATTTCACGCACCTCTGCCCTCACCCCATCCCCCCGCCAGCCCACCAGGGATAGAGTCCCCGGTCCTCACCTATCACCCTACCAGCCTACAGATCCAACGAATAATCCTCCACAACTTCCGCCACCTCCTACGTGATCCCACCACCAACCACATCTTCACCTTCCCCCCTCTCTCGGCTTTCCGCAGGGATCGCTCCCTACGCGACTCCCTTGTCCATTCATCTCCCCCATCCCTTCCCATGGACCTCCCTCCGGGCACTCATCCCTGCAAACGGAAGAAGTGCTACACCTGCCCCCACACTTCTTCCCTCACCACCATCCCAGGCCCCAGACTGTTTGAGGAGTCAGGGTATTTATAAAGCTTTGCAATTTGCATAACCTGTCCTAACGATGACTGTGAACAAGCCATTGTCCTAACAAGCTAATTCAGGTCTGAGACCTTGGTAAAATTTAACTGAGATCTCAAATCTCTTGGGGTGCCCAAACTTTTCCATGGTGCTCCTTTCCTTTTTTTTTCCCACTCTAAAATTGTACAAAAACAGAAATAATGCACTAAACTCCTGATGAAGGGTTTCAGTCTGAAACGTTGTCACTACCTCCTCCCATAGATGCTGTCAGGCCTGCTGAGTTCTGCCAGCATTTTTTGTTTTTAATAATACACTAATCTTGCTTAAAATGTTGAAAAGAATGTTTTGTCTTTAATTTTATGACTTTTGGAGACCAGTTCACCCTCTACTCACTTAACTATTCACAGTAACAGGAAGTTTGACCTGTGGTGCCCAGCCGTTTGCATACCACTATATGGGATGGGGTGGAGAGCGCGGGGTGTGACGGGAGAGAGGAGGAGGAGGAGGAGTGGGACTGACAGGGAGCGAAGAGGGAGAACGTGTGGGGTGAGTGGTAGATTTAGAGGGTGAGAAAGAGGGGAAGACAGTGTGGGATACGGGAGCCAGCAGGGAGAGTGTTTGAGAGAGGGGGGAGGGTGGGATGTAGGGAGAGAGATAGAGAGGTTGAGAGCCGGTAATGGAGGCGGTTACAGAGTGGCGGAGGTGAGTGAGTGAGAGACAAGTTTGATTGAGGTGCATGAGAGAGGAGGAGATGGAGAGGGGAAGACAGAGGGTGACTGATATTGAGAGTGGGCTGGCGGGTGATAGGGGTAGGGACGGATTGTGGAATGGGAGAGAGAATGGAAGAGTAAGAGAAAGATGGAGAGATGCAGAGGGAGAGAGTGAGAGAGAAATGAAAAGAGGCATGACAGAGTGAGGAGATGAAGAGAAACAAGAGCGAGGAGTACGATTTATTACTAGAGGGGTAGAGAGAGTGGCAAAAAAGGAGAGCGCAAGGAAAGGGGTGAAAGAGAGTGGGAGACTGGTCAAGTAGCAGTGTAACTGAGAGGGATAGGGAAGAGGGATGATTGAGAGGGGCGATGATAAGGAAGGGGTGAGGGAGAGTTGAGACAGTGAGGGAGAGAGGGAGCAAGAAGGGAGGGTTGGAGTAGAGGGCCCTATGAGGAAGAGGAACTGTGAGGAGGGTGTGGTGAGGGAAATGGGGTAAGTAGCTAGGGGTGAGGGAGAAAGGCGAGGAGACTGTGTGTCTGATTACAATTATTAGACTATTTATGCAGTCCCCAGTTGCAGGGACATTAATCACGTCTGTTCACAAGTCACCGAACAAATCCACCGTGGGATTACGGTTCCATGCTGGGAATTATGAGTGTGAGGGCAGCTTGCTGTTCTCGGTGTCGGATGTGGGAGGTCCCGGAGTCTCCTAGCTTCCCGGACGTGCACATCTGCACCAGGTGCGCTGAGCTGCAGTTCCTAAGGGACTGTGCCAGGGAACTGGAGCTGCAGCTCGATGACCTTCGTCTGGTCAGGGAGAGTGAGGAGTTGATAGAGAGGAGTTGCAGGCAGGTGGTCACACCGGGGCCACGGGAGGCAGACAGGTGGGTCATAGTTAGGATGGGGAAGGGGAAGAGTCAGGTACTAGAGAGTACCCCAGTGGCTGTACCCCTTGACAATAAGTACTCCTGTTTGAGTACTGTTGGTTGGGGGGGTGGGTGGAAACAGCCTACCTGGGGGAAGCAACAGCGGCCGTGGCTCCGGCACAGTGTCCGGCCCTGTAACTCAGAAGGGTAGGGAAAGGAAGAGGAAGACAGTAGCAATAGGGGACTCAATAGTTTGTGGGTCAGATAGGCGATTCTGTGTAAGCAGTCAGGAGACCCGGATGGTAGTTTGCCTCCCTGGTGCCAGGGTCTGGGATGTTTCTGATCACATCCAACATATCCTGAAGTGGGAGGGTGAGGAGCCAGAGGTCGTGGTACATATAGGTACCAATGACATAGGTAGGAAAAGGGAAGAGGTCCTGAAAGGAGAATATAGGGAGCTAGGAAGGGAGTTGAGAAGAAGGTCTGCAAAGGTAGAAATGTCGGGATTACTGCCTGTGCCACGTGACAGTGACAGTAGTAATGGAATGAGGTGGAGGATAAATGCGTGGCTGAGGGATTGGAACAGGGGGCAGGGATTCAAGATTCTGGATCATTGGGACCTCTTTTGGGGCAGGAGTGACCTGTACAAAAAGGACGGATTGCAATTGAAACCTAGGGGTCCAATATCCTGGTGGGGAGATCTGTGAAGGCTACTGGGGAGACTTTAAACTAGAATGGTTGGGTGGTGGAAATCAAATTGAAGAGTCTAGGAGAGAGGAGGTTAGTTCACAAATAGAGAAAGCTTGTAGACAGTGTGAGGAAATCTAGGACTAATGGTGCATATTTCCCTGAAGGAGGAAGCTCATGTGGTGGTGAAGAAAGCTTTTGGTATGCTGACCTTTATAAATCAGAGCACTGAGTATAGGAGTTGGGATGTAATGTTAAAATTGTACAAAGCATTGGTGAGGCCAGATTTGGAGCACTATATACAGTTCTGGTCACCAAATTATACGTAAGATGTCAAGAGAGAACAGAGATTTACTAGAATGTTACCTGGGTTTCAGCACCTAAGTTACAGAGAAAGGTTGAACAAGTTAGGTCTTTATTCTTTGGAGCATAGAAGGTCGAGGGGGGACTTGATAGAAGTATTTAAAATTATGCGGGGATTGATAGAGTTGATGTGGATAGGCTTTTTCCAGTGAGTGTAGGGGAGATTCAAACAAGAGGACATGAGTTGAGAGTTAAGGGGCAAAAGGTTAGGGGTAACATGAGGGGTAACTTCTTTACTCAGAGAGTGGTAACTGTGTGGAACGAGCCTCTAGTGGAAGTGGTAGAGGTAGGTTCGATTTTTTCATTAAAAAAAAATTTGTATAGGTATATGGACAGGAAAGGAATGGAGGATTATGGGCTGAGTGCAGGTCAGTGGGACTAGGTGAGAGTAAGCGTTCGGCACGCACTAGGAATGCCGAGATGGCCTTTTTCCGTGCTGTAATTGTTATGTGGTTTTACCGCGTACGATTCTGGTCTCCATATCCGACAGCGGGGAGCTTTAACTCATATGGGGACCAACTGCAGCTCAACCCCAGCTGATGCGGGTGTTTCTCCTGTTCAGGTGGCGGTGAGGAAGGGGTTAATCTCGGGTTTGTGTAAATCGAGGGCTGATTGCTGTGGGAAAGGGGTGGGACCGAGCCGGACAGCTGGAGGCTCCGGGCTCTCCAGTCTTGCATCCCTGGTTTTAGTTTTGCACCGTGTCGGGATCGCGGGATCAGTTTGTTGTGGTTCCCCAAGCTGGGAGGGTGGACGTGGGTGAAGGGGGCCTGTCTATGTGTCGGTGTGGGGTGAATGGTCAGAAGGGTGTGGGGCCACTGGTGGAACGGAGGGTGGTTGGGGTACTGTGGGTGATCAGAAGTAACATGACCTGGGTGGATGGGCAAGGGGTAAATTACGTTGTCAACGAGGGTGGATCTGGTCCAATGAATCAGACAGCTCAGCTCGCCTGTCCTTTCAGGAGGCCACAATTCTCTCATCATCTTAATCACTGACTAATCTTCCGGTTAACATTGAGTTTGTTACAGAGCCCCAGAGTCTGGGAATGGCTGGGTGGTAGGAGGCAGAGGGTGATGATGAGAGGCTGTTTCTTGGACTCGAGTTCCATGCTTAGTGACGTTCCCTGAGGTTACACCCATTGCTACTTGTCATCTATGTCAATAATTTGGTTGAGAAAGTACAGGGTATGGGTAGAGAGATTGCAGCAAGTTCAAACAAATACTGTTTTTGAAAGACAGTCAGTAAAAACACTCCCCTCTCTTTCCCTCTCCCCACTCAGATCTGACCAAAAGCTACATCAGAGGATGCAAGATCTTTTACTGAGTAACCATTGTGAGGGAATGGGAGTGGTTTCAATGGGCCGGGCTGCTGGAAGCACATTACCAGACCTGGAGAGATTGCAACTGGGTCTGACAGAGGCATAACTGGTTCTGCTGGGCACATTCAGTCTCACTCCCAACTATTTCCTACCTTCCCTTGTACAGGAATGTAATGTCTAAAGGACCAGTGTTTGAGTGAATGAGACTCACCAAACTTTCTCCTGACTGAATCACTGGAATCTCCGAGTCAGATGGGTTCTCTCCAGTCGGTGCTCTCAGTCCTCGGGCTGGTTCACTTGTTGCTGCTCCCTCGTCTTCAGTCGTGGTTTGCCTCCAGTTGGGGTTTTTCTTCAAATAAATCTCTCACCACAGGTCTAACTTTAACCAGAGAGACAATGAAGCACATTAATAATGAAAAGGAGAACTAAACATTTCTGTGTAATGTTACTAAGAACAAAACTCACTGAGATTTAAACACTGAAGGCAGATGTAATGACCTCAGTAAACAATCTTTTATTGTCCCTCACATCTCACAGACGATACGGGATAAGAAGGATCCATCATCCAGTCACGGTAAGACACAAGACACAGGAACAGAATCAGGTGATTTGGTCCAACTGGTCTGCCCCACCATTTAACCATGGCTGATTTTCATTCCAACACCACATTCCTGCCTTCCTCCTGTAACCCTGAGCTGCTCAGCAATCATCAATATGTTAAACTCTGTCATATGTATACCCAAATGGCAGCTTCAACCAACCTCTGTGGCAACAAATTCCACAGATCAGACATCTTCTGGCCATAAATGTTTCTCATCTGAGTTTTAAGGGGAAGCATCTTTATTCTGAGACTGTGCTGTCAGATCACAGACTCTCCGTCTAATGGAAACATCCTCTCCATGTCCACTGTATCCAGGCTTTTCAGCATTCGGTAGGTTTATTAACCATACATCCCTCCACCACCCCAACCGTCCCTCTGAACTCCATCGAGCACAGGTCCAGAACCATCAAATGCTCCTCACACATAAAGCCGATCATTCCTGAGATTATTCATGTAAACCTTGTTAGGAACACTATACTGAACACATTTCCAGGAAAAACAGAAAAATTGGTACCAGGATAATTGACAGGGAAACGTTGTGCTTTCTTTACAGTTCTACTATCACATGTGCTGGCGCGTGGCCAAGTGGTTAAGGCATTGGTCTAGAGATCTGAAGGTTGCTAGTTCGAGCCTTGGCAGAGGCTGCATGTGTGTCCTTGAGCGACAACACCGGTGCCAAGCTGTATGGGTCCTAATGCCCTTCCCTTGGACAACATCGGTGGAGAGGGGAGACTTGCAGAGACTCTAACGGAGGCCTACAAACTATCACAGCCATTTTCATTTCCAGGTTAAAACAGGTCCATTTCATGAAATATAAACCAAGAAATAAAAAGAAACTGGAATTACCAGAAAGACTCTGCAGGTAAGGAACAGCTTACAATACAATTCAATTAATAACATTTCATCAGATTGAGTTCAAACATTTTCAGTTTTTAGTGCAGATCTCCAGCACAGCTGCCTGATTTCCACTGTGTGATTTCCAAACACAGTTTGAACACCAGACTCAGGGTCTATCTTAACTGTTGTAAACACAGAACAGCCCAGTTACTCACAGCCTCTCCCTGTGAGGATGGAATGGGAACTCATCCTCTCCTCAGATTGGCAGTCATTGCTTCCAAAGGAATTCCAGAAACAAACATCTGATCCCAGACCAGAAATACTCGATCAACAGCTCACAAGCCCAAACAGCTCGATCCCCGATTCCACTTTAGCTGGATTAAAAACTATGATATCCCAGGACCCAACACAGCTTAATCTGCCGCTCACCGACCCTGAGAGTCTCACACATCATCCCCACATCTCACACTGGGTAGTGCAATCTGGGATTTCCCCACAACCAATGTCCAGCTGCTCGACATTTCTGCTTCATTGCAGGATAACCATCCGGCCCATCTGCAGAAGCTCAAACCAAAGTCAAAGCTAAAACACCAGCAGTTCCATTTGCCTGGAAAGCCGATCACAGGATTAGAGCCCAAGCACCAACTCTCCCAGTACTCTTTGCTGCCAGTAAAATGCTGCAGTGTGTCAGCCCGTCACTGTTCATAAACGATCACCTCCACACCAATGCACAACAGACCTGGGACCAGATGACCCTCCAGCATTCCAGCTAACAATAACCAATTCGGGAAATGACTCAGCGAGGCCAAAGGTACAAAAGAACACTTCACAATGAAGACAGAGGTTGGAAGAAAGATAGCTGATATATAACATTGAGCTGGTGGGATACAGGGTGGACCGAAGATGACCCAGGTGGGAGATGTAAATCACTGAAGCAGGAAGATGGGTTTAGGAGACTGCACAGAGGTTGAACAAGATGAGCAGAGATAAGCAGATGGAACCAGGTGGGAGAAGGGATCATACATTCAGGGGTGCAGTGCTACCAGAGCTCACCGGACAACCGCTCTGGCAACTCTGTAAAAAAGTCAAAATAAACAAGCGGGTAATTTAACAGCGGCCACATAATAAAAAGAGGGAACTCTACGGAAGCAGGGGGTGTTGGCTGGTGGGGAAAAGTGCCACTAATAACATTAGGATATTTGATCGTTTTTGGTGAAATCCTGGAGCTGTGACTGTTTTTTATTTAGGTATTTGTGTAATTCCTTCTCGCTCGACCCGTTGTCCTAGGAAGCTGAGAAATAGCTGCACACAAATGCAAGCATTTTCCCGCTCTTTCCAATTTGTACCGTTGGATACCAGGAAGCAGTTATATTAAGCAAGGTATGAACATAGAAACTCTAGTTTAAAAGTTGAAAACAATGAAAGAAAAATTCACTGCTCGCTCATCTTCGTCCTGATTCTGATAAAATTCACAAGCTAATCATCCAAAATCCTCTTCTACACCTGGATAAATTTAGTTTTGTTTTACAAGCTAAATGGAAAAAAAGCATTTCTGGGCTATAAGCTAGTTTTACGTCATTTCAACTATCATTAATAGCGGATCAACCCCTTGGCCTCGCTCCATCAACTGTAGCTGATGGGAAAGAGGATCTTTTTCTCTTTGTGTTGATAGGAAAAAGAGTAATTTAGTGAGGCAATGAACGAGATGAAATGCATTTCCAAAACTCCCAAATGGTTGCTGTCCTCCCCTGTTAACATTTGTCACTTCCAAACTACGAGATTTTCTATTTGTATAAATGCGATAACAATTTATGTAAAGATTCAAACTTCTTTAACTTTTTATATATTTAAAGACTAAACAGGATCTGTAAAGGTCAAACTATGTAACACCCAACGTGTGAGGAGATTGTATCGACACTCACACATACACTTCCCGTCCAACCATTTCTGCGAGAGAAACGGTACGAGGCAGAGTTGCCAACCTACCACTTTTGAGACTAGTATTCAGCAATATTCGTGGCTTTAGCAATAGTTCATCACAGTTTCTTTTTTCATACTTGATTACTTGGTTCCAATTTAGGTGGCTAAAAGTGTAAAAAAATGAATTGCTTTATTTCTGTTATTTTTATACCTCCGAGGAACACTGCTAAGCGCTGCGGGCCCTGCCGTCTGCTCCGAATCAGTCGTATTAGTAAGGCTACATCTATGGTGGTCCGTGAATTACCCGCTAATCCTAAAGTAAACTTTTCTCACTAACAACCCTTTGCTTCTAAGCAAAGTTATTTTACTTGCTTGATAATTATATTCTATGATAATAGGTTAAGTGCAACCATGCAATACTTCGTCATATTATTAAATTAAGTATTATATGTTTAATCTTACCAGTTATACACTGAAATGTAATGATAGGCTGTAATCTTGTTAATGTCTTAGCTATCACTATATTTCTGTGGATCTCTGGAATTCATATATTTCTTTTACCTTGGTTTACTGCTTGACATTATAGGAAGCCCTATATATGTCACATCAAATTTGTGCACCTACTCATTGCACGAATGGGGCAAGGCAGTTGCCCAGTAAATGAAATGAGCATGTATACAAATTGGGTTTCACAAACTGGGGGTGATTGATAAGTTCATGGCCTAAGGTGGAAGGAGTCAATTTTACAAAACCTAGCAATTTTCAATTATCTGAAACAAATACCACAAAAGTTATTAACTTCAAACTTTCTGCATAATCACTCAAAGAGTTGAACGAAACGTGCAGGTACCGAGAGCTGTATAAGTTCAGAACTTCCAAATTAGGCCACGAACTTATCAATCAATCTCCCGCACCCCCCACCCCCACAGCTCCGGCAGCTAAAAAATTACCACTTCAGCCCTGCTCCAGCCGTCCGGCAGAGCTCGGGCCCGGCCCTTTCCCAATGCAACCGGCCCCAGAGTTACACAACACCGGGATCATTCCCTACTCACCCCTGCTCGAATCGGAGAACCGCCAACAACAGCGGCACTCGGCACCGCGCATGCGTTCAGCAGGCGTTTCTCCGCAGCGCCACCGATGGCCGGAGGTCTGCACATCGTCTCCGAAGGCCGGAGATCTGCACAGCGCCACCGCTGGCCGGAGATCCGCACAGCGCCACCAATAGTCGGAAGCCGGAAGGACAACGGAGAGGTAAATCACAAACGAGACAAAGTCTGCAGATCCTTGAAATCCAAACCAACACAAACAAAATGCTTGCCGAACACAGCAGGCCGGGTAGCAACGGGAATGGAAATCAGAATGAAAATGTTTGGACACGGGGAACTCCCGCTCGGAGCGGATAGTTCAAAGGTTAGTTTACTATGAAAGCAGGTATCCATAAATAACAGGGAGTTTTTGTTTCTCCATAGAACCACGAAACAAAGAAAGAGCATGAAAGTCGTTCACAGAGAAAAATCAAACTTCCACCCCACCCCCCAGATCAAGAAGAACGGGATCCCAATCATCAAACCCCAAAACCCACACCTCACGCACAAAAGTGAACAATAATATCGACCCCCGATAAAAAAAAACACCCCTACACCGCACAACTGCGGAGGAGACGGTGTCATCACTGTCGAGGCGGCCGCATCGGGAGCAGCGGACACAAGAGGCGACCCCGGAAGATTCACAGGTGAAGTGTCGCCTCACCTGGAAGGATGTTTGGACAATGGAGAGAGTTTGGCCGTCCGGCCCTTTCACTGTGACACCCCGAACTCCACATCAAATCATTCCAAACGAATCTGGGTGAATTTAATGACCAATAAATATATTTCCTCTCAGCGATCAGCTGTCTGAATGATCCCCTGACTCTGAGAGGAAGGGGTATCTATGGTCCACACTGTCAGGGTGTTGAGTTTACCAGGAGACAAAGACTGCAGGGACGAGAGGTTTTCTGTTGACTAATACACTGTGTGTGGACCCCGCTGGCAATTCTGGTGTTGTGACCCGAATCGAGACAAACACCACGCTGCCCACTCCACCAACAACACGGCACAGCCGGACACATAACAGGGGACTTTACATCCCACAACACTGGATTCAGTGATGAAACCCATGATTAATGTTGTTGTCCCACGGAAAAGTCCATTAAGGTGCTTTTGAATGCCAGCGCTCGCCCACAGGTGACGTCACACAGCTCCTCCCCTCACGCGCCTGACGTCACACGGGCTCCCCACACCGGGATCTGCCCTCACGTGCGCGGTATCTTACGTCACCCACGCGCTGCTGTGCTCGAGCTTTATCGGTTTAACGGCTGGGCTAATAAGCACGTGACCAGCCCCTCCCCCACCGCTGTCAACAGAGGATTCAGGAGCTGCGCTATTCCCATTGGTGAGAAGCGATGTCAATCACTCGTTACAACCAGTCGCGGAGGTGGACAAGCCGAGTGGGCGTTACCCCGCTGAGTTCGTCTCCCGCTCAAGCGCCGACCGCCTCCTCAGAGCGGAAAAAACCTCAAAGTTAATGTCCGCTTTCTGATTTATTTCCATTTCCCTCCGAGGGAATTGGGGGGCGTTTGTGAACCGTCTCCTGCGGCCGGAGTCTGATGTATCGCTGAGAGGTAGGAGGAGACCGCTCGGCCCGTCGGTTTGATGCTGGTTCCCCGGGGAGGTAGACCGGGGATTTTATTGACAGGATGAAGATGGCGTGAGATGCTGAGAGAGGGTGTGGACAGGATGTTTGTCCCGGTGGGGACAGGAGGGGCTCATCTGGGGAAATGTCTGAGCCCACGGTGGTGCCGAGCAGAGGGATTCACCACATTGGGGGCAAACACCGGCAGACTGTTGCCCTGCAAGCGGGGCCAATGGTCCGGGCAAAGTGACAATTATTTGTGCTTTGTTGAGATTGTACCTGGAATATGGTGTAAAATCCCGCTCCCCAAACTAACACGGGTTATACAGACCAAAGAACAAACTGCCGGAGGAACTCAGCGGGTCGGGCAGCATCTGTGGAGGGAAATGGACCGTCAACATTTCGGGCCGAGACCCTCCCTCTGGACTGAGAGTGGTCGGGAAATAGTCAGAGAAAAGAGGTGAGGGGTGGGGATGGGGCAAGAGCTGGGGAGTGAGAGGTGGATCCAGGTGAGGGGGAGGTGGGAAGGTGGAAATAGTGACAGGGGTGCGAGGTGAGTGGTTGGGGCAACACGGGGCTGCAGAAGGTGGAAATTAATTCCATAGATGATTCACAAAGCGGTTAGAGAGTATTTGTTACCGAGAGTGCAATGAATACTCACCTGACTGATCCCTGGGGTGGTGGGGTCATCATGTGAAGAAAAATCAAATGTGATAACCCTTTCATTCAGAGAATCGAGGACTGAGAGGTGAACAAATTGAAATGCACAACATCATTACCAGTTGAACAGGGATCCCAGTATCTGAAAAAAGGGGTGGACTGGCCGAGACTGAGATGAGGGGAAATGTCTCCACTTAGAGGGTGTTGGATATCTGTAAATCCCCTCCACAGAGGGTGGTGAAGACTCGGTGATCGTCCTCACATTAAACAGAGGTCGGCAGATGTGTGGAGACGGAAGGGATCGAGGAAATGAGGATCGGACAGAAACATGTCGCTGAGATGGGAGAGCAGCCGCCATCTTGTTGATGGTTAGAGGGGCTGAATGGCCTCCTGCTGTTTCTCACTTGAGGTCTCTGTGTTCCAATCCAGTCATGCTCCGGAGGAACTTAGTGTTTACAAACATAGACTGATCTAAATGAAACCTGCACATCTCCTGTGTGGGTCTGAATTGTGTGTCGGATCTGGATGGGAATCGAAACTCTAAGGCTGAGAACTCTGTGACCTGAGAGTGGAGGGAAAGGGATCGGGGAAGATATGGAGGGAAAGAATTAAAACTGTTGCTTTTATAATACGGGAAATAATGTAGGAAACGCGGCGGATGGGTTGGACAGCGTGTGGGGGGCGAGGAGCGGAGTCACCGGGTCACGTGGGAGACCCTCCGGCCATCACGTGATCCAGTTTCACAGCGGATCTGCAGCATCCGCAGGTTTGACTCCTAGGCCCCGCCCACCGCCCTGATGACGGGCTGACGACATCGCGCACGCTCAGTTCTTTCCGTTCTTTGTTCAAGCGGATCGGCATCGGGAGGGGTTCCTCGCCCCCAGGGTGGGGAGCCGGGAACGAATGGTTCTCTGCGGGGCGAAACCTACGATTTTCTATTGGTGAGTGTTGAAGCCGGTCGCGAGTGGCGTAGGGGATCTGATGTTGGGCAGTGAGTCCCTTTAACTGTTCCGAACTCAAACAAGAGAAACCTGCAGATGCTGGAAATGCGAGCAACGCTCACAAAATGCTGGAGGAACTCAGCAGGCCGGGCAGCATCTAGGAAAAGAGTACAGTCGACGTTCCCGGCCGAAAACCTTCGGCAGGACTGGAGAATAAAAGGTGGGGGAGGGGACGGAGAGAGAAACACAAGGTGATCGGTGAATCCTGAAGGGGGAGGGGATGAACTTTCCCGAACTGGCGGCCTCGCCTCGCTTCCTTCACAGAATCTGCCGGGGTCGGTCCGGGTTGTGAGACCTTCACACCGAACCGTCTGAGATGAGCCGCCGCTCAGCCCCTGTTGTTCTGGTCCTGTTAGCAGGATGAAGTAAAACATATTTCCATATTGACACTGACGGAGATTTTGTATAATTTGTGTTCCGTGTGTTATCTGAATGTACTTGCCTGTGATTCTGCTATCAGTCAGGGTTTCTCTGTACCTGTACCTTCCCGTACTTGTGCACTGGGCAGTAAGTGTCGGGGCTTTGGAGAGGGCGCAGAAGAGGTTTACCAGGATACTGCCTGGAATAGAGGGCCTGAGCTACAACGGGAGGCTGGACAAACTTGTGTTGTTTACTCTGGAGCCGTGCCGGCTGGGCTGAGACTGAATAGACGTTTAGAAGATTACCAAAGGATTAGAAACAGTGCCTCAGAAAGGCAGCGTCCATTATTAAGGAACTCCAGCACCGAGGGCATGCCCTTTTCTCAACGTTACTATCAGAGAGGGAGTTAAAGAAGCCTGAAGGCACACACTCAGTGATACAGGAACAGTTTCTTCCCCTCTGCCATCGGATAGCCAAATGGACATTGAGCCCTTGAACACGACCTCACTTTTAAAATATATAGTATTTCTGCTTTTTGCACAATTTTTAATTTATTCATAGAATAATAGAAACTTACAGCACAGTACAGGCCCTTCAGCCCACAAAGTCGTGCTGACATGTCACTACCTTAGAAAATACTATGGTTACCCATAGCCCTTTATTTTTCTAAGTTAGTTTTTTCTCCAGTGCCGCCAGGTTCCTATCCAAAAATCTTTGAAAAGACCCTATCATGCCCACCTCCATAACCGTTGCAGGCAGCCCATTACACCACTCTCCACCACTCTCTGACTAAAAAAACTCACCCCTGATATCTCCTCTCTATGTACTCCCCAGCACCTTAACCCTATTCCCTCTTGTGTAACCAATTCAGCCCTGGGAAAAAGCCTCTGACTATCCACATGATCAATGCCTCTCATAAACTTGTATACCTCTATCAGGTCACCTCTCATCCTCCGTCACTCCAAGAGAAAAGGCCGAGTTCACTCAACCTATTCTCATAATGTATGCTCCCCAATCCAGGCAACATCCTTGTAACTCTCCTCTGTACCCGTTCTAAGGTTTCCACATTCTTCCTGTAGTGAGGTGACCAGAATTGAGCACAGTGGAGTGTGACCAGGGTCCAATATAGCTGCAACAAAATCTCTCGGCTCCTAAACTCAATCCCACGATTAATAAAGGTCAATGCACCATATGTCTTCTTAACCACAGAGTCAACCTGCATAGCAGATTTGAATGTCCTATGGACTCGGACCCCAAGATCCCTCTGATCCTCCACACTGTGAAGAGTCTTCCCATTAATGCTATATTCTGCTATCATGTTTGACCTAATAAGTTGAACTACTTCAAACTTATCCGGGTTGAACTCCATTTGTGACTTCTCAGCCCAGTTTGGCATCCTTTCGGTGTCCAGCTGTAACCTCTGACCGCCCTCCACACTATCCACAACACCTCCAACCTTTGTGTCATCAGCAAATTTACGAACACATCCCTTCACTTCCTCATCCAAGTCATTTATAACAATTACAGTGAGCAATGGTCCCAGATATACATATACTGTAATTTTAATTATTTTATTTTGTTTTATTTTTCTTCTAAATTATGTATTGCATTGAAATGCTGCTGCAAAGTTAACATAGTTTACACAACATGACAGTGATAATAAACCTGATTATGAATCTGTGTGGACAGATGATATATTTTTCCTGAGAGTTCAAATATCTAATACACTTATGGGGAGACGAAATGTAAATGGCAAGTTTGTCTCTTTCCACAGAATGGTTGGTAGCTGGACTCTGCCTGGGGGGGGGGGGGGGGAGACCCCACCAGTCACGTGATCCTGTTTGCCCCTCCCATTTATCCACAGATGTAACTAACTCTTCGCGCATGCTCACTGTCTCCGGTTGGGTGGTGTTTTCCTTTCTGCTCAGTGCTGAAGCGGATCGTCTGTGGGATTGGGAAAGGGTCCTCCCCTCCTGGGTCAGGAAGCCAGGGATCAGATCACAGTCTGCGGGCCGAAGATATCGTTTTCCCATCAGTGAGTATTGAGACCGATCCCGAGTGGGGAGATCCAACGTTAGCCATGAGTGCTGAACTGAGGGCCAATTACTCATTTATTTTCCAAATATCTGGGCTCTTCAAAAATATGTAGATGTCACTTAATCTGTATTGAACGATCCAAACCAGGAGCCCAGGCTGTTTATTACCACAGAGTTGAAATGGGAGACCCACCAACAGGACACATGAGCCTGTTTAACACTGATCTACCTCGCCCTCTGGTTTGTGACTCAAGATCATGTGGTGTGCGGTCAGAGTCCCCGGATGTGAGGTGATGCTTCCTCCATGTTGTGTTGGGGAATCTGATGTTGGCCACTGAGTCCCGTTAACTTCCCCCAGCTTGTCTCATTTCCTGAGCCTCCTCGCATTTGTCTTTGAGCTTTTTGGCTGGTGTCTTCTCCCGGACTGGGGTGGGTGAGGAAAGAGAATGTCCCAGGCAGTGGGAATCTTTGATTTCACTACCTGCTTTCCTGTGGGACTGAGAAGTCTAGTGTGAGAATGGTTTCTGTGTTGTGCTGATCTGGATCCAAAGGTCTTTGCTGTTCCTCGCAGTCATGGGCAGAGCATTTACCATGAAAAGCATGAAGTGTCTGAACTTTCTAAGATGTGTTGAGAAAAATTTGGTGAGGGTTCAAAGTATATATGGCAAAGTTCTTGTTGTTTGTTCTAACTGTCATTTTAAGATCCTTTATACAGTAGTGTGTACTATTAATTCAGTATCTGTGTATTGCTGGAGAACCTTAATTGATCGTCCTTGATTTCTTCTCCCCCTCATTCTATCTGCTCATTCCCTGCCCATCTTGTTCAGTCTCTCTCCCACCAACTTCAGTGACATGCATCAACTATCTGGGTCAAACTTGGTCCACCCTGTATCACACCTCTTCAATGATATATATCGGCAATCTTTCTTGTTTTCATTGTGAGGTATTCTTTTACACCTTCGGCCTCACTGAGTTATTTCCAGAATCAGTTCTTGTCAGCTGGAAAACCAGAGGGTCATCAGGTACCAGTTCTGTTGTGCATTGGTGTGGGAGTGCTATTTTGTGAACTGTGACTGCCTGACACACTTCATCATATTACAGTCAGCAAAGAGTTCTGGGAGAGTTGGTGCTTGGGCTCTAGTCCTGTGATCAGCATTCCAGGGAAATGGAACTGCTGGTGTTTGGGCTTTGACTTTGCTTAGTGCTTCTACAGATGAGGCTGGATGGATGTCCTTCTTCGAGCAGCTGGACATTGGTTGTGGGGAAATCCCGGATTGCACTACCCTGTGTGAGATGTGGGGACAATGTGTGAGACTCTCCGGGTCGATGAGTGGCAGATTAAGCTGTGTGACTCTGTGAGGTTGGGTCCTGGGATATCAGTTTTTGATCCAGGGAAAGTGGACCCGGGGATTGAGCTGCTTGGGCTTGTGAGGTGTTGATCGAGTATTTCTGGTCTGGGATAAGATGTTTGTTTCTGGAGTTCCTTTGGAAGCAATGACTGCTAATCAGAGGAGAGGATGTTCCCATTCCATCCTCACAGGGAGAGGTTGTGAGTAAATGGGCTGTTCCGTGTTTACAACAGTAGAAATAGACCCTGAGTTTGGTGTTCAAACAGTGCTTCGAAATCCCCCCCTCACTGTCATCTGTCTGTCACTCGGTGGAAATCAGGCAGAATCCCAAGTTGCTGGAGATCTGCAATAAAAACTGAAAATGCTTGGTCATTCTGACAAAACATTATTACCCTGAATTGTAAAGTTTGTTCCTCTCCCAAAGCTGTTCCTTACCTGCTGAGAATTTCTGATAATTCTAGTTTCTTTTCATTACATTTACCTTGGAATGGTTTATATTTCCTGAAATTAACCTGGAAATGGAAATGGCTCATTCTGTGCTAGTAGAAAAATAAAGAAATCTCAACTTACCCTGTAAATTATCCTGGTATCAATATATCTCTTATTCCTGGAAATGTGTTCAGTACAATTGCTGCTAACATGGTTTACAAAAATAATCTCAGGAATAATCGATGTTATGTATGAGGAGCGTTTGGTGTTTCTGGACCTGTGCTCAATGGAGCTCAGAGGGACGGTGGGAGTGGTGGAGTGATGTATGGTTAAGTAAACCTACTGAATGCTGAAAAGCCTGGACACAGTGGACACGGAGAGGATGTTTCCATTAGACGGGGAGTCTGTGATCTGACATCACAGTCTCAGAACAAAGATGCTCCCCTTTAAAACTGAGATGAGAAGAATTTTTTGGTTAAAGGATGTCTGATCTGTGGAACTTGTTGCCGCAGAGGTTGGTTGAGGCTGCCATTGGGTATATTTGTGGCAGAAATTAATATATTCATGATTGGTGCATAGCTCAGGATTGCAGGAGGAAGGCAGGAATATGGTGTTGGAATAAAAATCAGCCATGGTTAAATGGTGGGGCAGACCAGATGGATCAAATCACCTAATTCTGTTCCTGACTGTATGATGGCTCCTGCTTATCCCATATCGTTTTGTGATGTGTGAGGGACAATAGAAGGTTGTTCACTGAGATCATTATATCTGCCTTCAACATTTAAATTTCAGTGAGTTTTGTTCTTAGTAACATTCAGCAGAAATGTTTGGTTCTCCTTTTTAATGTTAACATACTTCATTATCTCTCTGGTTAAAGTTAGACCTGCGGTGAGAAGTT
Organism: Hypanus sabinus; assembly: GCF_030144855.1. Lineage (NCBI taxonomy): Eukaryota > Metazoa > Chordata > Chondrichthyes > Myliobatiformes > Dasyatidae > Hypanus > Hypanus sabinus. The sequence continues at coordinate 567,246 of NW_026779303.1, read as the reverse complement.
TATTTGAAGAAAAACCCCAACTGGAAGCAAACCACAGCTGAAGACGAGGGAACAGCAACAAGTGAATTGGCCCGAGGACTGAGAACAGCAACTGGAGAGACCAACTTTGCATCAAGAGACTCGGATTTCCCAGTGATTCAGTCAGGAGAAAGTTTGGTGAGTCTCATTTACTCAAAAACATGTACTTTGGACATTACATACCTGTACAAGGGAAGGTAGGAAATAGCTGGAGTGAAACTGAATGTGCCCAGAAGAACCAGTTATGCTTCTGACAGACCCAGTTGCAATCAGTCCCGGTCTGGTAATGTGCTTCCAGCAGCCCAGCCCTTTAAAACCACTCCCATTCAGTGGAAGTCGAATCTGGATAAAGTCACTCAGAGACCGTACGGTACAAACTCTTTGTTCCAAGCGCCCGGGGCTTACTCAGTTAGTCACTCAGACAGGAACAGACTGTGAATGCTCCCACCCTATCCACCAATTCCCCTTACACATTAGATGTATCTGTCCAGATACTCCCCCACACAAGACCGGATGGAGCCAAAGTTATTTACTGTGACAGCCCCTAAAGACAAATTACAAAATAGTCATAATGGCTTACACACACAGAACAGACTGATGCTGTCCTATCTCTACACATGAGTGCACAAGGAGATAAGCATCCTGAAACCGTAGCTCGCTACCCTCAAAAAGAAATATGGCTCAGCATGGCTTAGTACATCTGTTGATCATCAGGAGTTTCTTTCAGAAAAACAGGCTGTTATAGTTTAACGAAGTGTTAACCCTTTTACATACTTTATCATTCCCTTCTTTAGATCATTACATGATCAACAAAGCAGTAACTTTTTTACAGAGAAAGCAACTGAGTACAGCTTTGACTTCTCAGTGGGGAAAAACAACATACATCAGTAATTATAACAATGATATGTACAACTTTTAGGAAATAGGATTAGGACTTTGCCCCACATATTACCTTACAGGCCTTTGAAGATCACCATTTCAACCCTTCGGTGAACCCGTGTAAATCGTGCCCTACTTTCTTGATGCTGTCAATCTCCTTTGCAGTGTGCTTGGAGAGGGATGTAACGTTAGTAGACTCATCAGGGATATAGGTGCTGCATTCTGTGTCAATAATAGCACAGGTTCCCCCTTTCTCAGCTGGGATAAAATCTAAAGTCGTACGATTCTGTACGACTGTTTGCCAGATTGCAATCATTTCAATGGATGTTTCTGTTACTTGGGCCTGTGTTTCTGTCACAGGGCCCCTGCAGCATTGTGGCCAGCTCCTGAAGTTCTTATAGCCAAATTGATTATCTCTCATGAATTTCTGGCTACGCTATAGGAGAGAAAAACTATCATCAAAAATCGCTCAGTCTCAGTTATTCCTCTCGGCTGCTGGGCTCCTGCAGATATGGCCAGGATGCATGTTTCCCAGCGTAGGAAGTTCCGCTTGGTGGGGCCCTGAGACACCATCCCTCAAAACACTGACAGCCACGGTCATCACAGACTGGACCACAGTTCCTCACTCTCTTCCCCGGGTGTTATTTGAAAAAGCCCAGGCAGATAGTTCCTCACTCTAGTTGAGCAGGATTACTGACATTTGAATCATACTTTTACCATACCGAGGAATTTCAGCACAAACCCAGCAGGCCCCTGGTTCTACCTGCTTGGCATAGGTGTGACAGAGAGACAGAAAGGTGTTAACATGGGGGCCCCCGGGTGCTGGGGTGAGCCCTCTTAAAGACATAAACACGAGCAGCACTGTTACGTACCCAATTGGTTTAAATGAACCAGCAGCTATAGACCACACCTGGAGTCTGGTTTTGATGTTAAAACCACTCTCTTTATTCGTATCTACTTATAATATAACAAATTAAGCAAAATAATCAAAAGTTAAAAAGTGTTATGAGTACACATACGTGTAAATATAACTCCCAAACCTTTGAGCTCAGGGAATACCAAGCTTAAAGTCTTAAGATGGTGAACTATGAAAGTTCAGTTCAGCCATGGAATAAATGACAGGTTAACAGTCGCTGTAGGTTCTATCCGTTGTCGTTCTAAATCTACATACAAATTATCACCAGAAGCAGCTTATCACAGGCGTACTGTCTTCAGAAGGAACTACCACACAAGCAAGGGTTGACACACAGGTAGATTCCACAAGGTACTCCCAATCCAGATCCAACACACAAAGTATTACCGACAGTGATTTCCACAGAATATCCCTTCTCACAAGTGGTTACCACATAACACACCCGAATCCGGCTAAGGGTTAACAAAAGTGGTAGCCGCGAGATACTCCAACAACATCCCCATATGGATTATACGAATTATCACCAACAGTGATTGGTCACAGGGGTACTCTCTTCAAGTGAATTACCACACCCAGGCAAGGGTCAGCACAAGTGGTCTTCACAGGATACTCCCAAACCAACAGATCCACTCCTATGGATCAAAGTGACAATCACACATTCAGTACACGCTGGATCAATAGTCAACCCACCTTGTGGGCATAGGAGAGTCCAAACAGTGGCCTTTGGCCACTAGGCCCTTTGTTTCGAACCTTCCATCTTCTTTCTTTCTCTCTGCCTGACTGTGTTTGTGACTGTCCTTGCTTAAATAAAACAAACTGTGAGCTATATAAACACAAGTGTAAACATGCTGCATAGTCAAATAGTTCTGCCCCCCTCTCTCTCTTAGTAAGAATCAAACGGGAGAATATTAGTTTCCTTCGGGGTTGATCGGGATTCGAAAGTTGGGTCCCAAAAATATGTCGAAGCTCGTCACATTCGATTTCGGTCATTGTCAGGCCAATCCATATTATTTGTATTAATAATGTTGGCTAACTTAGTTGGTAAGCATTGGAGCAGTAAGTCATTAATAATGGGTATTTGTCCCCCCAGTTTAAAGGCTTGGTCTCCTGTGAAACTGCCGTAGCAGGCCACAAGTCACATCCACCCATTCACGCTCCACTTTTAGCAGCTCCCAACCTTTGGCATTCCTTCTGCAGTACATACCTCTATCCCATTCCATTATTCCTCCAGCTTGCTGATAATATACTGTTCCACTTTAAACGTATGTCACATCCGGAGCTTTTTCCAGTTAGCCGAGGATTTCCTTCCACGCCGCTGTGCGGTGTTGGGAAATCATGTACAAGGCAAGTTACAGCAGTAGTTTGCCATTGCCTTCTGCTGGGTGAGTTGTTTTGTTTAAGAGATCACCAGCTCTAACCCAGCACGGATGAAAGTGTGCAAGGGAGTCAGCTGGATTCGAACTCGAGACCTCTCGCCTCAAAGTCCAATTCTGAAGCCAGTAGGCCATCAGTGGCATAGCTGGCAAACTTCCATTTTACATCTGCCTTTTCCTTCCATTTCCTTTTCAACGATTTCCACTTCTTTCCTCAGTTCTTTTTCCATATCAGATTTACTGCTTGTTCTCATGACGTAATAACCCAGGCTCCCCCCCCCCCCCCACCCCCCCCGTCCGAGGCCACATTTTGTTCCCCAATTTCTTACTCAGTGCTGCACTGAACATTTGAAAATCATTTTCCTCGTCCGGAAAACTCTCACACAAAGTTGTGTAGGGCTGCTCCTGGCACACTCGTATCAATCGACTACAATTAACCGATTATCTCTAAGTAATTTATCAGGCACAAAGCCTCCAGCTCAATTAACAATCAGATAAATTTACCCAGCAGGCACCTCCTGCTCAATTGATGAATTTACCTGACATGTCTGCTTCCTGCCCACTTAGTAAAGTTTACCCAGTACCGCCTCCTGGCCACTTAGTAAACTTTATCCAATACTGCCTCCTGCCCACCTGGTAAAATTTTTGCCTACCTTATACTAGTCTCCCAACAGATTTTTTTCCCGATCCTGTCAAGGTATGTGATCAGCCTTGGGCAAGGCACCATACATCCAAAGGAACTAACAGTGAGCGACAAATTTAAAATACCTATTGGGCTCCCGGTCAGTCCCCACAGTCCCCAGAGTGGTTCAGCTGCTTACTCAGCCCATCTTCTCAGTGCTCTGTAGATAGAGATCCTGATCATGATGCCAAATGTTAAAGCTGAATCTGAATAAAACTCGAGATACAAGCTTCTTATCGACACCACAGTTTATTGCACATTCTCCTGCAGGAGTTTGAGCCCCAGTTGTCACAGGGAAGGCACGTAAGCACTGCCACTATCTGACAAGTCGACTGACTTAGGTTACAGCCGTGTATTTATACACAGTACACCCCATGCATCACTATTTCAAGATGTTATTTGAACTGGTATGCCCACCAAGTGTGTTGCTGCAAATCTTAATTACTTAGATAACAGAGTTTGTTATATTGAGGTTTTAATTATGGATGGATGTACTGTCCACTTATTCCCTTTGCAAAGCCCTGACTTAATTACAAACAGATGTTCATTCCTGTCCTTATCAGTGAGTCCTCCGCCCCTTACTCAAATGAGGGTAGAATGTATAATGGTATCAACTAACAACGGTACAGTATACAATGTTATCAGCTCTCAGTGTGTCTCTCTGCAAGCCACAGAGAACTGGCAATGAGCCTGCCTTAGCTAACCACTGAAGACAGTGTTTACTTCGGTTCAAATATTCATATTCAGTCCCAATTATTCTTTTAGCCAGAGATTACATAGGTTACATAGGTTTTTTTTTATATATCCTCAATTCCTCAGGAGGGTTCAGGGGAAATATTTATGTCCAATATAGAAACTGGTGTTACCTGTGTGTATTGAAGAATGAATTGGGAGAAATTGTTATGGGAAACAGGGAAATGGCAACAGAATTTAATGCGTACTTTAGATCTATCTTCACCAGGGAGGACACAAGCAATCTCCCAGATGTATGGATGGGCCATGGTCATAAGATATCAGAGGAATATCAGAGGGGACAGATTGACATTAGGAAAGAAACTGTGATGAGTAGACTGGTAGGACTGAAGGTTAATAAATCCCTGAGTCCAGATGGTCTGCATCCGAGGGTTCTAAGAGAGGTGGCTCAGGAAATTGAGGATGCATTGGTAATCATTTTCCAATGTTCCTTAGATTCAGGATCAGTTCCTGAAGATTGGAGAGTGGCTAATGTTATCCCACTTTTCAAGAAGGGAGGGAAGGAGAAAACGGAGAACTATCCGTTAGCCCAACGTCAGTCGTGGGGAAGATGTTTGAGTCCATTATTAAGGACGAAATAGTGGCACATCTTGATGGCAGTAATAGGATTAGGCTGAGCCAGCATGGATTTACCAAGGGCAAATCATGCTTGACTAATCTGTTGGAGTTTTTTGAGGGTGTAACAAGGATGTTAGATGAGGGTAAGCCAGTGGATGTTGTGTACCTAGATTTTCAGAAGGCATTCGATAAGGTGCCACATAGGAGATTGGTGAGTGAAATCAGAGCTCATGGCATTGGGGGCAGGGTTTCAACATGGATAGAAAACTGGTTGGCAGATAGAAAGCAAAGGGTATCAGTGAATGGGTGTTTCTCGGACTGGCTGGAGGTGACTAGTGGGGTACCACAGGGCTCTGTATTGGGACCACAGCTCTTTACGATTTATGTCAACGATTTAGATGAGGGCATGGAAAACTATATCAGCAAGTTTGCTGATGATACTAAACTGGGCGGCAGTGTGACATGCGAAGAGGACGTTAGGAGAATACAGGGAGACTTGGATAGGCTGTGTGAGTGGGCAGATACTTGGCAGATGTCATTCAATGCGAACAAATGTGAAGTTATCCACTTTGGAAGCAGGAACAAGAGGGCAGAGTATTGTCTGAACGGTGTAGAGTTAGGTAAAGGAGAAATGCAAAGAGACCTAGGAGTCCTAGTTCGTCAGTCAATGAAGGTGAATGAGAAAGTGCAACAGACAGTGAAGAGGGCAAATGGAATGTTGGCCTTTATTACAAGGGGAATTGAGTACAAGAGCAAGGATGTCCTTTTGCATTTGTACATGGCCCTGGTGAGACCACACCTGGAATATTGTGTACAGTTTTGGCCTCCAGGTTTAAGGAAGGACATTCTGGCAATTGAGGAAGTGCAGCGTAGATTCACTAGGTTGATTCCTGGGATGGCAGGGCTGTCTTACACAGAGAGATTGGAGAGATTGGGCTTGTACACGCTGGAATTGAGGAGATTGAGAGGGGATCTGATTGAAACATATAAGATTATTAAGGGATTGGACAAGATAGAGGCAGGAAATATGTTCCAGATGCTGGGACAGTCCAGTACCAGAGGGCATGGTTTGAGAATTAGGGGTAGGTCATTTAGGACAGAGTTAAGGAAAAACTTCTTCTCCCAGAGAGTTGTGGGGGTCTGGAATGCACTGCCTCGAAAGATGGTGGAGGCCAATTCTCTGGATGCTTTCAAGAAGGAGCTAGATAGATATCTGATGGATAGGGGAATCAAGGGATATGGGGACAAGGCAGGGACTGGGTATTGATAGTGAAAGATCAGCCATGATCTCAGAATGGCGGTGCAGACTTGAGGGGCCGAATGGTCTACTTCTGCACCTATTGTCTATTGTGACAATGCAAGAGGTGCTGGAGAATTTGCAAGTGGAAAGACTTGGAGTAATCTTTGCAAACCTGACTTTTTAAAGCATAATTTAGCAAGCAAACCACATATGAACAATGTGCAAAAGCTCTGGTGAGATGATTCTTCATTACTCGTTACAGGCCTGCTACATAGTTTGTGTGAGAGTGCAGATGAATTCCATCAAACCCGGGGGATATCAAAGTATTTATCGACAGTGATTTGCTCGCTGTGAAAATGATTACCTCTCTGTATAAAATTCACTGTGCACATGTCACTGGGCAAAAAAATGCACGGTACATGATTTATGTGCACACTGGTCATTACAAATTAGGGGGGACATTGTGGGAAAGTGGGGAGACCTCCAGTGTCCCTTATGCCCCCACCTACAAGGTGTGCATCCAGCTGCAGCTTGTAACCCTGCACCTTAAGGAGTTGGAACTGGAAATGGATGAATTCCGGATCATCCAGGAGTTGGAGCAGGAGATAGATATGACATGAAGAAAGGTGAGTTACACACAAGGTGCAGGACACAGAAAACTGGGCGAGAGTCAGGAAGCGGAATAAAGTTAAATAGCCATCACAGAGAACTCTTGTTGTTATCCCACACAACAACAGGTGGAACACTTTAGAAACTGTTGGGGTGGGGAGGATAGATTACCTGACAGAGAAAAGTCAAAGGGGTGATAGTGAATTCATTAGTTAGGGGAACAGAACAGGAGGGGACTGATATCCTCGTGGTAAGGCTTGCTAGTGCTAGTGTGGGTGGAGAGTGTGGTGGTTAAAATAAGTTGCTGGGGAAATGGGAGCCAGAATGACAGAACAGATAGTGGAGAGGGTGAATTGAATTGAATTGACTTCACAATGTACACTAGAAAGGCCACTCGGCCCATCTGGCTCCGGCAGTGTTTCTGTTCCATATCAGTATATCAAAATCTACCCCTGCCGTTCCTCTCTCACTCTCGCTGAGATGACAGGCTGCAACTAGTTACCACTCCGTGGGATAGGAGATTTCTCTTTAATTTCATAGAATCATAGAAATCTACGACACATTACAGACGCTTTGGCCCGCAATGTTCTGCCGACTATGTAACTTACTCTAGAAATTGCTTAGAATTACCCTCCCGCATAGCTCCATGTATCTATTAAAAGACCCTATTGTATCCGCCTCTACCACCGTCGCTGGCGGTGCATTCCACACACACACCACTCTTTGCTTAAAAATCGTAGCTCTGACATCTCCTCTGTACCTACTTCCAAGCAGATTAAACCTATTCCCCCTTGTGTTAGCCGTTTCTGCCCTGGGAAAAAGCCTCTGGCTATCCACACGACCAATGCCTCTCATCATCTTATACACCTGCATGAATTTCCTGCATGATTTTCTCCAGGCTGAACAAGAGGATGAGCTCACGGTGGTTGTGACGTTGTTCAGGGCTCCAGACGAAGTTGGTTAAACTCCTTCTTCCCCGCTCTTTTCAATGTTTTGGGTCATTTTCAAGAATTTTAAAGGACTGTGCCTCAGACAGCTGGGTTGTTGCAATTGTTACGTACCAGCAGCAACAGATCACTCATGGAGTCTGGTTTCGATGGTAAAAACACTCTCTTCATTAGTATCTACTCCAAATCTAAAAGATTGAATGAAAAATACAGCAATTAACTGTGTTATGCGTATATATAGCTCCTAAACTATCAACCTTGGGAAACAATGCTAAAAGTCTTCAGATGGTAAATTGGAAAAGTTCAGTAATCCACGGAATAAGTGAGTGAGAGGAGAGATTTGTAAATCCTCACGAAAACGTAGAGAGAAGGCAATTACGAAGAATTCCACACACATTCCACGCTGGGTAAACGAGAAAACAGTCGCCGAAGATCTTATCCGTCGATTAGTTCCGAAATCCACTTAGAAAGATCACCAGGTGACAGTGACAGTGACAGGAATATCGTCAAGTGGTTACCACAGAACACCCTGATTCCAGGCAAGGCCCAACAAAAGTGATACCACAGGACACTCCAACAAATCCACACATATGGATTATACGAAGTGACATCCAGACATCCGTTGTGCACTGCGTGCCGATGATCAACCCAATCTTTTGGGCGTAGCAGTGACAAGCTGAAGTCTCTCTCACTCTCACTCTCTTCCTCTCCCTCTCGCTCTCTCCCTCACTCTCTCTGTCCCCCCTCCCTCTCCTCCCTCTCTCCCCTCCCCTCTGTCTCTCTGTCTCTGCTGCTGCGCGTTTGTGAAGTCACAGCCGCGCCTCCCTCAGGCACTTAAAGCGACACTCACTCCGCTGTATCTGTCAGTTCACCAGCGCTTGAATGCCACTGATCCTTGAATGTGGAGGCGGAGATGCTGGAGAAGACAGCGCCCCACTCGCTACAAGGAGAGCTCGAACACGTGTCCATGTCCGTGATCTGATTGGATACATCGCCATGACGTTCAGAGCACTGTGACGTCTTCACTGGCTCTCATTTTGGAACGGATTCAGTCGGCCTTCGCAGATACACCAACAGCTTCCCACTGGGAAGCGGCTGTTCACCTGCTCCGTGTGTGCGAAGAGACTCATTCAGTTAACCCACCTTGTGATGCTCCGGTGAGTTCACAGTAAATAGAGGCCACATTTCTGTCCGGAGTGAGCAAAGAGTTTTACTCACTCATCCCAGCTGCTGCAACACCAGCAAATTCACATCAGGGAGGAAGTTCAAATCAGCTCCGTGTGAAAGGTTTAACCATCACGGTGACTGAAGGCAGCTGCAGGTTCATGAGGGACTGTTACTGTCAGATTCTGCAGTTCTTGCGGCTGCTCATCGCACCCAGGACTGAACCCTGGTCACTTAGCATTGGAGGAGTCTGTTCTGCTGATGTTAGCCTTAAACTAGACTGATGTTTAATATTGTGGATCTGTGACAGATAAATCACTTCTGTATCAAATTCCGTTTCTCACCAGAGAAGTCCCTGCCGATGTTTCTGTTCCATATCAGAATATCAAAATCTACCCCGGCCATTCCCTTCTCACTCACCCTGAAATGACAGGTTGCAACTAGTCACTACTCTGTGGGAGGAAGGATTTCCACTGAATTTCATAGAATCATAGAAATCTGTAGCACATTACAGATACGTTTAGCCCACATGGTTGTGCCGACCATGCAACATACTCTAGAAACTGCCTAGTATTACCATACCGCATAGCCACCAATTTTCCTAAGCTCTGCGTACCTATCTAAGAGCCTCTTAAAAGACCCTATTGTATCCGCCTCAACTACCGTCGCTGGCAGTGCATTCCACACACACACCGCTCTTTGCTTAAACAAAACTTAGCTCTGACATCTCCTCTGTACCTACTTCTAAGTAGCTTAAACCTATTCCCCCGCGTGTTAGCCGTTTCAGCCCTGGGGAAAGCCTCTGTCTATCCACACGACCAATGCCTCTCATGACCTTATACACCTGCATGATTTTCTCCGGTTTGAATAAGACGATAAACCCACTGTGATTTTGACGTTCTCTCCCCCCTCTCCATTCTCCATTCCTCCCCTCCCCCTCTCCCCTTCACCTCCTCCCCCCTCCCCTCCTCCTCTATCTCTCCCCTTCTCCCCTCCTCCCCTCCTGTCCTCCACCTCTCCTCCCTTCCCCTCCCCTCCCCTTCTCTCTCTCCCTCCGTTGGTGTTTCACGTCACAGACCCACCTCACTCAGGCAATTAAAGGGACACTCACAGTAAACGAACCTGCGGTCTCCTAACACAATGCACCTCTAAAGTCTGACAGCAGATTAGCGAGTGAATCTTCGATGGTGTAGAGTCAGAAACCAAAGAGCTGCCAGATTGAGTCAGACTTTAGGGCTGCAAAGAGGAGGAAGAGGAATCAGACCAGCAGGATGTGGCAGCAAAAGAAAGATTAGAAACATTTGGAAACTGGTTGATCGAAAAAAAAGGTGGTTAATTTCTGCAAAATACTGGTGGCAATCAACAGTCAGGCAGCAATTGTGGAGAGGCATAAAAAGGCAACGTTTAGACCGAGCCCCTTCAGCATGCCTAGCCTGTGTACTCCGCTGCCTAGTTGCTGCTTGAACTGCAGAGTTCCTCCAGCATTTTGTATGTGTGCGTCTCTGTATTCCCAGCAACTGCAGAATCTCCTGTGTTTTATAACTGCATTTTACTTAGATACACATTGATATTGAGTATATTGCTTATGGAAACCGCTTTCTGCGTTAAAACAGCTGCAGATTTTTCTATACACACGAAAAAAATGAGGTATGGACTTTGAACCGGTGCTTGCAGAAATGTTTAATGGCATCGTGATTACCCATAGGGCCATGCGTTAAGAATTCTGCCGGCGCTGAAGCGCCGATGAAATGCGCAGGCGTCAGGCTGAGGACGTCCCCGAGTATCACGCATGCGCGCAGTGCACAGAAGGCCTTGAAAATGTCGGCTACAGGTAAGAGCGATTCTCCGTGTTTTTATCTTAAACACCGACTTCAGAGTGATTCCTGTGAAATCCGGAGACCGTGGCCAACAATCCCGGGACAGTCCTGCCCTCTTCCCTCTCTCTCAGCCCCACGATCCGTACACGGGCCCCGGGGAGCTCCCGGCTGATGAGGGAATGGGAACCGATGGATTCTCAGACAGAGCTGAGCTCCAGCTATCTAAATGCAAGGATGAGGAACTCGGAGAAAGGGAACAAAATCTTTTACATCAGCAGTTGAGAAAATCACCTTTGTTCTACCTCCCATCACAAAGAAGAGGAAATCTGCAGATGCTGGAAATCCAAGCAACTCACGCAAAATGCCGGAGGAACTCAGCATTAGTACTCTTTTCCATAGATGCTGCCCGGCCTGCTGAGTTCCTCAGCATTTTGTGTGTGTGTTGTTTGTTCCACCTCCTTTTGTTCTGAACTTTTCTACAGGCGAGAACATGTTTTGACCCATTCGCTCTGGGTACATGATTATATCAGACACCTTTGCCCTGGGCAACAAGTAACTTTCAGGTCAGAAATGTGCCAGACTCCAGTGAGACAGACTACTGCCCTTCCCTTCATATTCATTGTCATTGCCATCACCGAGTTCATCACCGTCAGTCATCTGGAGAGGGCTCAGGGGAAATATTTATGTACAACACAGAAACTGGTGTAAAAAAAATACACGGTACATGATTTATGTGCACACTTGTCATTACAAATTAGAGGGGACGTTGGTGGGAAGGAGGGGAGACTTCCAGTGTCCCTGATGCCCTCACCTACAAGATGTGCATCCAACTGCAGCTTGTAACCCGGCACTTTAAGGAGTTGGAACTGGAAATGGTTGAATTCTAGATTATCCAGGAGTTGGAGGGGGTGATAGATATGACAGGAAGAGAGGTGAGTTACACACAAGGTACAGGACACAGGGAACTGGGTGACAGTCAGGAAGGGAAATTAGGTTAAATAGCATCACAAAGTACTCTTGTGGCCATCCCACACAACAACAGGTGGAATACTTTAGAAAGTATTAGGGGGGATTACCTGGCAGAGGAAAGTCAAAGGAGTGATAGGGGATTCATTAGTTAGGGGAACAGAACAGGAAGGGGACTAATATCCTAGTGGTACGGCTGCGAGAGCAAGTGTGGTGGAGGGGGGTGCTGATGTGGTTAAAATGAATTGTAGGGGGAATGGGAGCTAGAATGACAGGACAGATAGTGGAGAGGGTGAATTGAATTGAATTGACTTTCTTACATACATCCTTCATGTAAATGAGGACTAGAAGTCTTTATGTTACATCTCCATCTAAATGTGTGGTGTAATTTATAGTAATTTATAATAAATAGTTTGTGCATAGAACAGTCAGTATAACATAGATATGCAATTGTATCAGCATGAATTAATCAGTCTGATAGCCTGATAGAAGATGATGTCCCGGAGCCTGTTGGTCTTTTTGCTGTGGTACCGTTTCCTGGATGGTAGCAGCAGGAACAGTTGGTGGTTGTGGTGAATTGGGTCCCCAATATCTTTTGGGCCCTTTTTCCGCACCTGTCTCTGTAAATGTCCTGAATAGTGGGAAGTTCACATCTACAGATGAACTGGGCTGTCTGCACCACTCTCTGCAGGTTCCTGAGATTAGGGGAAGTACAGTTCCCATACCAGGCAGTGATGCAGCCAGTCAGGATGCTCTGTAGAAAGTCCTTAGGATTTCAGGCCCCATCCCCAACTTCTTCAACCATCTGAGGTGAAAGAGGTACTGCTGTGCTCTTTTCACAACACAGCCGGTATGTACAGACAATCTGAGATGCCTGGTGATGTTTATGCTGAGGAAGTTAACGCTGTTCACCTTCTCAACCCCAGATCCATTGATGTCAAGAGGGGTTAGAGTATCTCCATTCCTCCTGTCATCCACAACCGGCTCCTTTGTTTTTGTGACAATGAGGGGGAGTTTGTTTTCTTGACACCAGTCAGATGTTGTTCAGACCTCAGACAGAGTCAGCAATCAAATGGTTGAGCATGGTGTGATGAATGTGCTGAGCTGTGTATATCACAATGCAAGAAGCATCGGAGGAAAGCCAGATGAGCTCAGGACAGGGAATTATGATATTGTGGCCGTTATTGGGGCTTGTTTACACACAACAGTCTGAGGGATTTAGAGATATTTGTAGAGAGATTGCAGACCATGCCAAGAAACAAAGGTTGTTCCAGTAAGTGATTTTAACTTTCCATATATTGACTGGGACTCCCATACTGTAAAAGGACTAGATGGAGTAAAGTTTGTCAAATGTGCCCTTAATCAGTACGTAGAATTCCCGACGTAGAAGTGTGCAATAAGCTGTTAGGAAATGATCCAGGGCTGCTGATGACAGAATTTATTAAACATCATACCATGAGATTCAAAGTAAAGATGGAAAAAGAGAGGTCTGGACCACGGGTTGAAATTCTAAATTGGAGAAAGGTCAATTTTGATGGTATCAGAAAGGATCTGACAAGTGTGGTTTGGGACAGGCTGTTTCCTGGCAATGGAGTACTTGGTAAATGGGACTTGTTCAGAAGTGAAATTTTGGGGATATAGAGCTTGTATGTGCCTGCCAAAGTAAAAGTTGAAAGGTAACTGGTCCAGGGAACCTTGATTTTCAAGAGAAATTGAAGCCCCGGATATTTTGTTCCTCTAAATGCCTCAGACTGTTGGGTGCTACTGAGATCCATTAATGACTACAAATCACAATTCCACACACTGAGCGCATCCGACTTTTTTGTTGTCATCTTCTGTTAGGTTCTAAAACCTTCCAAATAGTTTTTGCTCTTTTGTTTGCCCTCTGTTTGACTTTTATGTTGGCTCTGGCTTCTCATTCCAGCCACTGTTGTGTCCTCAATGTTTTCACTTCCTTGGGATATATTGATCACTCAGCTCTTGCTTGCATTTGCCCTTTCTATACTCTCATGGTACTATATGCTTTTAACAAGTTGTCAATTCAATGTATAATTTCTTTGTGTATGTTTGGAGCCTTTTTTAGGTGCATATGATGATGAGGGGTATTGATCGTGTGGATAACCAGAGGTTTTTTTCCCAGGGCTGAAATGGTTAACACAAGGGGGCATAGTTTTAAGGTGCTTGGAAATAGATACCGAGGCAATGTCAGGGGTAAGGTTTTTTTTACACAGATAGTGGTGGGTGCGTGGAATGTATGCCAGCAGCGTTTGTCAAGGCAGATACAATGGGGTCTTTTAACAGCCTCTTGGATAGGTACATGGAGCATAGAAAAATAGAGGGCTGTGTGCGAGGGAAATTCTAGGCAGTTTCTAGAGTAGGTTACATGGTCGGCACAGGATTGTGGGCCAAAGAGCCTGTAATGTGCTGTAGATATCTCTGTTCTATGTGAAGAAGCAAAGCAACTTCGGTTATTCGCCAATCCTCTATTACCACCCCGTTACTAAAGATGACTTAATTATCTCTGCTGGGGCCCCTACAATTTCTGCTCTTGCCTCCCACAGGGTCCGAGGGAGCTCCTGGCCATACCCTGGGGATTTATCAGGATGGGTGAAAACATGCTTCCACCAATTCTGTCTGGCTACATAATGATATCAAACACCTTTGCCCTGGCCAACAAGTAGCTTTCACATCACAAATGTGCCAGACTCCAGGGAGACAGACTACTGCCCTTAAAGGCAGTATTCCTTGGCATTACCATCACTGAGTTCACCACTGTCAGTCACCTGGGTGAGACTTCAGGGGAAATATTTATGTACAATACTGTGTGTATTGTGGTGATGCAAGAGTTGCTGGAGAATTTTCAAGTGGGAAGAAGAGGAGTGATATTTGGAAATCTGAAATTGAAAGCATCATTTAGCAAGAAAATCACAAATAGGTGGTTTGCAAAAGCTGTGGCGAGTAAATCCTTCATTAACCTGTTACATAGGTTGTGTGAGAGTGCAGATGAACTCAATCAAGACTCAACCAGAGGAGATTAAAGTTCTTACTGACAGTGACTTGCTCGCTGTTGAAATGAATACCTCTCTATATAAAATTCAGTTTGCACATGTTGTTGTCACTGGGTAAAAATTGTACAGTACAAGGTTTTTGCACACACTGGTCATTACAAATTGGAGGGGACATTGGTGGGAAGGCAGGGAGACCTCCAGTGTCCCTGACGCCCTCACGTAGAAGGTGTATATCCAGCTGCACTTTAAGGAGTTGGAGCTGGAAATGGATGAATTCCGCATCATCCAAGCGTCAGAGGGTGTGATAGGTATGACGAGCAGAGAGGTGAGTTGTACCCAGGGTGCAGGACGCAGGAAACTGGGTGAGGGTCAGGAAGGGGAATGAGGTTAAATAACCATCGCCGAGTACTCTTGTTGCTATCCCACACAACAACAGGTGGACACTTTAGAAACTGTTGGGGGGAATTACCTGGCAGAGGAAAGTCAAAGGGGTGATAGGGGATTTGTTAGTTAGTGGAACAGAAGTAGAAAGGGATGAATATCCTAGTGGCAAGGCTTGCTAGTGCTCCCCTGTGGGGTGGGTGGTTAAACTAAAGTTGCAGGGAGGATTGGAGTCAGAATGACACAGCAGATAGTGGAGAGGGTGAATTGAATCGAATTGACTTTATTACTTACATTCTTCATACATGAGTTGTAGAAATCTTTATGTTACGTCTCTGTCTAAATGTGCAATGTGAAATTTATAATAGTTTATAATAAATAGTATATACAACAGGACAGTCAGGATAAATAAAAGTACAATTGTATCAGCATGAATTAATCAATCAGAGGGCCTGGTGGAAGAAGCTGTCCCTGGGCCTGTTGATCCGGGCTTTCAGGCTGTGGTACCGTTTCCCAGATGGTAGCAGCTGGAACAGTTTGTGGTTGGGGTGACTCTGGTCCCCAATGATCTTTTTTACACAGTGGCCCTTTTTACACACCTGTTTTTGTCAATGTCCTGAATAGTGAGAAGTTCACATCTACATATGCGCTGGGCTGTCCGCACCACTCTCTGCAGAGTCCTGCAACTGAGTGAAGTACAGCACCCATACCAGGCAGTGATGCAGCCAGTCAGGATGCTCTCAATTGTTCCCCTGTGGAAAGTTGTTAGTATTTGGGGCCCCATCCCACACTTCCTGAACCGCCTGCGGTGAAAGTGGTGCTGTTGTGCCTTTTTCACCACACAGCCAGTATGTACAGACCAGGTGAGATCCTCGGTGTTGTGTGTGCCAGGGAACTTAAAGCTGTTCACCCTCTCAACCCCAGATCCTGGGTCAGCCTGTCTCCATTTCTCCTGTAGTCTACAGCCAGCTCCTTTGTTTCAGTGACATTGAGGGCAAGGTTCTTTTTTTGACACCAAACAGATGTCATTCAGACCTCAGGACATGAAATTACGATATTGTAGCCATTACTTGGACTTGCTTGCGCCCAACAGTCTGAGGGATTTCAAGGAACAAATCTGTAGAGAGATTGCGGACTATGCCAAGAAACAAAGGTTGATAAAGTGAATGATTTTAACTTTCCATTTATTGACTGGAATCCTAGGCTGTAAAAGGACTAGATGGGGTAGGGCTTATCAAATCTACCTTAATCAGTATGTAAAATTCCCGATGTAGAAGTGTGCAATAAGCTATTGGGAAGTGATCTAGGGCGAGTGACAGAAATTAGTGTATGGGAACACTTTGTATCTACTGATCATGAGATTCCAAGTAAATACAGAAAAGCAGAGGCCTGGACCTCTCTTGAGATTCTAAATTGGAGAAAGGCCAATTTTTATGATATTTGCAAGGATTTGACAAGTGTGGATTGGGACAGGATGTTCTTTAGCAAAGGAGAACTTGGTAAGTGGGAGTTCTTCAGAAAGAAATTTTAAGGGTGTAGAGTTTGTATGTGTCTGATAAAATAAAAGTTGAATGGTAACTAGTGCAGGGAATCTTGGTTTTCAAGAGATAATGAGGCCCTGGATATCTCGTTCCTCTAAATGCCGCGGACTGTTGGGTGCAACCAAAACTCATTAATGACAACCATTTCATAATTCCACTCCCGAACTCATCTGACTTTCCTTTAGTTGTCTTCTGTTGGATTCTAAAAGCTTCCTTATGGTCCTTTGCTCTTTTGTTTGCCCTCTCCTCTGTTTTTATGTTGGTTTTGGTTTCTCATTTAACCCACGGTTGTGCCCTGCTGCCTTTCCAATGCTTCCACGTCTTTGGGATGTATCGATTACTCAGCTCTCGAATTGCTCCCAGAAACTCCAGCCATTGTTGCTCTGTTGTCACTCCAACCTTTTCTCTTCCAAACAAGTTTGGCCAGCTTCTCTGTCACAGAAACATGGAGAAGTTCAGTACAGAAACAGGCTATTTGGCCCATCTAGTCAATGCCAAAAACATTTAATCTCTCTAATGCAACTACCTGCACCGGGATCATCACCCTCCATACCCCTACCATCCAGGTACCTGTCAAACTTCTCTTAATGGTGAAATCGAGCTCATATTCTCCACTAGTGCTGACATCTCATTCTGCACTCTCACGACCATTTCAGCAAAGAGCTTTTCCACATGTTCCCATTAAATTTTCACCTTCCCCATTTACCCATGACCTCTGGTTGTCATCCCACCCAACCTCAGTGGAAAAAGCTGCTTGTATTTACCCTATCTATACCCTCATAATTTTGTTTACTTCCAACAAATCCTCAGAGCAATGTATAATTTCCTTGTTTATGTTTAGAGCCTTTTTTAGGTGTATAAGATGATGAGGGGCATTGAGTGTGTGGAGAGCCAGAGGATTTTTCCCCAGCATTAAGATGGCTAACAGGATGGGGCATAGTTTTAAGGTGCTTGGACATATATGCCGAGGGGATGTCAGGGGTAGTTTTTTTACACAGAGAGTGTTGGATGTGTCGAATGCAATGCCAGCAGCGGTTGTTGAGGCGGATACAACAGGGACTTTTCACACTCTCTTAGATAGTTACATGGAGCTCAGAAACATAGAGGACTATGCGCTAGGGAAACTCCAGGCAGCTTCTAGAGTAAGTTACATAGTCGGCACAGCACTGTGGGCCAAAGGGTCTGTAATGTGCTATAGATTTCTATCATTCTATGAAATTCAAGGGAAATCTCCAAACCCACGGAGTGGTGACTAGTAGTGAATAGTGGGATAGTTACTGGAACGTATGAGCAGGAACCGGAAATATAAGTATTTGGATAGATGTGGAATGATTAAGAATAGGCAACATGGCTTTGCGCAGGATAGGTCATGTCTAACCAATCTTATAGAGTCTCTCGAGGAAGTTATCAGGATAGTGGATGAAGATAAGGCAGTGGATGTTGTCTACATGGATGTTAGCAAGGCACTTGACAAAGTCTCATATGGGAGGTTGGTCAAGAAGGTTCAGTCACTCAGCATTCTAGATGAGACAGTAAATTGGATGAGACACTGTCTTTGGCAGAAGCCAGAGTGTGGTAGCAGATGGTTGCCTCTGTGACTGGAGGCCTGTGTCTAGTGGTTGCCACAGGGATCAGTGCTGGATCTGTTGTGGTTTGTCATCTAGATCAGTAATCTGGATGATAGTGTGGTTAACTGGATTAGCAGATTTATGACCACCAAGACTGGTGGTGCAGTGGACAGCGAGGAAGACTATCATGGCTTGCAGTGTGATTTGGACCAGCTGGGAAAATGGTTTGAGAAATGGAAAAGGGAATTTAATGCAGACCAGTGTGAGTTGTTGCACTTTAGTCTGACATACCAAGGGAGGTCTTTCACAGTGACTGGTCGGGCACGGAGGAGTGTTGTAGAAGAAAGGGACCGGGGAATACAAGTCCTTAATTCACTGAAAGTGGTATCACAGTTAGATAGTGACGGAAAGAAAGATTTTACCCCATTGGCTTTCAAGAACCAAATACTGACGACAGATGGATATTATGTTGACTTGTAAAAGAGGCCTAATTTGGAGTATTTTGTGATGTTTTGGTCACCTACCTACAGGAAAGATTTAAAAGAGATTCAAAGATTTCAGAGAAAATTCACAAGGATGTTGCCAAGTTTGGAGGACTTGGGTTATAAGGAAAGACTGAACAGGTCAGGACTTTATTCTCTGGAATGTAGAAGATTGAGGTGAGATTTGATTGTGGTAGAGGGGCACAGATAGTGTCAATGCAAGCTGGCTTTCTCCACTGAGATTGGGTGGGACTTCAACCAGTGGCCAGGGGTCAAGGGTGAAAGGTGAAATGTTGAGGGGAACATGAGGGGAAACTTCTTCATGCAGATGGTCATCTTGGTTTGGAATGAGCAGCCAGCACAAGTGGTGCATGCGAGCTCGATTTCAACATTTAAGAGGTTTGTGTAGGTACCTGGATGGTAGGGGTGTGGGAGGGGCAATTTAAATAGTTCAGCACAGACTAGATGGCCCAAAGGACCTGTTTCTGTGTTGTACTTTTCTACAAGAACCTGAAATATTACAAAAATTCACTCTAACCCCTTTTAACAGCTGTGCCGACCAACCATTCATCTCAGCACGAATTTTTTTATATGGTGTTAAAACTGTAGCACCTTAAGTTAATAACACATAAAAGAAAATCCCTGATGCACATCCACAAAGACAATTTGCGTGAGACTGTTTAGGTTACTGTGGGGCCAGGCACCCATACTGCTCAGCAGGAACAGGGAATAATACCAATGGAGAGAGTCAAACTGAACCAAGGCACAGATTGGAGACGGCAGAAATGCCCCATTCTTATAGAGACACGAAGAGCATCAGGGAATTGATGGTCATTCCAGATGCCAGCACTCTGCCCAGTCAGGAGATGATTTCTCTGTCCAACTTGGGTTGAACCTCACTGTAACCGTGTGATACCAAATCAAACCTTGGTAACTCAAGTAATCTCATCTGAAATGTTGTCCTAAACCCTTTGATGGATTTTGTAAATCTTTCCACAGGTTAAAAACGAGAAGGAATTTGTCGCCGGGAATCTCAAACACAACACGCTAGTTTTGCTGTCTCTGTCTGGATATTTAAGAAGTGGAGCAAGGGATTCACTCAATCATCCTTCCTGCTCAGACTGTGGGGAGGGATTCACTCGATCATCCTTCCTGCTCAGACTATGGGGAGGGATTCACTCGACCATCCTTCCTGCTCAGACTGTGGGGAGGGATTCACTCGGTCATCCTTCCTGCTCAGACTGTGGGGAGGGATTCAATTGATCATTTGACCAAATAGCAAGCCAGTCATTTTACACAGAAGAAAGGCTGTTCACCTGCTCAGACAGTGGGAATAGATTCACTCGGTTATCACAATTGAATGTACATCAGCAAGTTCACACTGGGCAAGGCCATTCATCTGTTCTGTGTGTGAGAAAGGATTCAGTTGGACCTGTGGACACATCAGTCAGTTCACACCACACTGGGCAGAAGCTGGTGATCTGTTGAATTTCTGAGAAAGGATTCACTCAGTCATTTGACCTAATGGCTCACCAGCAAGTTCACACTGGGGAGAAGCCGTTCACCTGTTCAGTCTGTGAGAAGAGATTCACTCAGTCATCCCAACTACAGAGACATCAGCGAGTTCACACTGGGGAGAAGCCATTCACGTGCTCAGAATGTGGGAAAGGATTCAGTGAGTTATTTAGCCTACTTAGACATCAGCGAGTTCACACTGGGGAGAAGCCGTTCACCTGCTCAGAATGTGAGAAGAGATTCACTCAGTCATCCCAACTACAGAGACATCAGCGAGTTCACACTGGGGAGAAGCCATTCACGTGCTCAGAATGTGGGAAAGGATTCAGTGAGTTATCCAACTTACAGAGTCATCTGCGAGTTCACACTGGGGAGAGGCCGTTCACCTGCTCAGAATGTGGGAAGGGATTCACACTGTCATCCCACCTACTGGTACATCAGCGTGTTCACACTGGGGAGAAGCCGTTCACCTGCTCAGTCTGTGGGGAGGGATTCACTCAGTCATCCCACCTACGGAGTCACCAGCGAGTTCACACTGGGGAGAAGCCATTCACCTGCTCAGTCTGTGGGAAGGGATTCACTTACTCATCCCACCTACAGAGTCATCAGCGAGTTCACACTGGAGAGAGGCCGTTCACCTGCTCAGTCTGTGGGAAGAGATTCACTGATCCATCCAACCTACAGAGTCATCAGCGAGTTCACACTGGGGAGAAGCCGTTCAGCTGCTTAGTCTGTGGGAAGAGATTCACTCGCTCATCCAGATTACTGGAACATCAGCGAGTTCACACTGGAGAGAGGCCATTCACCTGCTCAGACTGTGGGAGGGGATTCACTCATTTATCCAGCCTACAGAGTCATCAGCGAGTTCACACTGGGGAGAAGCCATTCATCTGCTTAGTCTGTGGGAAGAGATTCACTTGCTCATCCAGATTACTGGAACATCAGCGAGTTCACACTGGAGAGAGGCCATTCACCTGCTCAGAATGTGGGAAGAGATTCACTCGCTCTTCCACACTACAGAGACATCAGCGAGTTCACACTGGAGAGGAGCCATTTACCTGCTGAGAATGTGGGAAAGGATTCACTCAGTCATCCCAACTACTGGCACACCAGTCAGTTGTTATGAATCCCTAGGTTTTGTTTGCTGTGGACTGTCATTTTAAGAGAGAGAGAGAGAGATTAGGAAGGTGAATCAGTCTGACTTGCAGCTTGTTTACATCACTCCCAGCTTGTTCAGTTTTAACTGAGGACACAGACGCTCAGAGTCAGACGGAGATGAATGAGGAAAAATGGAAGGATCGAAACAAGGGAAATAGGTGCCAAGGGTCACTGTTTGGAATTTTCCTATGCCCACAAGTGTGGGTTAATTATCGATTCATTGTACATCGAATGTGTGGTTGTCACCTCGTTTGATCCATAGGAGTGGATCTGATTTGGGGTATCCTGTGAAGACCACTGATGTGTTACCCCTTGCCTGGGTGTGGTGTGGTAATTCACTTGAAGACGATATGCCTTGTGACAAGTCACTTTGGGTGATAATTAGTATGTGGATTTGGAAGGATGACAGATAAAATCTACAGTGACTGTTCTCTTGTTTTACCACCATGGAACCTGCGGAATTCGACATAATTGCCTTCTATCGACATTTACCCTGGATTACAAATATCTCTCTCATCAGATATTCCGTGGTTGAACTGAACTTTCATAATTTACCATCTGAAGACTCCAAGCCTTGTTTCCCCCTAGCTCAATAGTTTCGGATTTATATTTACACACATATATACACATAACACTGTTAACTTTTGTTTATCTTGCTTAAGTTACTATATTATAAGTAGATTCTAATAAAGATAGTTTTACGATCAAAAACAGACTCCTGGTGTAGTCTCCACGAGGAAATCTGCAGATGCTGGAAATTCAAACACATACAAAATGCTGGAGGAACACAGCAGGCCAGGCAGCATCTATTAGGAGAAGCACTGTCAACGTTTCAGGCCGCGAACCTTCGTCAGGCAGTCTCAGGCAGTCCTGATGAAGGGTCTCGGCCTGAAACGTCGACTGTGCTTCTCCTTATAGATGCTGCCTGGCCTGCTGTGTTCCACCAATATTTTGTGTGTGTTGTTCCAGGTGTAGTCTATTTGTGCTGATTCGTTTCTAAAGCATTACGATTCATAACAAAATTGGGGCCTGCATCTGGGATATGAACAGCTATGAGGGCGTAGTCATTAATTATCGATTTCATTGGGGAAGTCCCTTTTGATTTATTTGTGTGTGGAAAATCAGCAGTGGATGCTGATTATTGTTTGGAAGCAGCAACCTCTGAGGCATTAGAGGATGCCAGACGGATTGAGTTGTTGAGTCTTGTTAGAAGGTTAAAATTTGTTATGTTGAAATTGACAATGAGGAGGGCACAGTTGCAGAGGGTAACAGCTGAACATTATGTTTCTGAGAGTGTGTTTAAAGTGGAGGAGTTGGAGGTGTTTCCTGAAAGTAAACCTCGTGAGCTTGAGCTCCAGTACGAGTGAGAAAAATTAAAGATGAAGGCTGCAGAAAGGCAGGGGCAGTTTGAGGCTATAGAGGCAGAAAATCAGAGAGGAGGCAGAAAAATAGGGAGGAAGCAGAAAGACAGAGGCTATTCGAGCTGGAAAAGATACAGTGGTTGCAGCAAAGGGGTCTAGCGTTAGACTCTGGTGATGAGTTTGAGGCCAGTCAGGAAATTAAATTGGTACCTCCATTTGATGAGAAAGAGGTTGATGAATACTTCCAGCATTTTGAGAAGGTTGCTTAGAATTTAAAGTGGCCAAAAGAGGGTTGGTTCTCTTACAAAGGGGGAGGCTTAGCAAGCCTATTCTGCTTTGACAGTTGATGAAGCAGCTGATTGTGACATAGTGAAACAGGCTGTGCTCAAAGCTTATGAGTTGGTCCCAGAATCATACAGGCAAAAGTTTAGAAATTTGTGGAAATCTGTGAACCGGACGTATCTAATTTGCTTATGAGAAGTCTGTGTGTTTTGATCGCTGGTGCACATATATGATGATATATATGATGATGATAAATAAATGATGATTTTTAATAGCTTGAAAGAGTTAGTTTTAATTGAAGAATTCAAAAAGTGTGTCCCTGATGACATAAAAACATATTTAGATGAAAAGGATGCTGCCACTTTGCAGGAGTCTGCTAGATTAGCAGATGAGTTTGCTTTAACTCATAAGTTTAAGTTTACCCAGAATAAGAGCTTCCAAAAGAGTAGCAGGGTCACCAGGGTAAACGAGAAATTATAGCTGGGACTAGTGACAAGTGTAAGGATGAAGGGAAGCAGTTGAAAGAGAAATATTCTGGTCTTGCTTGTTACTATTGTAAGTAAGCTGGTCATATGATGGCTAATTGTTCTGTCCTGAAGAAGAAAAAGGAAAAGGAGGCAGTCCCAAATGCCTGTGTACAGTACGTTGAAGCACCTATAAACCCACAGGGTTCTGAACATTCTGTTGAGGCTCAGTTATGGACTGAGAGTTCTGACCGAATTAAGAAGTAGTTGATCATTTTATGTTAAATGGGTTTGTATTAGTAAAGGAAGGGTGAACCCAAGAACCAGTGAAAATTCTTCAAGTTACTGGTGATTCTCAGTCACTTATATTAGACAGCATTCTAAAGTTTGGTGATGAGACTTAACACTGGTGAGGTAAATCTTATTAAAGGCATTGGGGGTGGCATGGTTTCTGTGCCGTTGTACAAGGTAACTTTACTGTCAGGGCTGGTTTTGGGACCTGTTAAAATCGGATTATGCTCCATTTTACCATTGGAAGATGTTGGTTTGCTGTTAGGGAATGACCTAAAATTGTTCCTGCAGTGCTATTGACAACTAAGACAACCGCTGACGACCCACAGATGGATTTTAACATTTATCCTTCCTGCGCAGGAACTCGAAGTATGGCTAAGAAGTCTGCTGATGCAGACGGTTCTGTGCAGCATGATTCTGATATCCATGATAGCCAACATCAGGATTCAGGTTATGATGTCAGGGAATTTCTGCCTTCATTGTTTCAACAGGATTCAGGTCGTAAGTCTGATGAGAAAGATTTATCCCTGTGTAGGAAGGAGTTTATAGCAGAACAGAACCGAGACCCTGAGATTGAAGCTTTAAAAGAAACAACTTTCTCAGATGATGAGATTAAGAAAGTGCCAGCAGGGTATTATCTCAAGGATGGAGTGTCAATGAGGAAGTGGAGGCCACCTGCTATACCAGCGAGTGAGGAATGGGCAATTGTTCACCAAGTTGTAGTTCCTAAAGTTATATGGCTGAAATTTTAACTTTGGCCTGCAGTATGCCATCAGGTCGACATTTTGGAGTGAATAAAACTGTAAACAGTTATGAAATAATTCTACTGGCCTAATTTGAGGAAAGATGTTGTGACCTTTTGCAGAATCTGTCACACTTGTCAAGTTGTGGGTAAACCGAATCAGGTCACGCTAGTGGCCTCACTCTGCCCTATACCTGCATTCGGTGAACCCTTTTTAAAATTTATAGTGAGGGGACCTTTGTCCTTGTTAAAGGAACAGTGGATTGATGGGGATGTACATCTTAACTTGTTAGACATTGTGTAGAAGTTCAAGAATAAACTACAAGTCTGTAGTCCAGTGAGACAAAACTTAAAGATTTCTCAAAACAAAATGAAGTGTTGGTTTGATAAGTTGGCTTTGGAAAGAAAATACCAGGTTGGGGATAAAGTGCTTGCCTTATCTCCAATATTGATGAATCCACTTCAGGCTAAGTTCAATAGACCGCATGAAATAGTCTCTCAAATTAATGATCTGAATAATGCTATTAAAACACCTGACCAACGTAAACTAACACAGGTGGTGCACATAAATATGATAAAGGCTTATTTTGACAAGCAGGCTCCATCTGTGAGTGTTGTTGTCAAATCATATGAATCTGGCAACCCTGAGAATGAAACAATTGACTTGTCTGAGACTTTTCACAAGCCAAACATGGTCCCAGTTAGGCTAATGAACTCAGTTGTTCCAGAAAACATTGTTAACAAGTCGGCTCATCTGCAGCCAAGACAACAACAACAGCTGAAGGAAGTAAGCCTGATGTTTAAAGATTTATTTCCCAATGTTCCCAAGCAAACCACGGTTGCAGTACATGATGTAGATATTGGTCAAGCCAAACCGATTAAACAACACCCATATTGTATGAACGTTGAAAAATGTTAAATTGGCTGAGCAAGGAATTGAATATATGCTGAAAATGGTATTATGAGTCCTTCAGCATCAGATTGGAGCTCACCCTGCATTATTGTGCCTTATCCTGATGGTGGTGTTAGATATTGCACTGATTATGGGAAGGTAAATTCAGTAACTAAACAGATTCCTCTCCTATCCCTAGGGAGGATGATTGCATCATTAAGGTTGGAAAAGCTAAATTTCTTACAAAGATTGATCTGTTGAAAGGGTATTGGTGTGTTTCATTGACGGACAGAGGTAGAGAAATTTCTGCATTTGTGACACCTTCTGGGTTGTGTGAATACAATATTTTTTCTTTTGGAAGGAAAAATGGTCCAGGATCATTCCAGAGAATGATTGATTCTCTAATTCGAGGGTTAGAACATACAGATGCCTATATTGATGACTTAGCCACAGGGAGTGGCACTTGGGAAGAGCATATCACTGCAGTCGAGAAGCCGTTTGACAGGCTTTCCCAGGACAACCTTACAGTTAACTTGGCTAAGAGTGAATTTGGCCATGCCACTGTGACCTGTCTTGGCTATGTTGTACGTCAAAGCAAGTTGGCTCCTGTCCGGGCAAAAGTCCAGACAATTTCTCAAGTTCCTATTCTGACTGCTAAGAAGGCTCTTAGAAGGTTTCTGGGAATGGATGGATATTATCGTAAGTTCTGTAAGAACTTTGCTGCTATCGCTCTTCCTCTGACCAATCTCCTGAAGAAGCGTGAAAAGTATGTTTGGACCGAACCTTGTCGGGAGGCATTTGATCGATTGAAAGTTACTATTTGAGGTTAGGCCAATCAATGTAGTGCTGTCAGCCAATTTCATTAGCAGGTTGGAGCTGTGGGTGGCAACACAAGTCATGGGTGCACAGAGAGTAAAGGAGAGGGCCAAAGAGACAACCCTGTGGGGTATGTGTCCTGATGGTCAGAGAGACAGAGGAGATGGAGCCCACTCTTACCACCTGCCGGCGATCTGACAGGAAGTCCAGGATCCAGCTACACAAGGCAGGGTGAAGGCCGAGGTCTCTGAGCTCCATGTCGATACTTCACGCCTTCGTCTGGCTACTGCTCTGCCCCTGACTGCAAGGAACTGTAGAGAACTTTGGAGAGCAGAGAACATCAGGGAAACAAGCCTCCACTCCATGGACTCTCTCTACACTTCCACTCACTCGGAGAACCAGGCCATGTACTCAAAGATCCTCACAACCTGTACATTCTTCCTGCAAACCCGCTCCCCCATCGGGGAGGAGATACAAAAGCCTTAAAGTGCGTAACACCCGGCTGAAGGACGGCTTCCTGTCTGCAGTTATAAGCCAAATGAATGATAAAATGGACTCGACCTCACAATGTAACTCGACGTGACCCTGCACCATGTGTCTATCTGCACTGCACTTTCTCTGCAGCCATAATGCTTTGTTACAGTTATTGTTTTATCGTATATCAGACCGATGTACCGTTGTTATGTATCGATCTGTGTGGATGGTACGTCAGGGAAGATTTGAACTGTCGTTCAGTACATGATGATAATAAACAAATTCCCCATTTTAATTGTGTGCAAATATTAGACAGACTGAGCTTCTGCTCTGGAACCACAGAAGGAAACTGAACAGTTCTCTTTCTGAGGAACGCAAATAAATAGAAAAGGCTTTAATCTCTCATTACGATCTGCGGTAAGTGGGATCAGGTGACTGGTGGTGGGTCTCCCATATCAATATCAGAATCAGGTTTAATAGCACCGGCATATGTCATGAAATTCGTTCAGAAGTAGAACCTAATTTTTAACAATAGATTTTAACAATTGTGATTTAATATAAGAATATAAATATCACATTGTTAAATTATATAAATAGTACAAAATGAAAAAAAGATATAATAAACTATTTTAACTGTGCTGACTGTTTGACTGACTGGGTTGTTGCTTTGGAAGTAGTGGAGTGAAGCTTAACTGAACTTTACACAATGATGAGAAGCTCAGATAATTATAAAAAGCTAAATTCTCACATAAGTGGGTCAGACACCCAGAAACATCGGCAGCACTTCAGCAGGTAAAAACAGTGGAATGAAACATGCTGAAAATATTGCCGAAAAAAACCATATTGTCCACCACAACGAGAGGACGTGACAGATCCGGATCTCACCGCCTTGTCTGAACGGGGAAAGATGAAGCTACACGTATAGGTAGAGCAGTGACCCGCAGATGCTGCAGATCTGCAGAGAAACGTGAACAGGAAACGGGATCACATGGCCGCTTTGGTCTCTCACCCCCAGACAGATGTCCGTTTACCCACTACTCTGTGGAAAGACGCAAACGCCGCTCACATCTCCACTCACCTTAACTGTATTAGACATTTCAACCCCCAGGAAAAATATATCGTCTGTCCACTCTATCTATTCCTCTCGTAATCTTATAAACGTCCATCCAGTCTCACCCCAGCCTGCGCCGCTCTGGAGAAAACAACACAAGTTTGTCCAGCCTCTCGTTATAGCTCCTGCTCTCTAATCCAGGCAGTGTCCTGGTAAACCTCTTCTGTGCCCTCTCCAAAGCCCCGACATCCTCCCGAGAATGGGGGCGACCAGAACTGTATGAAACACTCCAGATGTGGGCTAACTAGTTTTATAAAATTGTGTTACAAACTGTAGCGTTTTAGAAACAAACCAGCAGCAATAGAGTTCACACTGGAGTCTGGTTTTGATGTTAAAACCATTATCTTTAGTAGTATCGACTGATAATATAGTAACTTAACGAAATAAAGGAAAGTTACCAGTGTTATGTGTATATATGTGTAAATATAACTCCCAGACTATCGAGCGTGAGGGAACAATGCTCAGAGTCTTGAGATGGTAAAGTAGGAAAGTTCAGTAACACACAGAATAAATGATGGGAGAGAGATATTTGTAATCCAGGGTGAAACGTAGAGAAAAGGCCGTTACCTCAAAACAACCACCGTCGAAGTTCTTATCCGCTGAATCCGTCCACCGACGAGTTATCAGCGAAAGTGACCTGTCACAGGAATACCGTCTTCCAGGGGTTACCACACAAAATTCCCAGGCAAGGGTTAACACAAGATATTCCAAAACCCACTCCTATGGATTATACGAAGTGACAGCCACACACATTCGTTGTGGTTCCGTGTACCGATGATCAACCCACTCCTGTGGGCATAGGAGAGTTCCAAGCCTCAGCTGCGACTAACTGAAGCGATCAGCTTTTCCAGTCTCCCTCTCTCCCTCTCCCTCTCCCCCTCCCTCTCCTCTCTCTCTCCCCCTCTCTCTCTCTTCTGGTTCAGTCCACAGTCAGCGCTGTCAGCCTGTGACTGACGTCATAGCCCCGCCTCCTCACGCCGGCGCTCTTAAAGAAACAGTCACAGTACGACCGCAGGCTCGTAACAGCCGCAACACAACTTCCCGACTTTTGAACTCAATGCTTCAACTAATAAAGACAACCACGCCATTTGCCTTCTTAACCACCCGATCAATCTGTGCAGACTCTTTCAGGGAGCGATGAACTTGGAGTCTAAGATCCCTCTGATCATCAACACTGTTCAGGGTTTTACATTTAACAGTGTACTGTCGCATACATTCGACCTACCGAGCTGCCAAGATGATCATCACGAATCAAATCTCACTGAGATTTCTCAGGTCCTGTTGAATTTATTGCCAAGTGCACAAGTACGGGAAGGTACAGGTACAGAGAAACGCTGACTTGTGGCAGCATCACAGGCAAGTACATTCAGATAACACGCGGAACACAAATTATACGATTCTCTTATACGATTCAATTATACGATTATACGATCATCGACAATGTTCAATGTTTTGCGTTTAACAGTGTACTGTCGCATACATTTGCGAGCTGCCAAGATGATCATCACTAATCAAATCTCACTGAGATTTCTCAGATCCTGTTGAATTTATTGCCAAGTGCACAAGTACGGGAAGGTACTGATACAGAGAAACACTGTCTTGTGGCATCACAGGCAAGTACATTCAGATAACACACGGAACACAAATTATACGATTCTCTGTCAGTAACAGTTTATAAATATGTTTTATGTCATTAACGATATTTAAAATACATTGTGTCATGATCAATACTAAAATGTGCATTTGTGTCAATAACAGACTTGGAAATGTTGAATTTGGTCCCTGTCTCCATTCCTCTTGTAATCCACAACCAGCTCCTGTGTTTTTGTCACAATGAGAGAGAGGTTGTTTTCTTGACACCACTGTGTCGGGGTGATGACTTCTTCTCTGTCGGCTGCCTCGTTATTATTTGGGATTCGGTCGATCAATGTTCTGTGGTCAGCAAATCTAATTAGCAGATTGGAACCCGCCACTGCAGACCCACAGTGCACTATGTACTGATTGCAAAGCTACGAAATTGCATGTGAATAGCCTCCCCTCCCCCAACTCCACTCTTTCTGCGTCACCAGCAGACTGGGGCATCACACATCTCGCTGCCTCCGCCAGGACATTAAACTGTGAACAACTGTGGTCAGGGACTGATCTCTGGGGTACTCCAAACGCTACCTCCTTCCAGTCTGAAAACGATCCACTCATCCAGATACACACTACCGGCAGTTTATCATCTCCAACGAAAAAGCCTAATCACCTATTCCCGATGTTCAATACCATAGCTGTCTCTGAGTTTACCACCGTCAAATGCCGCGAGGGACATAATAATCAGAAAGTCTCCAGTCACAGCCGTGTAAATACAATGTGATCTCAGTGGGTGTGTGGCGCATGCTCAGAATGCGAAGGAGACAGACAAACTGAGCCAAGTCACAGACTGATGAAGGGGAGGAATGATCCATTTTGATACAGAGAGGGAAGCAGAGAGTTTGATGTTGTGCCTGATGCCGGAACTGTGGCCAGTTAGAAGTCTTTTTCCTCCAACTTGTTTTGAACTGTGAAAATGTTTTATTTATACGAAGGCACCATGGACGCTAAAGTTATTTGAGTTGAAATGTTGTCCTTCACCCACTGACGTGCTTTGTAAACTTTTAACAGTGTAGAAAAGGCAAAGGATTTGTGTATGGGAATTTTCAAACAGCAACAGGCACGATAGTTCCGGCTGTATCTGTCAGTTCACCAGCGCTTGAATGCCGCCGATCCTTGAATGTGGAGGCGGAGATGCTGGAGAAGACAGCGCCCCATTCGCGACAAGGAGAGCCCGAACACGTGACCATGTCCGTGATCTGATTGGATACATCGCCATGACGTTCCGAGCACTGTGACGTCAATCACTGGCTCTCATTTTGGAAGGGATTCAGTTGGCCATAACAGATACACCAACAGCTTCGCTCTGGGAAGCGGCCGTTCACCTGCTCCGTGTGTGCGAAGAGACTCATTCAGTTAACCCACCTTGTGACGCTCCGGTGTGTTTACAATAAAAAGAGGCCACATTTCTGTCCGGAGTGAGCAAAGAGTTTCACTCAATCATCCCAGCTGCTGCAACACCAGCAACTTCACATCAGGGAGGAAGTTCAAATCAGCTCCGTGTTAAATGTTTAACCATCACGGTGACTGAAGACAGCTGCAGGTTCATGAGGGACTGTTACTGTCAGATTCTGCAGTTCTTGCGGCTGCTCATCGCACCCAGGACTGAACCCTGGTCACTGAGCATTGGAGGAGTCTGTTCTGCTGATGTTAGCCTTAAACTAGACTGGTGTTTTAATATTGTGGATCTGTGAAAGATAAATCAGTTCTGTATCAAATCCCGCGTCTCAGGTACTTACTCTCTCTACCACACTCACACTGTATACTAGGGAGGCCACTCGGCCCATCTGGTCCCTGCCCAAGTTTCATTTCCATATCAGTATATGCCGTTCCCCTTTCACTCTCCCTGAGATTACAGGTTGCAACTAGTCACCACTCTGTGGGATAGGAGATTTCCCTTGAATTTCATAAAATCACAGAAATCTATAACATATTACCGATGCTTTGGCCCAGAATGTTGTGCCGACCATGTAATTTACTCCAGAAACAGCCTAGAATTACCCTACCGCATAGCCACCTATTTTCCTAAGCTCCATGTACCTATCTAAAAGTCTCTTAAAAGTTCCTATTGTATCCGCCTCTACCACCGTCGCTGGCAGTGCATTCCACACACACACCACTGCTTAAAAAAATTAGCTCTGACATCTCCTCTGTACCTACTTCCAAGCAGCATAAATCTATGCCCCCTCGTGTTAGCTGTTTCAGCCTGGGAAAAAGCCTCTGACTATCCACACGACCAATGCCTCTCATCATCTTATCCACCTGCATGAATTCCCTGCATGATTGTCTCCGGGCTGAACAAGACGATGAGCTCACTGTGGTTGTGACGTTGTTCAGGGCTCCGGACGAAGTTGGTTAAACTCCTTCTTCGCCGCTCTTTTCAACGTTTTGGGTCATTTTCACCAATTTTAAAGGACTGTGCTCAGACAGCTGGGTTGTTGCAATTGTTACGTACCAGCAGCAATAGATCACTAATGGAGTCTGGTTTCGATGTGAAAACCACTATCTTTATTAGTATCTACTCCAAATATAAAAGATTAAACGAAATGAACAGAAGTTAACAGTGTAATGCGTATATATAGCTCCCAAACTATCAAGCTTGGGAAACAATGCTTAATGTCTCCAGATGGTAACGTGGAAAAGTTTAGTAATCCACGGAATAAGTGAGTGAAAGGAGAGATTTATAAATCCACACGATCATGTAGAGAGAAGGCAATTACGAAGAATTCCACACACATTCCACGCTGGGTAAACGAAATAACAGTCGCCGAAGATCTTATCCGTCGATTAGTTCCGAAATCCACTTAGAAATATCACCAGGTGACAGTGACAGGAATATCGTTTCCAAGTGATTACCACAGAACACTCGGATTCCAGGTAAGGGCCAACAAAAGAGATACCACAGGATACTCCAGCAAATCCACACATATGGATGATACGAAGTGACAGTCACACATCCGTTGTGCACTGCGTGCCGATAATCAACCCGATCTTCTGGGCGTGGAAGAGCTCCAACCTTAGAAGTGGCAAGCTGAAGTTCCAACAGCTTGTGCCTGTGTGTGTGTCTGTCTCTCCTCTCTCTCTCTCACTCTCTCTCTCTCTCTGTCTCTCTCTCTCTCTCTCTCTCTGTCTCTCTCTCTCTCTGTCTCTCTCTCTGTCTCTCTCTGTCTCTGTCTCTCTCTCTCTCCCCTCTCTCCTCTCTCTCTCTCTCTCTCTCTCTCTCTCTCTCTCTCTCTCTCTCTCTCTCTCTCTCTCTCTCTCCTCTCTCTCTCTCTCTCTCTCTCTGTCTCCCTGTCTCTCTCTCTCTCTCGCTGCCGCAGTGTGTGACTGACGTTACAGTCCCGCCTCACTCAGGCACTTAAAGCGACATTCACAGTGAACGAATCTGCGGTCTCGCAACACAATGCTCCACTAAATTCTGACAGCAGACGAGCGAGTGAAACTTCGAGTCAGAAACCAAAGTGTTGCCAGCCTGAGTCAGGGCTTTGGGGCTCCAGAGAGAGATGGGGTCTAGAGTTTAAGAGGAGGAGGAATCAAACCAGCAGGATGTGGCTACAAAAAGAAAGATCAGAAACATTTGGAAACTGGTTGACCTAAAGAAATGTGGTTAATTTCTGCAAAACTCTGGTGGAAATCAACAGATCCGGAAGCAAATGTGGAGATAGGCCGCGCCGCTTCTGCACGCTTAGGCTGTGTACTACGCTGCTTAGTTGCTGCTTGAACTACAGAGTTCCTCCAGCATTGTGTGTGTGTGCGTCGCTGTATTCCCAGCAACTGCAGAATCTCCTGTGTTTTATAACTGCATTTTTCTTTGGCATATGATACACTTTGATATTGAGTATATTGTTTATGGGAGCCGCTTTCTGCGTTAAAACAGCTGCAGAATTTTCTATACACACACGAAAAAAATGAGGTATGTATATTGAAACAGTGCCTGCAGAAATCTTTAATGGCAGTATGATTACCCATAAGGCAGTGCATTTAAAATTTCGCTTACTCTGAAGCACCGAACAAATGCGCAAGCGTCAGGGTTGACGACGTCCCCAAGTATCACGCATGCGCACAGTGCACAGAAGGCCTTGCAAATACCGAGAGCAGGTAAGAGCGATCCTCTACGTTTTTAAATAAACAGCGACTGAGGGACGATTCCTGTGAAATCCGGACACCGTTACCCGCAATCCCGGGACAGTCCTGCTCAATCTCCTCTCTCTCAGCCCCACGATCCGTACACGGGCCCCGGGGAGCTTCCGGCTGATGAGGGAATGGGAACCGATGGATCTCTCAGACAGAGTTGAGCTCCAGCTATCTAAATGCAAGGATCAGGAACTCGGAGAAAAATCTTTTACATCACCAGTTGAGAAAATCAGCTTTGTTCTTTCCTCAATCACAAACAAGAGAACATCTGCAGATGCTGGATTGCATCTGGATTGCTGGCAACATAAATTGCTGGATGAACTCAGCTTTAGTACACTTTTCCATAGATGCTGCCCGGCCTGCTGAGTTCCTCCAGCATTTTGTATGTGTTCTTGTTGTGGACTTTTCTACCGGTGAGAATATGTTTTGTCCCATTCTCTTTGGATACATAATGATATCAAACACCTTTGTCCTGGGCAACAAGTAACTTTCACATCACAAATGTGCCGGACTCCAATGAGACAGACTACTGCCCTTCCCTTCATATTCATTGGCATTACCATCACTGTAAGTCACATGGGGGAGACTTCAGGGAAAATATTTATGTAGAATACAGAAACTGGTGATACCTGTGTGCATTGTTGGTGATGAAAAATTGCTGGAGAATTTGCAAGGTGGAAGAAGTGGAGTTATATTTGGAAATCTGACTTTTTAAACATAATTTAGCAAGCAAACCACATATGGACAGTATGCAAAAGTTTTGTTGAGAAAATCCTTCATTTCCGGTTACAAGCCTGCTACATAGGTTGTGTGAGAGTGCAGATGAACTAGACTGGACCCAGAGGAGATCAAAGTTCCTATTGACAGTGATTTGCTAGCTCATAAGATGAATACCTCTCTGTATAAAACTCACTGTGCACATATTGTCACTGGCAACAAAATGCACAGTACAAGATTTATGTGCACACTGGTTATTCCAAATTAGAGGAGATATTAGAGGGAAGGAGGGGAGACATCCAGTGTCCCTGATGCCTTCACAGACAAGATGTGCATCCAGCTGCAGCTTGTAACCCTGCACTTTAAGGTGTTGGAACTTGAGGTAGATGAATTCCACATCATCCGGCAGTTGGATGTGGTGATGGATGTGACATGAAGTGAGGTGAGTTGCACCTAAGGTGCAGGGCACAGGAAACTGTGTGAGAGTCAGGAAGGGGAATGTGGTTAAATGGTCATCATTGAATAATCTTATGGCCATCCCCCACAACAACAGGTAGACCACTTTAGAAAGTGTTGTGGGGAGAATTAACTGGCAGAGGAAAATCAAAGGGGTGATAGGGGATTCGTTAGTTAGGGGGACAGAACAAAAGGCGACTAATATTTTAGGCTTGCTAGATGTAGCGTCGTGTGGGGGGGGGGGGCGATATGATTAAAATAAGTTGTAGGGGGAATGAGAGCCAGAATGACAGAACAGATAGTGGAGAGGGTGAATCGAATTGAATTGACTTTATTACATAAATACTTCATAAACATGAGAGGGAGAAAACTACATTACATCTCCTTCTAAATCTGCAATGTGTAATTTATAGTAATTTATAATAGATAGTTTGTACATAGGACAGTCAATATAACATCGAAATGCAATTGTATCTGCATGAATTAATCAGTTTGATGACCTGGTGGAAGTTGACGTCCCTGGGCCTGTTGGTCCTTTTGCTGTGATACCGTTTCCTGGATGGTAGCAGCACGAACAGTTTGTGGTTGTGGTGAATTTGGCTCCCAATATCCTTTGGGCCCTTTTTACACACGTGTCTGTGTAAATGTATTGAATGGCAGAAAGTTCAGAACTACGGATGCGCTGGGCTGTCCACACCACTCTCTGCAGGTTCCTGTGATTAAGGGAAGTACAGTTCCCATACCAGGCAGTGATGCAGCCAGTCAGGGTGCTCTCAATTGTTTCCCTGTCGAAAATTCCTAGGATTTCGCCCCATCCGGAACTTCTTCAGCCATCTGAGGTGGAAGAGGTGCTGCTGTGCTCTTTTCACAACACAGCCGGTATGTACAGACAATCTGAGATGCCTGGTGACGTTTATGCCGAGGAACTTAAACCTGTTCACCTTCTCAACCCCAGATCCAATGAAGTCAGTATCAACCCCAGATCCAATGATATCAGCCTGTCTCCTTTCCTCCTGTCATCCACAATCAGCTCCTTTGTTTTGGTGACAGTGCGGGAGAGTTTGTTTTCTTGACCAGTCAGAATAATTGCTGGCAGAGTCAGCAATGAAATGGTTGAGCATGGTGCGATGAATGTGCTGAGCTGTGTATGTCACAATGCAAGAAGCCTCGTAAGAAAGCCAGATGAGCTCAGGACAGGGAATTGTGATATTGTAGCCATTATTGGGACTTGTTTACACCCAACAGTCTGAGGAATTTAGAGGAACAAATTTGTAGAGAGATCACAGACCATGCCAAGGAACAAAGGATTATTCAGTAAGTGATTTTAACTTTCCATATATTGACTGGGACTCCCATACTGTGAAAGGACTAGATGGAGTAAAGTTTGTCAAATGTGCCCTTAGTACGTAGAATTCCCGACGGAGAAGTGTGCAATAAGCTGTTAGGAAATGATCCAGGGCTGCTGACAGAATTTAGTAAACATCATACCATGAGATTCAAAGTAATGTTGGAAAAAGAGAGGTCTGGACCACGGGTTGAGATTCTAAATTGGAGAACAGTCAATTTTGATTGTATCAGAAAGGATCAGACAAGTGTGGTTTGGGACAGGCTGTTTCCTAGCAACGGAGTATTTGTAAGTGGGAGGCCTTCAGAAGTGAAATTTTGAGGATATAGAGCTTGCATGTGCCTGCCAAAGTAAAAGTTGAAAGGTAACTGGTCCAGGGAACCTTGATTTTCAAGAGAAATTGAAGCCCCGGATATTTTGTTCCTCTAAAAGCCTCAGAATGTTGGGTGCTACTGAGATCCATTAATGACTACAAATCACAATTCCACACACTGAGCTCATCTGACTTTTTTGTTGTCATCTTCTGTTAGGTTCTAAAAGCTTCCGAATAGTTTTTGCTCTTTTGTTTGCCCTCTGTTTGACTTTTATGTTGGCTCTGGCTTCTCATTCCAGCCACTGTTGTGTCCTCAATTTTTACAGTTCTTTGGGATATATTGATCACTCAGCTCTTGCTTGCAATTGCCCTATCTATACTCTCATGGTATTCTATACTTCTAACAAGTCGTCAGTCCAATGTATAATTTCTTTGTGTATGTTTGGAGCCTTTTTTAGGTGCATATGATGATGAGGGGCATTGATCGTGTGGATAATCAGAGGTTTTTTTTCCCAGGGCTGAAATGGTTAACACGAGGGCATAATTTTAAGGTGCTTGGAAATAGATACCGAGGCAATGTCAGGGGTAAGGTTTTTTTTTACACAGATAGTGGTCGGTGCGTGGAATGTATGCCAGCAGTGGTTGACAAAGCAGATACAATGGGGTCTTTTAACAACCTCTTGGATAGGTACATGGAGCATAGAAAAATAGAGGGCTGTGCGCTAGGGAAATTCTAGGCAGTTTCTAGTGTAGGTTAAATGGTCGGCACAGGACTGTGGGCCAAAGAGCCTGTAATGTGCTGTAGATATCTCTGTTCTATGTGAAGGAGCAAAGCAACTTTGGTTATTCGCCGGTCCTCTATTACCACCCCCGTCACTAAAGATGACTTAATTATCTCTGCTGGGGCCCCTACAATTTCTGCTCTTGCCTCCCACAGGGACTGAGGGAGCTCCTGGCGATACCCTGGAGATTTATCCACCCTAATCTGCCTCAGGATGGGAACCACCTCCTCTGCTTTAGTGTGTTCGGGGTCCACGATGTTAATGCTGCTTTTCCACACTTCCATTGACTTTGTATCCCATTTGCTGAGGAAACAGAGATGAAAGAAAATGAGGATCTCCCTCTCTGCTTTGTTTCCACACATGGATTGCCACGCTGGTCTTCCAGACGACCAACTTTCTCCCTTGCAATACTTTTGCTCTTAATCTATCACTAGAATCCCTGAGGATTATCCTTCATCTTTTCTGTGAGGGCAACCTCAGAATCAGAATCAGACTTTAATCGCCAAGTACCTGTACACATACAAGGAATTTACTTCCAGCAGATGTTGCCTCCCTGCTCATAACAATAATAATGATAAATATAAATGAAACTATAGATTATACATACAGGTAGTGCAATCCAAGTAATAGTTAGCCGACAGTTAACTGGCAGTCAACTGTTCAGCAAAGTGACCGCAGTAAGGAAAAAACTTCTCCAGTGCTTATTAGTCTTAGTCCGGAGGGATCTGAGGTGCCTTCCAGACGGAAGCAGTTCAAACAGTCCATGCGCAGGATGGAAGGAGTCCTTTATGATATTCCCCGCCCTCTTCTTCAACCTGGAAGAGTACAGGTCCACAATAGAGGGCAGGGAGGCTCCAATGATGCGCTCGGCATCTTCTTTTAGCCATCCTGATTTATTTCTTATAGCACAGAACACTAGAGGGGAATTCTAGGCAGATTCTAGAGAAAGTTACATGGCTGTCACAACATCTTAGGCTGAATGGCCTGGAATATGCTGTAGATTTCTATGTTGAACAACCAATTAACTTCTCTTCTTTAACCTGTGCAGGGTCCATGATTTTAATGCGGCTTTTCCACACTCCCATAGAATCTTTGTCCATCTCCTAATAAATAGAGATGAAAAATTATTTAAGATCTCCCCCATCTGCTTTGGTTCCACACGTGGATTGCCATTCCGGTCTTCCAGAGGACCAACTTTGTGCCTTGCAATGCTTTTGCTCTTAATCTATCTCTAGAATCCCTGAGGATTATCCTTCATCTTTTCTGTGACAGCAACCTCATGCCTTCTTTTAGCCATCCTGATTTATCTCTTATGTGTTCTCTTGCATTTCTTATACTCCATAAGAAACTGCCTGTCGATCCCTGTTATGCAATTCCATTTTGTGCTTCACCAGGGTCTCAATATCTCTTGCAAACCAAAGTTCCCTACATTTTCTATCTTTACCTTTTATTCTGGCAAGGAGATACCCACTTTGTACTTTCAAAATTTCGCTTTGAAGGCCTCCCATTTACCAAGCACACCTTTGCCATAAAGCAGCCTGTCCCAATCCACAGTTGCCAGATCCTAGTGTTGATTCCAGGTGTGGATCCATGTCCTGAACACATCCACCTTTCCTATGCTGCTCCTTGTATTGTAATATACAGGGCTCAGCATATTCACTGCACCACGCTCAACTTTTTCATTCCTGTCTTTGAGGACTGAACAACTTCTGTCTCCACAACCTCTCCACTACCTGTTCTGTTATTCAGGCTCCCATTCCCCCTGCAACTTTGGTTTAACCATCCTTATCCTCACCTCCCAGCATGCAGCTCTATCAGCCCTTTGGCTTTCTGCTCCCAGATCGATAAAAAGGAGGTACAGGCAGATAGGAACAAATGGAGTACTTATGAAATACAGGAAATTCAAGTGAACACTTATGAAAGAAATAAAAGAAGGCATCAGGTTGCCCCAGCAGACAAGGTGAAGGAGAATCCTCAGGGATTCTGCAGATATGTTAGTAGCAAAAAGATTGCAAGGGAAAAAAATTAATCCTCTGCAGGATCAGAATGATAATCCATATGAGGAGACAAAATAGATGTGGGAGATTTATTTTGCATCCGTATTGACTCAGGAGATGGACACAGAGTCTGTAGAAGTGAGGCAAAGCAGCATCAACTTCATGGACCCTGTACAGATTACAGAGGTGGAGGGGTTTGCTGTCTTCAGGTAAATTAGTGTGGATCAATCCCCAGGGCCTGACAAGTTGTTCCTTAGGATCCTGCGGAGGACAAGTGCCAAAACTGTATGGGCACAAGCACAGATATTTAAATAATCTTAAGTGGCAGGTGAGGTACTGGAGGATCGGAGGACAGCCGATATTGTTCTGCTGTTCAAGGAAGGCTCTAAAAATAAACTGAGAAATTGCACATTGGTGAGCTTGACATCAGTAGTGGGAAAGGTCTTGGAATGTTATGTGCAGGAACCCGATATATAAGTATTTGGATCGATGTGGACTGATTAAGGATAAACAGCGTGCATGGTAGGTCATGTCTAACCAATCTTATAGAGTCTCTCGAGGAAGTTATCAGGGAAATGGATGAAGGCAAAGCAGCAGATGTTGTCCACATGGACTTTAGCAAGGCACTTGACAAAGTCTCATATGGGAGGTTTGTCAAGAAGGTTCGGTCACTCAGCATTCAAGATGAGACAGTAAATTGGATGAGACACCGTCTTTGGGAGAAGCCAGAGTGTGGTAGCAGATGGTTGCCTCTCTGACTGGAACCTGCGACTAGTGGTTGCCACAGGGATCAGTACTGGATCTGTTGTTGTTTGTCATCTATATCAGTAATCTGGATGATAGTGTGGTTAACTGGATCATCAGATTTGTGGATGACACCCAAGATTGGTGGTGTAGTGGACAGTGAGGAAGACTATCATGGCTTGCAGTGTGATCTGGACCAGCTGGGAAAATGGTTTGAAAAAGGGAAAATGGAATTTAATGCAGACCAGTGTGAGTTATTGCACTTTGGTATGACCTACCAAGGGAGGTCTTTCACAGTTACTGGTTGGGCACGGAGGAGTGTTGTAGAAGAAAGGGACCTGGGAGTACAGGTCCTTAATTAACTGAAATTTGTATCACAGTCAGATAGAGACGGAAAAAAAGATTTCAGCCCAATGGCCTTCATGAACCAAAGTACTGACAACAATAGATGGATTTTATGTTCACTTGTAGAAGACATTGTTGAGGCCTAATTTAGAGTATTGTGTGTAGTTTTGGTCACCTGCCTACAGGAAAGCTGTAAAAGAGGTTCAGAGAGTTCAGAGAAAATTCACAATAAAGTTGCCAGGTCTGGAGGACTTGGGTTATAAGGAAAGATTGAACAGGTCCAGACTTTATTCCTTGGAATGTAGAAGATTGAGGT
This sequence comes from Hypanus sabinus, assembly GCF_030144855.1. NCBI lineage: Eukaryota > Metazoa > Chordata > Chondrichthyes > Myliobatiformes > Dasyatidae > Hypanus > Hypanus sabinus. The sequence goes on along the minus strand of NW_026779303.1, from coordinate 526,457 downwards.
GAGATTTGATTGTGATAGAGGGCATAGATAGTGTAAATGCAAGCTGGCTTTCTCCACTGAGATTGGGTGGGACTACAACCAGAGGCCATGGGTTAAGGGTGAAAGGTGAAATGTTATGTGGAACATGAGGGGAAACTTCTTCACACAGACAGTCATCTGGGTGTGGAATGAGCAGCCAGCACGACTGGTGCATGCGAGATCCATTTCAACATTTAAGAGGTTTGTGTAGGTACCTGGATGGTAAGGGTATGGGAGTGGGCAATTTAAATAGTTCGGCATAAACTAGATGGCCCAAAGTGCCTGTTTCTGTGTTGTAATTTTCAATGACTGTGACAAAAACCTGAAATAATACAAAAATTCACTCTAAATCCTTTTTAACAGACGTGCGGACCAACCATTCATCTCAGCAGGAATTTTTTTATATGGTGTTAAAACTGTGGCATGTTAAGTTAATAATACATAAAAGAAAATCCCAGTTGCACGTCAAGAAAGACTATTTGTGTGAGACTGTTTCAGTTACTGTGGGGCCAGGCACCCATGCAGCTCAGCAGGAGGAGGTAATAATACCAATGGAGAGAGTCAAACTGAGCGTAGGTTCAAATTGGAGATGGCCAAAAGCCCCATTCTTATAGAGACAGGAAGAGCATCAGAGAATTGATGGTCATTCCAGATACCAGCACTCTGCCCAGTCAGGAGATGATATCTCTGTCCAGCTTGTTTTGAACCTCACTGTAACCGTGTGATACCAGATCAAACCTTGGCAACTCAAGTAATCTCATCTGAAATGTTGTCCTACACCCATTGATGGATTTTGCAAATCTTTTTACAGGTTAAATACAAGAAGGAATTTGTCTCCAGGAAGCTCAAACATGACACGCCAGTTTTGCTGTCTCTGTCTAGATATTTAAGAAGTGGAGCAAGGGATTCAATCGACCATTCTTCATGCTCAGACAGTGGGGACAGATTCACTCGGTTAACTGACCAACTGGCATGTCCGTCATTTTACACAGGAGAAAGGCCATTCACCTTCTCAGACAGTGGGAATGGATTCACTCGGTCATTTCAACTGAAGGTACATTAGCAAGTTCACACTGGGCAAGGCCATTCATCTGTTCTGTGGGTGAGAAAGGATTCACTCAGTTTTCCCACCTGTGGACACACCAGTCAGTTCACACCAGGCAGAAGCTGGTCAACTGCTGAATTTCTGGGAAAGGATTCACTCAGTCATCTGACTTAATGGCTCACCAGGGAGTTCACATCAGGGAGCGGCCATTCACTTGCTCAGTCTGTGGGAAGAGATTCATTAAATCATCCCACCTGCTGAGTCATCAGCGAGTTCACACTGGGGAGAAGCCGTTCACCTGCTCAGAATGTGGGAAGAGATTCTCTGAGTTATCCAACCTACAGAATCATCAGCGAGTTCACACTGGGGAGAAGCCGTTCACCTGTTCAGAATGTGGGAAGGGATTCACTCAGTCATCCCACCTGCAGAGACACCAGCGAGTTCACACTGGGGAGAAGCCGTTCACCTGCTCAGACTGTGGGAAGAGATTCACTCACTTATGCAACCTACAGAATCATCAGCCAGTTCACACTGGGGAGAGGCCATTCACCTGCTCAGAATGTGGGAAGGGATTTACTCAGTCATCCAGCCTACTGAGTCATCAGCGAGTTCACACAGGGGAGAGGCCATTCACCTGCTCAGAATGTGGGAAGGGATTCACTCAGTCATCCCATCTGAAGGTTCATCAGCGAGTTCACACTGGGGAGAAGCCATTCATCTGCTCAATCTGTGGAAAGGGATTCACTGATTCATCCACCCGGCAGAAACATCAGCAAGTTCACACTGGGGAGAAGCCGTTCACTTGCTCAGTCTGTGGGAAGGGATTCACTCAGTCGTCCCAACTACTGGCTCACCAGTCAATTCACAATGGGGAGTGGCCATAGTTATGAATCCCTGGGTTTCGTTTGCTGTGGGCTGTCATTTTAAGAGAGAGCGAGAGAGATTAAGAAGGTGAATCAGTCTGACTTGCAGCTTGTTTACATTGCTCGCAGCTTGTTTCCTTTTAACCAAGGACACAGACAATCAGAGTCAGACGGAGATGAAGGAGGAAAAATGGAAGGATCGAAACCAGGGAACTAGAGGCCAAGGGTCACTGTTTGGAACTTTCCTATGCCCACAAGGGTGGGTTAATTATCGATTCACCATACATCGTATGTGTAGTTGTCACCGCGTTTGATCCATAGGAGTGGATCTGATTTGTGGTGTCCTATGAAGACCACAGATGTGTTAACCCTTCCCTGGGTGTGGTGTGGTAATTCACTTGAAGATGATACCGCTTGTGACAAGTCACTTTCGGTGATAAATCTTATGAGGGTTTGGAATGACGACAAATAAAATCGACAGCGACTGTTGTGTGGTTTTACCACCATGGAACCTGTGGAATTCAACATAATTGCCTTCTCTCAACATTTACCCTGGATTACAAATCTCTCTCTCATCACCTGAACTTTCATACTTTGCTATCTCAAGAATCCAAGCCTTGTTTCTCCAGAGCTCAATAGTTTGGGAGTTTTATTTAAACACATATATACACATAACATTATTAACTTTTGTTTATCTTGCATAAGTTACTATATTACAAGTAGATTCTAATAAAGATAGTTTTAACATTAAAAACAGACTCCAGGTATAGTCTATTGCTGCTGGTTCATTTCTAAAACGTTATGATTCGTAACAAAATTGGGGCCTGCATCCAGTATATGAACAGATTTGGGGGCATATTCATTAATTATCAATTTCATCCCTTTTCATTTATTGGTGTGTGGAAAATCAGCAGCAATGGATGCTGACCAACCTCTGAGGCATTAGAGGATGCCAGAAGGATTGAGTTGTTGAGACTTGCTAGAAGGTTAAAACTTGCTAAGGTGAAATTGACAATGAGGAGGGCACAGATGCAGAGGATAATAGCTGAACATTATGTATCTGAGGGTGTGTTTAAAGTGGAGGAGTTGGAGGTGTTTCCTGAAAGTAAACCTAGTGAGCTTGAGCTCCAGTACAAGTGAGAAAAATTAAACTGGAGGCTGCGGAAAGGCAGAGGCAGTTTGAGGCTAGAGAAGCAGAAAAAAACAGAGAAGAGGCAGAAAAATAGAGGGAGGAAACAGAAAGACAGAGGCTGTTTGAGCTGGAAAAGATAAAGAGGTTGCAGCAAAGGAGTCCAGCGTTTTTCTCTGGTGATAAATTTGAGGCCAGTTGGGAAGTTAAATTGGTCCCTCCATTTGACGAGGCAGAGATTGATAAATACTTTCAGCATTTTGAGAAGGTTGCTCAGAGTTTAAAGTGGCCAGAAGGGGTTTGGCTTATTCTCTTACAAAGTGTAATTAAGGGGAAGGCTCAGCAAGCCTATTCTGCTTTGACAGTTGATGAAGCAGCTGATTATGACATAGTGAAACAGGCTGTGCTCAAAGCAACGAGTTTGTTCCAGAATCATACAGGCAAAAGTTTAGAAATTTGAGGAAATCCGTGAACCAGACTTTTATGGAATTTGCTTATGAGAAGATAGTGTGTTTTGACCGCTGGTGCACATATAAAAATGTGAATGATGATTTTAACAGCTTGAAAGAGTTGGCTTTAATTGAAGAATTCAAAAGGTGCGTCCCTGATGACATAAAGACATATTTAGATAGAAAGGATGCTGCCACTTTGCAGGAGTCTGGGAAACAGTTGAAGGAGAAATATTCTGGTCTTACTTGTTACTATTGTAAGAAAGCTGGACATGTGATGGCTGATTGTTCAGTCCTGAAGATGAAAAAGGAAAAGCAGGCAGTCCCAAATGCCCGTGGTCAGTATGTTGAAGCACCTATAAATCCGCAGGGTCCTGAACATTCTATTGAGGCTCATTTGAGGTCTGAGAGGTCTGACCGAGTTAAGAAGGGATTAGATCATTTTATGTCAGATGGGTCTGTATTAGTAAAGGAAGGGTCAACCCCGGTAACAGTGAACATTTTTTGAGTTACTGGGGCTTCTCAGTCACTTATATCAGACAGTGTTCTAAAGTTTGGTGAAGATTCTAACATTGGTGAGGTAAATCTTATTAAAGTCATTCGGGGCGACATGGTTTCCGTGCCATTGCACAAGGTAACTTTACTGTCAGGGTTCGTTTCAGGACCTGTTAAGATCAGATTATGCTCCAGTTTACTGGTGGAAGATGTTAGTTTGCTGTTAGGGAATGACCTGGCAGATTGTAAAGTTGTTCCTGCAGTGCAGTTGACAACTAACCCAACCACTGACGAGCCACAGATGGATTTTAACATTTATCCTTCCTGCACAGGAACTCGAAGTATGGCTAAAATGTCTGCCGATGCGGGAGAGCTTACAGCAGAACAGAACCTAGACCCTGAGATTGAAGCTTTAAAAGAAACAGCCCTCTCAGATGATGAGACTGAGAAAGTGCCAGCAGGGTGTTACTTCAAGGATGGTGTGTTAATGAGGAAGTGGAGGCCACCTGCTATACCAGCGAGTGAGGAATGGGAAATTGTTCACCAAGTTATAGTTCCTTAAGTTTATAGGGCTGAAATTTTAACTTTGGCCCACAGTATACCCTTAGATGGCCATTTTGGAGTGAGTAAAACGGTAAACAGGATTACGAAATAATTCTACTGGCCTAATCTGTGGAAAGATGTTACGAGCTTTTGCAGAACCTGTCACACTTGTCAAGTTGTGGGTAAACCTAATTAGGTCACCCCAGTGCCCCACTGTGATCTATACCTGCATTCGGTGAACCCTTTTCAAAATTTATAGTGGATTGTGTTGACCCATTGCCAAAGACTAAAGCTGGCCATCAATATCTGCTAACTATTATGTGTACTGCATCCGGATTCCCAGAGGCAATACCTCTCAGAAATGTTAAAGCTAAAACTGTGGCGAAGGCTCTTACCAAGTTTTCTACATTTTCTGGTTTGCGTAAAGAAATCCAGTCTGATCAAGGACATGATTTTACATCTGGATTATTCCAGCAGGTAGTTTATGAACTGGGAGCTGAACAAATTACATCATCTGCATACCATCCAGAATCACAAGGGGCTTTAGAAAAATTTCATTCCACCCTCAAAACAATGATTATGATATTAAAATGTTGAAAATGGAAAAGACTGGGATGAAGGTATACATTTATTTTTGTTTGCAGTAAGAGAGTCGGTACAGAGATCACTGGGCTTTAGTCCATTTGAACTTGTATTTGGTCAGAGAGTGAGGGGACCTTTGACCTTGTTAAAGGAACAGTGGATTGATGGGGATGTACATGTTAACTTGTTAGACTATGTTTTGAAGTTCAGAAATAAACTACATCAAGCCTGTAGTCTATTGAGAGAAAACCTAAAGATTTCTCAAAACAGGATGAAGTGTTGGTTTGATAAGCGGGCTTGCAAACGAAAATACCAGGTGGGGGATAAGGTGCTTGCCTTATCTCCAATGTTGACAAATCCACTTCAGGCGAAATTCAACAGACCGTATGAAATAGTCTCTCAAATTAATGATGTGAATTATGTTATTAAAACGCCCGACTGACGTAAACTAACACAGGTGGTACATATAAATATGAAAAAGCCTAATTTTGACAAGCAGGCACCGTCTGTGAGTGTTGTTGTCAAAACATATGAATCTGGTAACCCTGAGAATGAAACAATTGACTCATCTGTGACTTTTCACAAGTCAAACGTGGTCCCAGTTAGGCTAATGAACTCGGTTGTTCTGGAAAACATTGATAACAGGTTGGCTCATCTGCAGCCAAAGCAACAACAACAGCTGAAAGAATTAATTCTGAATTTTAAGGATTTATTTCCCAATGTTCCCAAGCAAACCGCGGTTGCAGTACATGATGTAGATATTGTTCAAGCCAAACCGATTAAACAACACCCATATTACATGAACGTAGAAAAATGTAAATTGGCTGAGCAAGTGTTGTAAGTGGGGAAACAGATTCGATATGTCTCAGAAGCAAGGACTTTGGACAGAAAATGATTTTAGTTACAGAAGGCAATCGTGGGAAAACGGCAACAGAAGCAACACGCACAATTTACAGCAGTCGTGGGGAAAGTCGGTTCGGCAATAAAACACACACGGACAATTACTAACGAACGTGGGAATATCGCCTGGGAACAAAGTGCACTCGCATAACACCCGCACACACACGCAAACACACAAAGGAAAATTCTATACGATATCCGCCAGCCCTTGACCCTGTGCAGGCACAGCTCTGTGTTATTAAAGAGAGTAATCAACGCTCCCAACCCTATTCAATGCACAGCTCACTAACAATTTCTCCAGCGCCGTTCCACGGTTCTCAGCCTGGAGTGAAGCAGGGTGTCTCTCGGAGATGGCAAAGGGAAAGCACACGCGGCACCCTTTATAGTGCTCAGGGATGGAGGGTCCAGCCCAGGTAATCTACAGAGGGGCCAAAGGCTCCGTGCCAGCAGAGTGAAGCCGATTACAAAGGCCGATTGCTCGAGGCCAAGTACAAGGCTAATTAAAGGGGCCAATGGTGAGGTGTGTATTTGGCAGGTGGTGTGCCTTGACCAGGTAGTGGGTAGGTTTGTCACGTGAAAGTCACGACCCCTCCAATACAGTCTACCCCTCGGATCCACGCCACTCGCCAAGCATTACATGTAACAGAGTGAGAAGGAAAGTGCTATATCTTAATGGGTCTTACACTTAACTATTTCTAAGGTTAACGCTGTATGTGACTGTACAGAACTAGAGAAAGACAGACGTGCTCTGAATAACATACACACAGCGATGATAACGAGAGGTAAAACGTAGAGAGAAGGCAAACACGCCGAATTCCACGGTGGTAATTAATAAATATCAGTGGTGGAAGATCCTCCGTCGAGCCGTTCCAAAGCTACACACGAATTACCACCAGAGTGATCTGTCACAGGGATGCCGTCTTCAAGGAGTTACCACATCACTCACCCAGGCAGGGGGTAACTTCGAGTGGCCCCACAGGACATTCCCAGATCCACTCCTTTGGACTATACGGAGTTACAGCCACACATCCGATGTGCTCCGGATCGATGATCACTCCACCCTTGTGGGTGTAGCAGAGTTCCAAATCCCCAGCATCGACAAACTGGAACTGCTGCCTTTTCCAGGTTCGCTCCTCTCTCTCTGTCTCTTCTTCCGACTCCTGACCGTGAATGTCTGTGTCCTTGTTTTAAAGGTAAACAAGCTGCGAGTCGGTCAGTGAACAACGTCATAGTCCTGCCTCACTGAAGCGCTCTGTTAAAGTGACAGTCCACAGTGAACGAAACCTGCGGGTCCGTAACAGTGCATTGATGGGCGAGGAGGGGTCAAACCTTGATTGGCAGGTGACGTGCCTTCCGACCGGGTAGTGGGCAGTGATGTCACGTGACAGTCACGCCCCCTCCGATACACTGCGTTAGGCAATGTTCTCTCAAACCGTTCAGTCTCAGTGTACTCCCGACATGAAAACAATTAACTCTGTCTTTCCGTCCAGGCGACCAAGAACGCTCGGAGTCGACTTTCCTCCAGCAGCTGGTTCTCACAGCGCCAGTGCCTGGATCCCAGCTCAGAGTAGATGAGGAAGAATGTCCTTAACTCCTGGCAGAGTCATCGGGCGCCGTCATGACAAGTTTTTGCACCGATCTTTCTGGTGATTGCTCATGGCGTTTCTGCGGCATTCTCCAGCTTTATTTTTACGAGGTCGAGTTGCCGCTCGACGCTCAACCCAGCACGGATGGAAAGCGTGCAAGAGAGCCGGCTGGCCTTGAACTCGGGACCCTTCGCTCCGGAGTCCGGCGCTGATGCCACGACGCCTCACAGTGCCGAGGGGCAAATTCCATCCACACCAGGTGATGGTTCGAGGACGGCATTTGCCACATTCAGGTTGCCATCGCAGGGAGCTGTACGCTTGACAGACATAGAGGCGATCTATTCGAGAATCTCTCCCTCTAGACACTTCTGGAGAAGGCTCCAGAGTCAGGAAGTAGATCCCGCCAGGCGTCCACCAAGTCAAAGGAGCCGACTAACTCCTTCAGCTTCTTTGCCGATGCTGTGTCGCGCTGGAGACTGCAGAGGTTCTCCACCTCGAAGGTACATTTGAAGTCCCCACTCCCAGGACCCATGGAGCTCAGTAGAGTGGACAGCTGACGGAATAGGGAATAGGCGCGTCAGCATCACCCCGCCCCTCAGGGCAGACACGTTGATGAAATGCAGAGGTTCACCATCCAGGCGCACAGCCAGATGGAGCAGGCGGCCGGGCACCGACATCTCGAGCTTTAACCATTTCCGGCTGGAAGGTCGAGGCCAACAGGATCGTCACCCCGCTAGAGTTGGAGCTGAGGAGGCTCATGTAGACCCCTCCTTGCCGCTGCAGGAGCCAAGCGGACTCGTCCCCCGCGGTGGTATGGGTTCCCTACAGGAACCTCACCGTATATCGCCCATCCCAAAGGACTGAGAGATTCTTTTATCTGCCGAGAGAACCCCTGCTACCATTAAAATTTAGACCAGCTACAGTGAGCTTCATGTAAGGAGTTTACTAGGACTCAGCACCTGCACCCTTCCCGGTGAGAGCGGAGGCACCCTCAACCACACTAGCCCGAGAAAAAAAAACAAGAATTCTCTTTGCTTTCCGGGGCCCAGTGGTGCCAACGCCACTCACCTGTGACCCACCGTCTCCCGAAGGAGCGAGGCTGATTCCCACTCTGATGTCCCTCACCAGGTCATCCGGAAAGGATTTCAGCTGCCGCCTGACATTCCCAGACACAGCATTCCTCTTCCCCTTCACCTTCCGTCTAAGGATGACTCGCAGGGACTTCATCAGCCTCGGTGTGCCAGACCAGCGAAGCGAGGCGAGCTTAGGCCGATGCTTTGCACACTCAGAGGTGAGAATGAACTCTGTCATTTCCTCCACAGGTATCAATGGGGATTTCTCTGGAGGGGTGAGGATGTCCTTTGTCTCACTCCACCGCCTCACTACAGATAGATTCCCCCGTCTTCATCCCCGTGTGTTCGAACAGACGGCTGCACTTAAAAACCCACACTGCGCAGCGGGTACCTCCCTCATACCTTTCCGCTGCACCGTCGCATCAGTCTTATCCACAGTTACGACAATGGAGGGATCATCCCCAGGGTCTCCCTGCTAGTCGTTATTTGATGGGGTCGGCATGCAGAGTACATCACCCTCCCCAGGAGGCAGGTATGAGTTGGGTCTCAGCAGCTCAGATCCTAGGGATCCACCGGCAGCCCGATTATGAGAGTGAGAGAGCTTGGTCTCCTCTCCGCTCTTACTGTTTGATGCACTTGCCCCCAGGGAATCGCTTACTACTAAGTCCTGGGTGGAGGGCTTCAGGGCTGTCGCGATTGTGCAAACAGGGCTCGCACTAACTTTCAGCACAATCACACCACCTACCACAGGACTAGTGGCTACATCTGGAGATTCAGGGTTAGACACAAGCTCTACCCGGATTCCCACCCTTTCCTGGGAAATCCCCGCATCTACATTCCCTATCCTCTTGGGGGAAGATACCCTTCTCTTCTGAGGCGCACACAGGTGCCGGATTCACCAATGACGCGGTACTCTCCGCTTCCATCTGCGCACTTTCCCGAGCCTCCCGCTCCACTTCAGGGCAAATAGGCGGGAGCTCTGCGGTCTCGGGGGCCGACTTCTTAGTGTGTTTGGATTTCTTCTTTGCTTTCTTTCTCAGCATAAGCTCCTCCCCGTCCCTCGCCTGAACTTCCTTGTACGTAGCCTCAAGATCTCCCACCTGAACCACGGGGCAGGGGCAGGGACTGAAACAGACGTAGGAATAGGAGCAGGAAGCAGGAGTCGGCTCAGGTGCAGGCACAGGAATAGGATCGGGGCAGAGGTAGCTGGAGAATTAGTGCCCGAAGTGGACATCCTAGGGTTTCGGGTGTTAGGACAGTCCCTCCGAAAGTGCCCCATCTGAACCACGGGGCAGGGGCAGGGACTGAAACAGACGTAGGAATAGGAGCAGGAAGCAGGAGTCGGCTCAGGTGCAGGCACAGGAATAGGATCGGGGCAGAGGTAGCTGGGGCTCTGGTGCCCCAAGTGGACACCCTAAGGTTTCGGGTGTTAGGACAGTCCCTCCGAAAGTGCCCCACCTTCCTGCACGTAGCCCCAGGAGCACCCGCCTGAACCACAGGGGTAGTAGCAGAGACTGGAACAGACGTAGGAACAGGGACAGGGTTAGAGACAGGGTCAGGAGCAGGAGCAGGGGCCGGCACAGGTGTAGGAACAGGGATGGGATCAGGGGCAGAGTTAGCTGGGGCACTGGTTCCCGAAATGGACTCCCTGGGTTTTCGAGTGCTAGGACAGTCCCTCCGAAAGTGCCCCACCACCCCGCACGCATGGTACCGTGGGCGCTCAGAGTTCCAATACACCTGATAGTCTACCCCCTCGGGCCGGACAGTAAACCGGCCCTCAACGTCGTCCTCCATTTCCAGCTGCATGAACACCTGACGCCGGAAAGAGATTACGTTACGGAGGGTGTGTCTCTTAAATTTGAGTCTGATGTCAGTTATCTCTGACCGTACTTGTCCCAAGCTGTCTAGTGCGGGAAGCAGGACCTCGTTGGGGATTAAACGCTTAACGTGTCCGAAGACAATTCGCTGCGTGGACATGTCACCAGCTTCATCTTTAAAAGGATGTTTTCCACCGTGATCCCCCCAACTAAGATCCCGGTGTACTAACTCATCATTCTCTAGATAAAACACTGCCTTCCCGAACTCATTCACTGTGGCCAAAATGCCACCTTTCCCAAACAAGTCCTCCAGAGCCGCCACATATATTTTGCAGGGCGGTTCTTAGATTCAAAATACATTGCACTCGCGGTCTCCTTTCACCGACCAAAACAAGGCGTTGTCCGAGGCTGGAGATGCAGCCGTCTTTATCCAACTCCCCGAAGGCCTGCAACTCCGTGGAGAACGGCCCGGCATGCTGACACTATGTCCAAATCTAGAGATATACGGATGTGTCGGTTATAAGTCCTGGAACGAGTTGAGTGACTGGCCTGAAAAGTTTGTACTCGACAGTATCTTGCAGGCTCGGCACCAGAAATTCCAGCGCCAGGAAAGGCTCCGTCGGTCCTGCAGAACTTCCAGGCCGTGAGAGGTCGAGACTTCTCAACAGATGCTCCGGCTCCTACACCGAACGAGAATCACGACGATAAAGAGGAGGGACGTTGTTCCGATGTTAATGGGAGAGCAATGGCGTTTGTCTCCGTTGTTTGGAGCAAACCGGTCTCCTGGAGAATTGCCAGCAGCTGCAGCTGGGAGCCGTCAACGAACCCAGTCCAAACTGGCAGAAAAACTCCAAACGAAGCTTCCACGCTAAAACAGTGTGTGATGGGTGAATGTGGAGGGAGCCTTACTCTGTGTCTGACACAGGAATTGTGCGATGGGACAGTCTGGAGGGAGATTTTCTCAAAGTCTGACCTGCGATTGTGTTATTATACAGTGTGGAGGGAATTCTCTCAGTGTCTGACCTCGGTAGTGGGTTATTTCATGGTGTGTACAGAGATTCTCTCAATGTCTGACCCTGTGAGTGTGTAATGGGACGTGGTGTAGGTAGGTTCACTCTGTGTCTGACACCGGTAGTGTGCGATGGGATGGTGCGGAGAGAACTTCACTGTCTCAGAACCCGGGAGTGTGTGATGGGATAATGGAGAGGGAGATTTACTGTGTTTCTGACCCCCAGTTGTATGTAATTGGATGATTTAAAAAGAGCTTCATTCAGTGTCTGACCCTGGATGGTTCTGATGGGACGATGTGGAGTAAACCACACTCTCTGTCTGACACAGAGATTGTGTGATAGTACCATGCGGAGGAAGCTTCACTCTGCGTCTGACCCAGAGACTGTGTGATGCGACATTGCAGAGGGATCTTCACTCTGTATCTGATCCGTGGAGAGCGTGATACACTCTGTGTCTGACCCTCTGCTGTTTCCGACCATTGAGGATGCAGGTCTGATAGTATACCGTATATGAGCTTCCAATCTCTTTTGTCAATTTTGTCTGCAAAGCCAGGAGAGTGCTCAGGAAGGCTGGGGTCAGGAGAGTGGGTGTATCTCGGGTGCAAGGAAGCGGTGGTCAGCCTGGATGGGGATAGGGACTGAAGAGATCCTGGGGACTGGACAATCTCAGCCTGGAACTGAGGCGCAGCTGTACCACTTCATTGAGTGTGTGTGTGTGTGCTTGTGGTTCCCTATGCTACAGTTCCAAGGTGAACACAATGAGAATGTCCTTTGTAATCTGTTTCAGCTCAAGAACTCTTTTGGTATATCTCACACTGCAGAGACGTGTTTTCTCCCCGTGTCTGAACCCGGGAGTGTGTGATGGGACGGTGTTGAGGTAGCTTCACTCTCTGTCTGACCCCGGGAGTGTGTGATGGGACGGTGTTGAGGTAGCTTCACTCTGTGTCTGCCCCAGAAGTGTTTGATGGAAGGTGTGGAAGGAGCTTCACTCTGAGTCTAACCCCGACAGTGTGTGATGGGATGATGTTGAGGGAGCTTCACTCTGTGTCTGACCCCGGGAGTGTGTGATGGGACGATGCGGTTGGAACTTCACCCTGTGCTGAATGCCGGTATTCCATCCCGCATCCCATTCGTACTTGGGAACTCAGTGAAATCACGTCTGACATTACAGTAGATGTTAACTGTCTGTGGGCGCCTCGTCTCTGAGACGCTGCTGTACCAGTGTGAGGAGCTCAGAACCATTATTGCAGTTCACCGAGTGCGGGGGGCAGCAGTAACCCCAGGTCACTGTTTCTCCCCTAGTGAGACTCAGGTCCGACACCAATGCAGGAAGTTACAGCAGTTTATTGATTTCATCATGACAAATGTAAATTAAGGAATGTTTGAACTGGATAGGACGTGGAATCACGTCACTGCGGCACCGCCTCTGAGATCACAGAGAGCTCGGCTGAAGCCAGGATCTGTTAGAACAGTTAGAAATTAAACGTGTATTGCAGGAAATCGGCCAACATGTCCTCATCCAGCGAGCAGGGATGATCACACATTCAGATCTTCACAACTCCACTCTCAGTCCTGGTCTGGGTTCCTGCAGAGATCTCAGTTCCCTCTCTCCTGTTGGACTGAACCGATTCCAGTGCAGCCTGAAACAGATGGGAGAATAAAGATGAAATAAACTGATTACACAACAGTGTCAGTAACAGGGGACCGGGGTTAATGTTTCAACAACACTCACAGACAAATATCACCAGAAAACCCGCGGATCCGCTGATATTTCATCACATTGAACATTAACACAAGCACTTACCCGATCCGCCCCAGACTCGGGAGGGTCAGTATGACGCGGCGGAGAGCCGGGACAGATCTGTCTGTGAGCGAGTTTAATCCCAGGTCCAGAACCATCAGTGATGAGTTTGTAATGAGAGCGAAGGCGAGATCCTCGGCGCCAGAATCCCTGAGACCGACATTGTACAGACTGGAGATGAGAGAGAGTGAGGGTGAAGGACACAGAGAGACAGGAGATGGTACAAATCCCCAGTGCATATCAGTAACACAAGTACTGATCACATTAATGTTCAGTGTCAGGCACCCAGTGACTGTAAACACAATCTCCCACAGTCTGGTACTTACAGCAGTTTCTGTATTTTACACTCTGGGTTCCTCAGAGCCGCAGAAACCAGTTTCACTCCTGAATCTCCCAGTTTATTTTCACTCAGATCCAGCTCCGTCAGTGATGGGTTTGTACTGAGAGCGGCGACGAGATCCTCGACACCAGAATCTGTGAGACTGTTATCTCTCAGCCTACAGATGAGAGAAAGTGAGGGTGAAGGACACAGTGAGATACGAGACGGTAAAAATCCCCAGTGTTTATCAGTAACACAATTACTGATCACATTGATGTTCAGTGTCAGACACCCAGTGACTGTAAACACAATCTCCCACAGTCTGGTACTTACCACAGTTTCTGTATTTTACACTCCGGGTTCCTCAGAGTCACAAACACCAGTTTCACTCCTGAATCTCCCAGTTTATTACGACCCATGTTCAGATCCATCAGTGATCGGTTTGTTTTGAGAGCAGAGGCAAGATTCTCGGCACCAGAAACTGTGAGATCGATATTGTCCAACCTGGAGATGAGAAAAGGTGAAGGACACAGAGAGAGGAGGTGGTACAAATTCCCAGAGTTTATCTGTATCTCAATTACTGTTCACATTAATGTTCAGTGTCAGACTCTCAGTGACTGTAAACACAATCTCCCACAGACTGGTACTTACCCCAGTCTCTGTATTTTACACTCCGGGTTCCTCAGAGCCGCAGACACCAGTTTCACTCCTGAATCTCCCAGTTCATTCCCCGCAAGTCTAAACACAAACAGACAGATTGCTAAACAAATTGATGAATTGATGAGGGTCTGAGGGAATTACTCTCAATCAGGTATTTCAGGAACCACTATACCCTTCAGTAAATCACTGATCAGTGTTCCCATCACTGTCAACGTCCCTCTCTGCCCAGCTCCAGGGTATTCACCGAGTATCAGTAATTTAATCTGTTGGTGTGATCCTGTAAAATACACATATTCTGTCTCATTTCTGACGGTTAGAGAAGTGTTATTGGCCTGGGAGCATCAGAAGCAGCAGGGAGGAATGATGGAAGAAAGTCCCACAGTGTGGAAAATTTATGACTGGGAGACTGTCAATGGGAATGGTGGAAGAGACCGCACCTGAGGAAAACTCGATGGGAAGAGAGATCCCACAGGAGGAAGGAGGATGGGAAAAGTTAATCCTACAAGACGAGAGGATACAGAAAAAGATTTCATGGAAGAGGTGGGTCTGAACTGAGGCCCACAGTCGGGAGAGAAGATTTGCCCATGGGGTCTGGGTATCTGGTAGTGAGCACAGTCACACAGGTGGCCTGATGGTGATAGTCACACAAGAGGAAGGGCAGGGGAGGACAATCTCACAATGGTATTTCTTTCCTTCTCACTGGGACAGTCTGAGGACTGTCTCTTGTCCCTCACCGGGAAGGGAGTGTGAATCTCTGACCCACCTGCTGCAGTCAGTGTCGGTCTGGGTGTCAGTAACAGTGAGAAGGAACATTGTCAATGGACGTGTCACAGGCAGCGAGAAACACGGCCATTCCTGTGATTTATTATCATTAAACCAAAGGCCGGTGTTCTCAGAACTGACAAAGTCTCTAACAGCCCTTCACAAGGAATCACAGAAACCTCCTGTACTTGGGGAATTAGTGGCCAATCACTAGGGCATTTGTCACAATTTTTCAGAACCTCAGTTACTACAGTTTTAACCAAATCCCTTGACATTGAAACAACACAATGGAACAGAGTGATAGATAAGTCAAGTTACCTCAAATCCTGGCACTTGTGCAGCCTGGGTCCCAGCCGCTGGATTCCTTCACTCTGAACAAGGCAGTACTCCAGGTCGAGGTGTTTTATTGTGTCACGGAGTCCGATGACATAAGACAGGACCGCGCAGTCAATCGGGGTCAGTGTCATTCCACGGAATGAAAGTGATTCCATTGATTCCAGTGTGGCCTGAGCCAGTCCAAGATTCTGAGACTCAAACAGATAGTGCAATGTGTTCAGGAGGCTCCTTTTACCAGCTTCACTCTCTGTGTTTGAACTCTGGTGTTTAACCTTCTTCTTCACCCAGTCAATCACCTGGCAGGTTGTTTCATGAGGAAATGGACCCAGAAACTCTTCCAGGCCCCGAGCTGTCATTGGGGAGGAGAGGCCAGCAACAAAACGAAGAAATACCTCAAATCGTCCATCTGTCGTGTTGTGGGCTTCATTGAGGAATATCAGGATATCCCCGGGATATGGATTCAGGAATTGTGCGACTGCAGCTACAAACTCTTGGATGGTGAGGTGTGGGAATGTGTACACCACACACCGGGCAGAATCCTCTCTCTCCAAAAGCTCCATCAGGAACCCGGACAGGAACTGGGAAGGCTGCAGATTGTGGTTGATCAAATCATCATCTGTAAACACAATCTTCTTCTCGGACACTCCTCTGAAGGCCATCTGACCAACCCTGAGTAACACATCACGGGGGTTCTCAATCTCACGGCCGTGGTTTTTCAGGATGTTGTAAATATAGTAGGAGTACAGTTGGGTGATGGTCTTGGGAACTCCAGCAGTAGGAGGGGTTGTAGCTCATGGTGTACAGGATCTCGTTCTCCTTCACATATTTGAAAACAGCTGCCGCCACCGTCTGATCTTCAAAATGCCTGCTGAAATATTCCTTCCTTTCCTCACCAAACAATCCCAGGATTTCAGCCCAGACACTGATCTCTGCCTTTTCCAATAAATGTAACGCAGTGGGACGGGTGGTCACCAGCACTGAACACCCTGGGAGCAGCTTGCCCTGGATTAAACTGTACACAATGTCAGACACTTCACACCACCACTCGGGATCTGGGCACTGGTGCTTGGGTTCTGTATCTCTCCGACTGTCAGCAAAATCGATTCTGTGTTTGAATTCGTCCAAACCATCGAATATAAACAGCAATCCCTCTGGGTTCTTCCAGACCTCTCTCAGGATATTCCCAAAGTAAGGATACTGATCCAGAATCAGTTCCCTCAGGTTTATTCGACAGTTAATGGTGTTTAAATCCCGGAATTTGAAACTGAAGAAAAACTGGAATTGTTCGTATATTTTCCCCGTGGCCCAGTCATAAACAATCTTTTGTACCATTGTTGTTTTCCCTATCCCCGGGATTCCAGCCACTGCTGCTGAATTCCCAGTTTTAGATTTACTCCGGGAAAAGCTGCTCTGGAGTAACTGATCAGTCCGGATTTTTTCCAGCTCTCTGCGGAGATGTTTCTGTCTCCACTCCTCGTGGTCTCTGCCTCTTGCCAGCAGCTCATGTTCCACCAGTCTCCGATCTCGAACAGTAGAAATGACCGTGAGCTCAGCGTATCGGTCAACCAGCTGGAAAACCGTCACCTTCTCCCTCATCAGGATCGTGTTCACTCTCAGTGTTTCAGTTTGTGCCCGCAGAGTCTCCTTGTGTTTCTGTTGAACATCTTCCATGGGAACAGAGAACATAGTCAAAATGTTAAATGGTTCAACGGACAAAGAATATTATAACTGCATTTCAACATTCAGTGTTTGAGATTACATGAATTAATTCAATGCTTACATGGATATTAGGCAGAAAGTAAAATTCTGTTCACAGACACCGGAATTGACAGCGATGGATGTCTCAGAAAATGTCCATTTCTCATATTCTGATACTAGTTATTTGTGAAGGTGAACTTTCCCCTGATATCCTATTCCAATCCTGACTGCACTCCCGTTGCAACAACATTTCACTATATTTCAAGCATTGCTTGCATCATTAACAGATGATGTTAATGTTGATCTGGCATGGAAATATGGAGAGAAGGACACTGTGAATTTTGGCAAAGCTGCACACTGGGGAGTCCATTGCTCTTACATCACAACAAGAGCAGAATATGTGGAAAATACTCAAGTCGGGCAGCGGGTGGGGGAGAATCACAGTGACATGCGGATCGATAACCCATCAGAATGACAAGAAAGAAAATGGGTAGTTTTCAATCGCAGTGATGGAGGATTGGTGGAAAGGTGAAATCTCTGTTATTGGAAGAAGCCAGAAGCGTCTGTCTCAGTGATGGACATTGTTTATGTGGAGAGGGTGGTGAAGTCTTGGCAACTGCTACTCATCAGTCTTGCTGTGGCGGTGTGGGGCGCTGTCTTATGAGGCCTCCGTCTGTCAAAGTCGACCATGGATGTCCTGACCCCTTCATTTCCATTCAGCAATGTCTACCCATGATCATATTTGCATATGCTTGTATGGAGTGCTGAATCCCCCTTGTGTTGATGAAAATCTATCCTTAGAGCTAATTGTGGATTTCAGAAAAGGCAAGGTGAGGGTACACAACACAGCAATCCTCATAGAGGGATCAGAAGTGGAAAGAGTGAGCAATTTTAAATTGCTGGCTGTCAATATCTCTGAGGATCAAACCTGGAGCCAATATATCAATACAGCTACAAAGAAGACACAACAGTGGCTATCAGGAATTTCCAAAATCACTCGAATTTGTAACTGGGCATTGTAACTGGCTGCATCGCCGTCTGGTTCATGGGGACCACTGCACAGGATCAGAGTAAGTCACACACTCAACGATTCAGGTACAACTTCACCTCTGCCATCCAGTTTCCTAATGGACATTCAACCCCTCGATAGTGCCTCACAAATCACTTTTTTTATTTCCATTTCTGTACAACTTATTTAATTTAACATTTCATATAATCACGCAGTCATGCATAACTCTACATGCACAACTTTCAGGCCCTGATGCCATTTTGCTGCTCAGCCAGCTCCACTGGACAGGCCACGTGCCTCGCATGGACAATTCCAGGTTACCGAAAGCAGTATCTAAGGAGAACTCACTCAGGGCAAGAGAGATGGTGGTGTCCAACGCAAGAGATACAAGGACCAAATTAAGCAACAGCTCTCTCAGGCAAATATGGAGGTTGTCCACGGAAAAACCAAAAATTCAGAGGAACCCAGAAGAGCGACTGCTGGAAAGAGGAGGAGATGCAAGAAGGATCCAACTACCGAAATGCCCGACTCCCAGCGACATCCGTGTTCCAACTGCTCCCGGGTGTGCAGATCCAGCATTGGCCCCCACAGTCAGCAACGATCGTGCCGTCATCCAGTACGTACGTTCGCACACACACACACACACACACACACACCTGTGTGTTATTATCACAGAGGGTGATGTTTTCCACCAGAAACCGGTCAGGACTGCCCAAACCAGAAATGCTGCAACAGCAGTTCCGTGCGAACAGCACGTATTGCATGACTGACAGCTTACATTGTTCGTAATCAGCAGGAGCTCAAGAAATGCAGCTCCGATTTGTGGAATATCAGCCAGACAGCGAAACGGCAATACCGAGACAGGATTCAGGCACAACTCTCCTCCAACAACACACACAGCTTAGAGTAAGGTCTGCACACCATCGTGGACTTCAAAGCCAAGCATCGCTGCATCTCTCCCAGATGAGCCAAATCTTTTATACGCTCGGTTCAATATCGCCAACACTGAGGCCCCGAGGAGAGCTGACAAAGCGACCTGCACATTGGTCATCTCTGAGGCTGAAGTTCGCATGTGTTTCCAATGAGTGGACAGTTGCAAGCCTGCGGGACCGGACGACATCCCAGGGCGGGTACTCAGGATGTGCACGGCGCAAATGGCTGGTGAGTTTACGGATATTTTTAATCTCTCCCTCTCCAAGTGTAGAGTGCCGTCCTGCTTCAAAACATCCACCATTGTCCCTGTACCTAAAACTACGAAGGCAACATGTCTGAACGTCTGGCGTCCTGTCGCTCTCACCTCAAAAATAAGCAAATGCTTTGAGAGGCGGGTCAAGGACTAGATCTGCCGCATGCTGTCACCCACACTGGACCAACTACAATTCATCTACTGACACAACCGAACGTCAGATGACACAATAGTCACTGTTCTGCACACCACCTTAAACATCTGGAGAAGAGGGATGTTTATGTGAGAATGCTGTTCTTGAACTACAATTCAGCAATCAATACCTCCATTCCCTCCAGGTTTGACAAGAAGCTCAGAGACATCAGCCTTGAGCCTGCCTTCTGCAGCTGGATCCTGGAGTTCCTGCCGGATCACCGGCAAGTGGTAAGAGTGGGCTCCTTCACTTCCGTCCCTCAACACAGGAGCCCCTCAGGGCTGAGTCCTGTGCTCCCTCCTTTACTCTCTGTATACGCATGATTGTGTTGTAGATGATACTATATTTATTGGCCAAATCTCAAATCATAATCATGTATGATTATGTGATGTATGATTATGTTGAGAAGTGATCACCCTGACACACTGGTGTCAAGAAAGCAACTTGTCCGTCTATGTTGCAAAAACAAAGGAGCTGGTTGCAATGTCACAGAAACAAGAGGACTGGAGACAGGCTAACCACTATTGACACCAGTGGATCTGGGGTTGAGAGGGTAAACAGCTTTCACATCACTGAGGACCTCACGTGGTCTGTACACACCAGCTGTGTGGTGAAAAAAGGCTCAACAGCAACTCTTTCACCTCAGATGGTTGATGAAGTTTGGTATGGACCCCAAATGCTAATGATTTTCTACAGGGCCACAACTGAAAGCATCGTTGGCTGCATCATTGCCTGGTATGGGAACTGTACTTCTCTCAATCGCAGAACTCTACAGAGAGTGGTGCGGACAGTCCAGCACATCTGTAGTTGTGAACTTCCTATTATTCAGGTAATTTCATAGACGGGGGTAAAAAGGGCCCGAAGGATCATCCTGTACCCAAGTCGCGCCACCCACAAACTATTCCAGCTGATAGCATCCGGGAAACGGTACCGCAGCATCAAAGCCAGGACCGACAGACTCCAGGACAGCTTCTCCCACCAGGCCATCAGACTGATTAATTCACGCTGATACAATTCTATCCCTATAATTGTATACATAAATACACGCTCACCACACATGCACACGTAATTGTGCTGCTGGCACAGAAAAACAATTTTCACGACATGTGTCCGTGATATTAACCCTGATTCTGAGAATTTTTATCTGGCTGTTGTCTCATTTTTTTAGATCTGTCCTTCATCATCCTCATACTGTCCTCTTGCATATCAATCTAAGTGCGCTCCAGTGCACATGGTGTTTTCTACAAATTGTTATTTCTTATTTTTCTTTGCATATTTTCCAGATCTGCTTCAGACCAGGATACTGTACCAAAATTATATGTCAATATGGGCACAGTGAGTGTTTACAACCTTTGTTATATTTTTACTGTTCAGCTCTGTTTGGCAGATTTTCTTGATCCTTAATGTAAATTCAGATCTTCTTCAGCCTTGAAGTAAATTTTGTTGTAAGGTTTTCCTTTATCACACGATGATCTATTTTCTTTGCTAATTGATACCCTAAATATATGTTTCATATTCTGTTGCTTTGCTTTTCTGATGCTCTGTTTGAAATTCTACTGGCTCTATTGCACCTTTCTTTATGTTTAACGTTCTGCACTTTTCTAGTCTGAAGTTCATCCTTATATATATTTGGAAATTAGTTCCATTATTTGAATTATTTGTTTTAGCTTTAGCAAGAGCAAATAATTTCAAAGCACCAATATATAGCTGTCTCAAGGTACAATTCGTATTTTCTTCTGATTTGATACCTGATTTTTGTCCGTTTCAGTGAATAATGAGCGGGTTTAAAGCTAGACAAAGCCATGGTGGGTTCAGTGAATCACTCTGGAAAATCCCTCAATTTATTTTGATAATGGTGGTTGTTCCTTCATGGTAGTTAATAGGACGATTATTTTCCACCAATGATTCATCAGATTGTGTGGAAATTTCACAAATATTGGATGAATCTTATATATACTTGGAATATCTCTTAACCATGTGGGGGAGAGAAACAAATGTTTTTTGATAGACAGTAAAACACTGAAAGATTTCTGCTTTCCACAGAGTTTGAAGTAGAATTACATAATCTGTTTTCTGTTGTTCATACCCGACCGGTATTCTTTCTGCTCTCCTGTGAGTATATTGTGGTTATCTAAGTGAGTTGTAATTAGTTACAAGATGCACGATGCTGCAATTTACATATTAAAAAATGGTCTTATTATTAAGAGCCAATAATAACAGTAGTCTTATAAATGCAGAATTAAAGCTGTCCTTGAGGCTGGTGTCCTTAAGCCTTTTATATCTTCTGCCCCCATGGGAGTATGAAAGAAAGAATATTTGAGGTGGTTTGGGGTTCAGCAGCAAGGCTTTGGGTGGGGTTAGCGTCTTGCCAACCTGATTACACATGGATGTTGTCTACTTGTATATTGGTAGAGTCTTTGACAAGGCCCCACATGGGAGGCTCATACAGAATATTAACATGCCTGGGAACTGTGTGAATTGTCCTGGCTGGCGGGGACCCACACTGGGAGAAATTTCTTGGCTGGCGGGCGGTGAATCTGTGAAATTATGGAAGACATGACATTGGGTATATTTAAAATGCAAGTCGATATGTTCCTGATGAGGTAGAGTGTCAACGTTTACTGTGGTAATGGGGTAGAGAGGAATTGAAGAGCAAATTCACTGAGCCGAATAGCTTAATTCTGCTCCTGGATCTTATGGTTTTAGGGAGAATCTGGAGAATTTTATACACCTGATTGTCCAGCTCTTGGAAGGATTGGAGAGGGTGCAGAACAGGTTCATCGGGTGTTGCCTGGATTCGGTGGCATGTGCTACAAGTAGAAGTTTGATAAACTTGGTTTGTTTACCCTGGTGGTAGAACAGAGATCTGACAGAGGTGTACAGGTTTGAGAGATAAGAGTTTGGGTCGACAGCCTGTATTTTGTTTGTTATTTTTTACTTAAGACCTGTGTCTAATACCAGAGGGGATTTGGTTAAGGTGAGATGGGGTAAATTTACAGCAATTGTGGGTAGTTTTTTTCACAGAGTTGCAGGTGCCTGGAATTTACTGTCTGGGTCATGTCGGGGGCAACTATGCTAAAGGTGCTCCAAGTTATACATGAATGTGCATGAAATGCAAGGATATGGTCAATAATATAAGAAAGGATACTAAAGTCATTTTTTTCGTTCCCAGATATATAAAGAGTAAAAAAGAGAGGAGGGGCTGTATGGGAACCCTGAAAAATGATGCTGTAGTTGCAGTAGCGGGTGAAAAGGAAATGCCAGACAAGCTCTGTGCAAGTCGCTAGCGGAATTACAAAAGGTGAAGAACGTCAGTGATCAGAATTGTGTGTAGTGCTATTACAAAGGAAAAGGGGCTTGGAAGATGAAAGGTCTGAAGATAGAAAAGTCACCTGGACTGGGTCATAAAGTGTATCAGGAGCCTGTCAGAAGTGTGTGGGGATTACTAGAACGTGAGGACCTGGAGTGAAGGCTTCACCAGAACCAACAGTTGGATTAATAGTAAAATACAATGTAGAATATTCAGGTTGCAATGAGAGATTCTCTGAATTGTAACTTGAAACCAGAGATCAGTGAGTGATTAATGGTGAATTTTCCTTCCCAGATTCCACCAAGTCACAGTCAAAATTCTGAGATGCGGTTTGAACTGACAATTTCATCACTCACCAAGCAGTTCAGTAGGTAACTCAGATAACACTTGGCCGATGTTCATGTATTCCTGTGGATCCGGACCTGTTTGAATCAAAATATGTCCATGAAAACAGAGCTCGAATAAATAAACCTGTTTATTTCAATGTGCCTGTGTGTTCAGTGTGTTGTTTTAACATACCGAGTTCCTGTATTTCCCTCAGTATTCTGTCCAACTTCGGTAACTCAGTCCTCCACATCAGAAAGGATTCCCACATCGCCCTCCGGGCCCGGGAGCCTTTGCCAATCACCAAACTGAGGAAGAGTCTGGAACTCTCTGTCCGGTTTCCCTTCTCTGTCAGTTCAGTGACTTTCTACAAAAGGAAAAAATGAATTTATTATGGAGCAGACGGACAGACATGGAGAATGTGCAGGAAAATATCTGTTCTTGGTCCCGGTAGCTTCAGAACAGATGCAGTCACTGGGCTGCTGCCTCATCCTCTCTGAGTTCAGTCATTAAAAGAGAAACCATTACTGAAGGAAATTCTAAATCAATATTGTGGAAGTGTCACGTACCCCGTGACTGGTTAAAAAACCAACAGAAATAGAAAATACCGTAGAGTCTGGTTTTGCTATAAACTAATGCTATTTATTAGTAACTACGCAATACATTAATATAAATGCAGATATATCAAACAGGTTAGCAATATATATAGTTAGTATATATAAGTGTGGAAACAGGAAAACCAAGTTTCTTCAATCCTAGGGGTAAATGGATGCAGTCTTCTGATGATGAATGAAGTTCAGTTCAGTTCGTGGTATTGAGTTAAGTAGTGATGGAGAGAAAGAGAGGGAGAGTTTTGAGTCTTCAGGTTATGACGCCATCGATCATCCTGTTGTCCTCCGAAATCCTTTGGAAGTCACCGATTGTGACCGCAACAAAGGGGACCATTCTGTCATGGAATTATTCACACAGGCGAGGGTTGGACACACGAATAACCCCCCCCCCCCACCGGTCACACCTTTTTCACACTGTGAGAGCCACTGTTCGATTCTCCTTATCGATCCTACAAAACCCACCTTTTCTGTGGCCACAACAAAGCTCATTCAGCGTCCAAAACCATGTGTCTGTAGGTCTATCAACGGACCTCCTATTTATCTCACTGTGCTGAACTCCAGCTGTCCACCAAATAATGCCGCCCTCGGTCACCATGGCGACCCACGAGCTGCTCACTGCTCTCTCTCCGTAAGAACTCACAAGCAGGCAATGTCCTTGTAAAAGTGTAAACAAGCTTGCAGAGAAATCATAACACCATCTCCGAGCAGTCAGTCAGTCAGTCTCTCTCTCTCTCACACACACCCACACACACACACACACACACGCACACACAGTGTCCGCGGTTCAACAACAACTCCCTCTCTTTTTCAAAAACACAGTTCACAGGAGTAATTCAGGACCCCGCCAGTAAGGATAAGGATTCACTGACAACCTGCAGAATATTCAACATGATTAATTTACTTGTCCATCAATGTGCAACATTACATCAAAAAGATGTGACTACAAGAATGGAAGTGAGGGGAGAGCGAGAGAGCAAAAATGGATGGTGGGCATCACTGAATTCTGGATGAAAGAAGATCATATTTTGGTGATTACATCCAAGGATAAATATTTCACCAGAAGTGTAGGCAGGTGGGTGAAAGGGTTGTGTTGACTCTGTTGTCATGAAAATAAAAGTCCTTATAAAGAGGTGAAATCGGATTGGACGATGTAGATGTTAAGTAACTGCATAGGACCCTGAAAATGACCCTGATGGAACAGTAACCAGGATGTGAGCTACAAATTCCAGTGGGAGAGAGAAGAGGCATGTTAAAATAGTCATGGGGAATTTCAATATGCAGGTAGCTTTGGAAAATCAGGTTGGTGCTGAATCCCAAGAGAGATAATTCATAGAATGCCTCTGAGATGGCTTTTGATTGAAGCCTGTGGTTGAGCCCACTATAGGAACGGCTTATCTTGAGTCTGTGTAGTGTATTGCACCAGATTTGATTGGGGAGCTTCAGCTAAATAAACCCTTAAGAGGCAGTGATCAGCAAATAGCAGAACTCACACAGCAGTTTGAGAGGGAGAAGGTAAAAGTTAGATGTATACATATTACAGTGGAATAAAGGAATTACAGAGGCATGTGAGAGGAGTTGAGCAAAACCAAATTGGAAGAGGACACTAGCAGAGGCAACAGCAAAGCAGGAATAGATGAAGATTCTGGGAGGGATTCGGAAGGTGCAGGTAGAGGTTGATAATCCCAAAGATGAAAAATTATACCAGAGGGAGGATGAGCAACAGTGGCTGATGAGGAAGTCAATATCAGTGCAAATGCACAGGAGAGGACATAGAATATAGCAAAATATATTGGAAAGCTGGAGGACTGGGAAGCTTTTACTAACCAGCAGAAAACAACAAATAAGCTGTAAGTATACAAAATATGAAATATGAAAGTAGGCTACCTAATAATGTAAAATGGCTCACCAAAAGGTTTTCCTGATATATATGTTCTTTTCGGACAACCTATTGATTTTTGGGGTCATGAGATATCAGCTTTGTGCATGGTAGTTCATGTCCAACCAATATTAAAGTTTTTCCAAGGAAGTTACTGGGAAAGTTGATGAATCAATGGAAGTGGGTCTTGTCTGCATGGACTTTCGCACGGCATTTGACAAGGTATTGCATAGGAAGGTTGTCAAGAAAGTTTATTTGCTCCGCATTCAAGGTAAAATGGTAAATTGGATTTGACACTGGCTTTTTGGAAGAAGACAGAGTGGTTATAGATGGTTGAATCACTGCCTGGGATCGGTGCTGGGTCCATTGTCTTTGTCATCTATATCAACAATCTGGCGAAAATGTGATTAACTGGATCAGCAAATTTGCTGATGACACCAAGAGTGGGAACGTGTAGTGGAGAGTGAGGAAGATGACCAAAGCTTGCAGTGGTGTCTAAACCGGTTGAGAAATGGGCTGAAAAATGACCGATGGAATTTAATGCAGACAAGTGCAACATGTTGTAGTTTCGAATGACCAAGCAGGGTCGATCTTCTTCAGTGACTAGTAGGGCACTGAGTAGTGTGGTAGAACAAAGTGATCTGGGAATACAGGTCCACGACTCCTTAACAGTGGCAGAAAAGGTAGATGGATCGGAAAGAAAGTATTTGGCACACAAGCCTTCATAAATGAAAATATTGAGTACAGGAGGTAAGATATGATGTTGAATGTGTGTAAGACGTTGTTGAGGCCTAATTTTGAGATTCTGTGCATTACCGGTCACCGACTTACAGGACGGATGTAAAGAAGTTTGGAAGAGTACAGAAAAAAATTACAAGGATGTTGCGGGACTGGAGGACCTGAGTGACAGGAAAAGATTGAACACATTATGCCTTGGAATGCAGAAAACTGAGGGGAGATTTGATAGAGGTACACAAAATCATGACGGGTATAGATAAGGAAAATGCAAGCAGACATTCTGCAACAAAGTAAAGAAGTACTACAACAAGAGGTCTTCAGTAAAGGATGAGTGGTGAAAAGTTTAAGGGACACATGAGGGGAAACTTCTTCAATCAAAGGGTGGTGAGAGTGTGGACTGAGCTAGCAGCGCAAGTGGCACAAATGGTTAAGAGTAGTCTAGATAGATACATGAATGATAAGGGTATAGAACACTATGGCCCAGTGCAGGCCAATGGGAATAGGCAGTTTAAGTAGTCTGGCATGGAATAGATGGGCCAAATGGCCTATTTCTGTGCTGTACTTTTCTATGACTATGACAAATCAGCCACTTATTGTGCAGGAACTTAGGCGGAGACCAGACCAGCAGTACCGCAGTGAAGCCAGTTGACCCAATTTACAATCTGACAGTTTAATATTCATCCTGGATTAATGAGCTGAGGTGAATTTGACCGACGGTCCTGATAAGATGAAAAATTAAATTTAGACTGAATGTCTGTTCAACAGTCCAGGTATGCAGCCACTGCTCTTATATCACACTGATAAATACAGCAGGTGTGAGAGGAAATGGTGACGCTGAACCTGCAGTTCCCAGTGCTCACCACCTTAACAGCTGAAACCAGATCTGCTGGAGACGTCAGAGATCAAAGTCTCCATTGCCATGTAGAACACCTAGAATGTGCAGGAGATTAATATCGATCACTATTACCTATGATACCAGCAGTTTGGTGACAATACACAAACTATACTTGCCTCATTTTCTTCTCTACTGAAATGTCCCTCCTTTGTCAACATCCAATCGAGTCTTTCAACCTTTTCTTCAATTGCTTGTTTGAGTCTGTCCCTGTAGAACTGTCAGCTGGTACAGTCGATACTCGCCCCCCTCTGCCAGGAGGTCGGAGATTGTAAACTCTGGCTCTGGGAATATAAAAGTGAATGTAATCACAAACTCAAATATCGCTTGTCTCCACCGCTCTCACCCAACTCAACAAACCAGTCATCTCTTGAACCTCAGTGTTCACCTGCTTTCAGCTGGAAACACATCTTTTGCCCTAATCTCCAACACTGGCCTTATAACCCACCTATCAATGTGCTGGGCATGACGTTACCAGAAGGAACATATTCCTTAGAAACCTGTCTCTCCTACCGTCCCACTTACTCACTGATTTCAGTTTCAGATGGGCAATAAATGCTGGGAATGTCAATGATAGTCGCTTCCCAGAGATACTCTCTCCATCCTGGTGAATACATTTCCCATAACTCATATCCCCTTATCCGGATTGCTGCATTTCCTCCGATACACATCCTGGAAATCATCTCAGCAGGTAGTACATTTCCTGTAGTAGGGTAACGGGTGCCTCAGTATGCCACATACACCACTCCCACGCATTTCACCTTTCTGAACAACCCTCCAACAAGGAATAGCATTTACCCGCTTCCTGCCTCATTCTGCAAGCACATCACCCTGAGGTTTCACTCACCTGCTCCTTGGTGGGGCCTGGACAATTCCGTGATCAATGAGCTTCTGAGCTGACAGGCGATCACCTCTCTTGTGCTGGTTCCAGATTCCTGATTGGTGTCTCTGACGTCACTGTCTCTGGGCTGAATTTGCTCCTCCTTTTCTGCGGCTGGACTGCTTTCCATTGGGACATTGCTCTCAGTCTGACCCCGCTTTAGTATCTTGCTTCCCATGTCCTGATCATCTTCCCTCGATGAGTTGCCTGAAATAAACCTCTTGAGTACTTTCCGTATCCGATTCAATTTCCCACCTGAAATAAATGATGAATTGCAGGTTTAGAGAAATTTCTACTTAAACAAGGATTAACATTGGGTGTCTGCAATGGAGCTGAGACTTCGGCTGACCAGATTTTGAGTGGGACTGTGCTGGTAAGTGTGAACCACAATTCTTGCCAGGTGAACATTATGATAAGCCGGTGTCTGGACACATCCACACCCAGAAAAGGAACTGGAAAGACACAGTAATACTGATATCAGAATATGCATTAGTTAATTCCCGGGTGATACTGGGAATTATCACTGGGATTATCTTCCACAAGTATAAATCTCCCTGGATCACAAACTGTCCAGTCACCTGTGTCACTCACAGACAAGCCACTGGATTACTCATTGTCCGATCCTCTAGATCACACGTTCTCCGTTTGCTTTGTCACACAGTCTTGTCCCCTGTGTCACAGAATGACCACTGCCTTGAGAGGAACAATGTCCAGTCCCCTGGGTTACAGACTGACCATAACCTTGAAGCCCGTGATGCCTGGTCCCCGGGACCCATCCGGTCTCCTGGATGGTGATTGTCATGGAACAGCTATACAAGTCATTGGCAAAGGGAGAGTCTTGAGTGAAGTTCTAGGAGCTAAACTTCAAGTCTCCCTCTTGCAGTTGCTAATCTATAGGATGGGTGTGATTCAGCTAGAGAGTGCAGAGGAGATTGACAAGTACATTACTGGACGGGGCTGTTTGGTTTTTGTGTTGTATGGTTCGGCTGGGACAGTTTGCCGCCGCTCATGGGAGCTAAAGGGTAACCTTATACACGTACATAAAATAATCAGGGTGCAGATAGGGTAGATGGTTGTAGTCTTTTCCTCAGGGTAGGTGAGTCTGAGACTCGAGGGCAGAAATTTAAAAGGGACTGAAGGGGCATTTTGCCATGTTGCGGGTGATGGGTTACATGCAGCCGGGGGGGGGGGGGGGGTGCAAACACAAATAAAATTACAAAGTTGAGAATATGTGGAAGGAAAAAGGATAGAAGAAGTCTGCAAGGGAAATTTGGGAAAAGCTGCTGGGAAATTCGACAAGCTCAGAGACATTTAGAACAGCATGAATTAGTTGGGCTGAAGACCAGTTTCCACACTGTAATCTCCATTTTATTCCACCTAAAATCACAGATTTGAGCACGATCACAATATCTGCTGGAGACAAAGACAGTTGGTCATTGGTTATACCGGGTCTCTGATCAGAGATACTGAGTATTTAAATTCAGGTAGCAGGTCATCTCAAGAGGGAAATATTGAGAACTCACGTTCACCATTTGGCCACAGACCAGGCATGGATTGGGGTATTAAAACAGAATTAGAATCAGGTTTATTATCACCAACATGTGACGTGAAATTTCTTAACTTAGCAGCAGTACAATGCAATACATAATCTAGCAGGGAACAAATAATAATGGATAAAATAAAATATAATAAACAAATAAGTAAACTAATTACGTATGTTGAATAGATTTTTAAAAACATGCAAAATCATAAAGAATGTATATTATAAATAAAGTAAGGTTGTGTCCAAAGATTGGATGCCCATTTAGGAACTGGATGGCAGAGGGGAAGGAGCTGCTCCTGATTCGCGGAGTTGTGTACCTTCAGGCTTTTGTTCCTGCTTTCTGATGGTAACATTCAGAAAAGGGCATGCCCTGGGTGCTGGAGGTCCTTAATAATGGACGCTGCCTTTCTGAGACCCAGTTTCCTAAAGATGTCTTGGGAAATTTGTAGGCGAGTACCCAAGATGGAGCTGACTAGATTTACAACCTTCTGCAGCTTCTTTCAGTCCTGTGCAGTAGCCCCTCCATACCTGACAGTGGTGCACCAAAGCAGACCACAAGTTTATCTAAAATGAAGTGTGTCCTGATCCTCAGCCACTTCCAAGGCTGGCAATGTTCTCGGCTCAGCTATGGAAAACAGAGTTTGGAAAATTCCCCTCATCTACTTTGCGCATTGAGGGGGGAGTTGATAGCTGTCCTGACAGAACCCGAAATGTATTATCACAGAATCTCTGAAAAACCGGAAATGCTCTTATCACCTGACTCTGAATTTTATAAATGAAAGTTGGAGATGTCTTTCACCTCTAAACAGGCCCTGATGTGTAACAAACCCTGAACCTGGGCTTTACCGTAATGAACAACACCACATTCCTCTTAGTGTTTCACCCTCAACCTGCTGATTCAGGGTCTCCGGCTCCTTTCACTCAGGTGAAGCTTTGCCTGGTGAGCGGAGTCATTCGACCATTACTGGTGTCAGGTCCCTGCGCTGGAACTGTTGGAATGATCGATTACACAAAGCCGCTTTACCAGTGGGGTCAATGACACTGCTTGATGAAACACTTCTCTGCCCTGTTAGTGCCTGTGTGAGTTTCTTCATCTGAACTACTGTGCATCAACAGGGCAGAAGTTTAATTATAAAGATCCCAGTGAACATACCTGTAGCCATTCTGATTCTGACTGACGGTTGTTGATTGTCGTCTTCTTGTTTACACTTTGGTCGCGGTGCAGGACAGCTCCACCTGCTGGTGATGCCCTGAATTGCACAAAACTAGCAGACAGTGAGTCAGAGAGGGTAGGATTACTTTACAAATGTGACAGTACCGCCGTCCTCTGAATCAGAGCAGCAGTTTGCTTAGGGATCAAACATTCCCTGTTAACATCAACTCCCACACCATGTCTGTATGTCTGTCCAGTGATATCTGTTACATCCTACTGATAGAGTCACAGAGCAAGAGAGCGCAGACACAGACATTTCAGCCCATTGAGACAATGCTGACCACAGTGCCCACACAGATGGTCATTATTTTCTAAGTTGGGCCCATTTCCCTCCAGGCCTCTTCATTCCATCTTCACATCCCAACTTCAAGAATTATACAATTGTGCCTGCCTCATCCACTTCCTCTGGCAGGTCCCTCCACATAATCACCATCCTCTGCATGAAACCATTGCTGCTCGTGTTGGTTTTGCAATCTACTTTGCCCATTTAGATCCCCTATAAGCTACGATAATCTTCATCATGAGTACCATCTACTAATTTTGTGTCCTTGCAACACCTAGGGCTTTCATTTATCCAACTTCCAAAGGACTCCTCATGTTCCTTTCAACCTCTAAGTCACTTTTTAAGCTCCTTCCAGGCTACCTTATAATTCACTAGAGCCTTGCTCGAATGTTGCTTCCTAAACCTAAACAATGCTTCCATTTCCCTTTTGCTAAAATGTTCTCATCTCTTGAGAACCACGGTTCATTTATATAAACATTCTTTCACTGTGTGTGGAACAAACCTACCCCGAACCACATTCAAGTGTTCCTGAAACAACCTTCACAGTTTCATTGTACATTTCCCTTTGAAAATGTTTTCCCAATTTACTCTCACAAGTTGCTCTGAACACCATTGTAACTATCCATCCACTAATTAAATACTGCCTCATATCGTCTGCTAATATCCTTGTCCATGACCATGATAAAAGTTGGGGTGTTGTGGTCACTGTCTCAAAAAGGTCACCCATCATGATATCTGTCACCTGACCAGCATCATTGCCTCATACTAGATGCAGAATGGCAACTCCTCCAGTTAGCCCATCCACATACTATGTCAGGTATTCATCCTGGACACACAACACATTCTGCCCCATTGACACATTTTGGAACAAGGAGGTGGGGTCAACATCAGGAAAGTTGATGTCAACGATGACAACAACCTTGTTGCTTTTGCACCTTTCCCAAAACTGCCAAGTTATCTGCTCTCATTATCCCTGCCGCTTTGGGGGTGGCCTATAGAATACTAACGGAATGATAGCCCCCTTCCCATTTCTGACTTTCAGCTACATTGATGTCCACTGTTTATGTAGCTGTGATACCATCCCTAATTAGTAAAGACAATTCTCCCCTTTCACCACCACCCGCTCTCTCCCCCCCCCCCCCACCCCCCGTGTATTATGAAACAACTAAAACCTGGAGCATCAAACACCAACCCTGCCCTTGTAACAGTCTAGTCTGTGTAATGGTGATAACATGTACCATCCATGTTCTAAGTTACTCGTATTCTTAATACTTATTGTATAGAATTAAACTCATTTTGAACTGACTATATGATGCCCTGTCCACATCTGATCCTTCCACAATCTCTGTGAACTTGGCATCTACCTTTATATCAACTCTTCTATCATCTGACCAAACACTCTCATTCCCATCCCACATTGACTGAGTTTAAACTGACCCTGGCAGCTCCAACAGTGCTGGCTGCAAGAACATTTGTTCAACTCAAGTACAGATCTATGCGTTTGGTACAGGGTCAAAGGTGAACATAACTTCACTGTAAAACCTAATTCTGCTTAATCACAGATTTGTAGGCTCTGACAATTTATTAGTAGGGAAGTATTTGATGACGACAGTGTATGGAAATGTAAATGATTGGTTGGCATTTGCTAGTTCGGACTGAATGAAATGTGGTGCTGGGACATTTGGCTTCAAGAGGGTTTGCTCTTAGCAGAGGCTTGCATGACGATACACTCGGGGGCAAGTGTATCATTGCAGCTTGCAATAGACAGAGGAATCAATGCAACGTTGCTGAAGTTCATGGTAATTCCACATTTCTGCAATCACTACAGTAGGAACCAACTGTGGCCTCTTATAAAGGGAGGAAATTCTCAATGCATTTTGAGATTATTGTGACCTAACACAGCCAAGCAAGAAAACAGCAGAACTGATAAGAGTTTGAAATGAGCAAACAATATGAGGGAATGTGTGTGGCTTCACAGATCTGGGATGCTGACAGCACATTAGCAAATCTGGAGTGATTGCAACCGGCACCTCTATATTTATTCAATCCTGCTCCAGCTATTTCCTCCCTTCCTTGGTGCAGAAATGTAATGTCCAAAGGACCAGTGTTTGAGTGAATGAGACTCACCAAACTTTCTCCTGACTGAATCACTGGAATCTCCGAGTCAGATGGGTCCTCTCCAGTTGATGCTCTCAATCCTCGGACTGGTTCACTTGTTGCTGCTCCCTCGTCTTCAGTTGTGGTTTGCTTCCAGTTGTGGATATTTC
This sequence comes from Hypanus sabinus, assembly GCF_030144855.1. Lineage (NCBI taxonomy): Eukaryota > Metazoa > Chordata > Chondrichthyes > Myliobatiformes > Dasyatidae > Hypanus > Hypanus sabinus. The sequence goes on along the minus strand of NW_026779303.1, from coordinate 493,046 downwards.
TTCCAATAAATTTCTCACCGCAGATCTAAATTTAACGTGAGAGATAATGAAGCACATTAACAATACAAAGGAGAATATTTCTGCTCAATGCTCCTAAATGCAAAACTCACTGAAATTTATACTTGAAGAAAAATATAACGATCTCAATGAGCAAATATGTAATTGTCCCTCACAAGTCACAAAACCTGATATGGGATAGGAAGGAGTCATCGTTCAGTCATGGTAAGACACAAGATGGAGGAACAGAATTAGATGATTTGGTCCAACTGGTCTGCTCCACCACTCAACCATGGCTGATTTTTATTCCAACACCATATTCCTGCCTTCCTCCTGTAACCCTGAAGCTACTTAGCAATCATGAATATATTAATCTCTGCCACAAATACACTCAATTGGCAGCCTCATCCACCATCTGTGGCAACAAATTCCACAGATTAGCCACCATTTGACCAAAGAAATTTTTGTCATCTCAGTTTTAAAGGGAAGCTTCTTTATTTTCTGAGTCTGTGCTCACCGATCGCAGGCACCCCATCTAATGGAAACATCCTCTCCAGATCCACTGTATCCAGGCTTTTCAGCATCTGGTAGGTTTACTTAACCATACATTTCCAACCCCGCCCTGCCACCATTGTCCCTCTGAACTCCATTGAGCACAAAGCCCAGAACCATTGACTTAACAGATAGGTGACAGTGAGGGGAAACTCCAAACTTGGTTTGACCAGTGAATCTCCTGGGTCAATTCTACTGCTACAAACATTTAATGACCACATCTCCCTGTGAGGGATGGAATGAGAACTCAATTCTCTCCTTAAATTAGCAGTTATTTTTTCTAAAGGAATTCCAGAAACAAGCAACTGAGACCAGACCAGAAATACTCGCTCAACACCTCATCAGCCCAAGAAGCTTGATCCCCAGAGCCATTTTACCTGTGTCAAGATCTGTGGTATCACAGGGCCACACAGCTGAATCTGCCACTTACTGACCCTAGAATCCTCACACATCATCCCATATCAGGGATTCCCCCACAACCAATGCCCAGCTGCCTCAGATTTCTGATTCACTGTGGAAGAAGGAACATCTGCAGAAGTAGTGACCTGGGCCAAATCCCAAATCCCTAAGCCCAGAATCTCCATCCCAGTAAAATAGCCCAAGCACCAATTTTCCCAGGACTCTTTGTTGCCAGTAACATGGTGCAGTGACTCTGCCATTCAGAGTTCAAATACTAACACTCCTACCTCAAGCTGTGGCAGAATGGGAAGCTGATGATCCTCTGATCAAGATAGCGATCAGGTTGGAAAACCTGGCTGTGGGTCACTAGATACCAGAGATACATTTCACATCGTCTCCAGCAGCTAAACTGAACACATTTTATTATCTTATTGTTAAGTGGGATCTTGCCCAGCACAATTGCCCATCACATTTCCTGTAAACTAACAGGAATAAAATGCTTTTAATATAAAATTGAAATTAAAGTTCTGGAAACTCGGTACATCAGATTGGATGTGTGGAAAGAGAAGCTGTAGAAGAACTACAGTAGAACTACAGAAGAACTACTGTAGAAGCTGTATCAGAACTGGGACTGTCCAAGATGCTGCCCGATCTGCTGAATGGTTACAGCATTTTATCTTTTTACTTCAAATGATGCACTACTATTGACTGATTACAAGATGTTTGTGATGGTCTGAACAAATTTGCACAAATGAAATGCCCACATTCATTAGTTTTCTCTTCATTCAAACACAGGGTTAATACAGTCGACACAGTCAATGCTCTCAATATCCTCCCCACCCCACTATCTAGTTGTTACATCTACTCCTGAGGCCACTAACTCTTACTGAGTTATTCACCACTCCCTGCACATCTGGTGGGCTGTTACTCTGGCAATGGAAAAAGCAGCTCTCCAAAAATGACCGAAAAAGAAAATAACTTCAAATTTTAACTATATCTTTAAAATTCAACTTTAAATACTGCAAATTACCTCAACAGAAAAAGTAACATAATGGCCCTTTTCTAATGTTGAAACTAAAATTGCAATGACTGTCTTTACCCTTCCTCATGCTGCATTCAATAAGTCCTCTGGTAGTTCCAGGTAACAAACACCGATTTCAGAAATAACTCAGTGAGACAAAATACTTCACAATGAAGACAATGGAGGAGAAATATGGTTCATATCTAATCATTGGTGGGATACAGGCTGGGCAGAGGTTGAACAAGATGCTTGATATATATCATTGAGGTGGTGGGATACAGGCTGGGCAGAGGTTGAACAAGATGCTTGATATATATCATTGTGGTGGTGGGATACAGACTGGACAGAGGTTGAACAACATGGTTGATATATATCATTGAGGTGATGGGATACAGGCTGGACAGAGATTGAATAAGATTGTTGATATATATCATTGTGGTGGTGGGATACAGGCTGGACAGAGATTGAATAAGATTGTTGATATATATCATTGTGGTGTTGGGATACAGACTGGACAGAGGTTGAACAACATGGTTGATATATATCATTGAGGTGATGGGATACAGGCTGGACAGAGATTGAATAAGATTGTTGATATATATCATTGAGGTGGTGGGATACAGGCTGGACAGAGATTGAATAAGATTGTTGATATATATCATTGAGGTGGTGGGATACAGGCTGGACAGAGGTTGAACAAGATGGTTGATATATATCATTGAGGTGGCGGGATACAGGCTGGACAGAGATTGAATAAGATTGTTGATATATATCATTGTGGTGTTGGGATACAGACTGGACAGAGGTTGAACAAGATGGTTGATATATATCACTGAGGTGGTGGGATACAGGCTGGACAGAGATTGAATAAGATTGTTGATATATATCATTGTGGTGTTGGGATACAGGCTGGACAGAGGTTGAACAAGATGGTTGATATATATCATTGAGGTGATGGGATACAGGTTGGAGAGAGGTTGAACAAGATGGTTGATATATATCACTGAGGTGGTGACATACATGCTGCACACGGGCTGAATGAGGTGGGAAGTAAGCAGATGGAACTAGGTGGGAGAAGGGATCAAGGGTGATCACTGATGGTTCACAAGCAATATATGGCTACCGAATTAATGAAACATACTGTGCTGCTCTGGGTAGTGGGTGGGGTCGTGGTTGACAACCCACCCCTGCATTCCTAATGACCAGCACTGTTTGTTGTTCTTGTGTTAAAATGCATTGCGAGATTATGGTGGGAATTTCCAGTTCACTTATTGTTAAATTTTAACCTGGGTTATACAGTAATTTGCTCTTGTTGTTTGTTGGTCAGACTGACTGTAACCGGGGAGTGTGATGGTCACCGCCCCCATCAGTTGGAGACTGGTTGGGTTCACTCTCCGGGTCACGGTGCCCAGTCTGTTTTGTGTTGTTTGTTGGTCAGACTGACTGTAACCGGGGTGTGTGATGGTCACCTCCCCCATCAGTTGGAGACTGGTTGGGTTCACTCTCCGGGTCACGGTGCCCAGTATGTTTTGCGTTTATCATAATAAAACCATTATTGAGATTAAGCAGCGCCCTCATCTGTCATTATGGACCAAATGCTCGCCACAATACCACTGTATAAAAGATACCAAAATAACAATGCTAGAACAAACTGTATGAACTTTGTCATATACGCTTTGCCAATCACCAAATTTTATCAATGCACCATAAAAAGTTTTCCATCCGGATACTTCACGCCTTGGTATGGTGACTGCTTTGCCCATGGCCGCAAGGAACTGCAAAGTTACGGACACAGATCAGCTCATCACAGAAACCATTCTCCCCTACATGAACTCCTTCTGGACTTCCCACTCCCTCAGTAAAATCAAAGATCCCCACAACCCGGGACATTCTCCTTTCTCACCCACACCATTAGGGAGAAGACACAACAGTCATTAAGTATGTATCACCAGACCATGGGTGTTTCTCCCCAACAATGAACTGACATACAAGCATAATTAGGCCATTTGGCTCATCGAGTCTGTTCCAGCATTCAATCATGTCTGATCCTTTTTCCCTCTTCAGCCCCACTCCCCGGCCTTCTCACCACATCCAATTAACATATCAATCTCCATCTTAAATACCCCCAACCTGGCCTCCAAGGCTACCTCTGCTAATTCCACAAATTCACCCACACTGGCTAAAGAAATTTCTGAGTTCAGTGAAGCATATCCCTCTGATCATCAACACTGTTCAGGGCTTTGCATTTAACAGTGTACTGTCTCATACATTCGACCTACCGAGCTGCCAAGATGATCATCACTAATCAAATCTCACTGAGATTTCTCAGGTCCTGTTGAATTTATTGACAAGTGCACAAGTACGGGAAGGTACAGGGACAGAGAAACACTGACTTGTGGCAGCCTCACAGGCAAGTACATTCAGATAACACACGGAACACAAATTGTCCAATTCTCTAACACACGGAACACAAATTGTCCAATTCTTTAACACACGGAACACAAATTGTCCAATTCTCTGTCAGTAACAATATAGAAACATGTTTAACTTCATCCTGCTAATAGGACCAGAATAGCACGGGCTGAGCGGCGGCTCATCTCAGACGGTTCGGTGTGAAGGTCTCACAACCCGGACCGACCCGGGCAGATTCTGTGAAGGAAGCGAGGCGAGGTCGCCAATTTGGGAAAGTTCATCCCCTCCCCCTTCAGGTTTCACCGATCACCTTGTGTTTCTCTCTCCCTCCCCACCCCCACCTTTTATTCTCCAGTCCTGCCGAAGGGTTTCGGCTGCTAATGTGACTGTACTCTTCTCCTAGATTCTGACCGGCCTGCTGAGTTCCTCCAGCCTTTTGTACACGTTGCTCGCATTTCCAGCAACTGCAGATTTTCTCTTGTTTGAGTTCGGGAAAGTTAACTCACTACCCAACGTCAGACCTCCCACTTGGGACCGGCTTCGATACTCAACGAAGGGAAATTGTCAGTGTTGCTCCGCAGAGAAGGAACCCCTCCCGATGCCGATCCCACTGCTGACCCACTTCCACAACGAACGGAAAATACCACTCTTCAAGGACTCAGCATGCGCAGTGTGAACATTGCGTCATCAGTGTGGAAGGCAGGGCTCAAAAACGAACCTGCAGATGCTGCAGCTCTGCGGCAAAATGGGGTCACGTGACAGGTGGAGAGTCTCCCATGTGACCCGGTGACTCTGCTCCTCGACCCTCACACGCTGCCCGACCCACAGCGTCATCTACAACACTATTTCATATTTACAACAGCTACATTTGTAATTTTCCCTCTGCATCTTCCATATCCCATCCCACTACACCTGGGTCACAGGGTTTTGGGTTCAGTTCCCATCCTGGTCCGACACAGAAGTCAGACACAAACAGGAACTGCGCAAGTCTCATTTAAATCATTTTATGTTTATAAGCACTAATTCGGTGACCAGTGGTGTGACTCAGGAATCTATTCTGGGACCCTTACTCTTCGTGATTTTTATAAATGATCTGGATGAAGAAGTGGAGGGATGGGTTAGTAAGTTTGTTGATGACACAAAGGTTCGTGATGTTGTGAGTAGTGTGGAGGCTGTCAGAGTTTACAGTGGGACAGTGATAGGATGCAAAACTGGGCTGAGAAGTTGGAGATGGAGTTCAACCCAGATATGTGTGAAGTGGTTCATTTGGTAGGTCAAACATGATGGTAGAAAACAGTATTAATGGAAAGACTCTTGGCAGTATGGAGGATCAGAGGGATTTTGGGGTCCAAGTCCACAGGACGCTCAAAGCAGTTGTGCAGGTTTACCCTGTGGTTACGAAGGCATACGGTGTATTGGCTTTCATCAATTGTGGAATTGAATTTAGGAGCCGAGAGGTAATATTGCAGCTATATAGGACTCTGATCAGACCCCACTTGGAGTACTGTGCTCAGTTCTAGTCTCCTCACTACAGAAAGGATGTGGAAACCATAGAAAGGGTGCAGAGGAGATTTACAAGGATGATGCCTGGATTGGGGAGCATATCTTATGAGAATAGGTTGAGTGAACTCAGCCTATTCTCCTTGGAGCGACGGAGGATGAGATGACCTGATAGAGGTGTAGAACATGTTGAGAGGCATTGATCGTGTGGACAGACAGAGGCTTTCTCCCACAGCTGAAATGGCTAGCACAAGAGGGCACAGTTTTAATTGCTTGGAAGAGGAGATGTCAGGGATAAGTTTTTTTACACAGAGAGTGGTGAGTGTGTGGAATGGGCTGCCGGCGGTGGCGGTGGAGGTGGATACAATAGGGTCTTTAAAGAGACTCCTGGAGGGGTACATGGAGCACAGAAGAACAGAGGGCTATGGTTAACCCAGGGTAATTTCTAAGGTAAGGAGATGCTCAGCCCATTATTGTGAGTCGAAGGGCCGTATTCTGCTGTAGTTTTTCGATGTTTCTAATTTCTATTCACATTCCTCACTGGACAGGAACACTGAAACAGAGGTGAGAAAAAGCCCCCCTCCCTGACCAAACCGTCAGCAAGATGGCGGCTGCTCTCCCTTCTCAGCCACATGTTCCTGCCCGATCCTCATTTTCTCGATCCCTTCAGTCTCCACACATCTGACGGCCTCTGTTTTATGTGAGGACGATCACTGAGACGGCAACTCCCTCTGTGGTGGGGATTTACAGACATTCAACACTCTCGGAGTGGAGGCATTTCCCCTAATCTCAGTCCCGGACAGTCCACCCCCTTTTTCAGAGACTGGGATCCCTGGTTCAGCCGGTAATGATGTTGTACATTTCAATGTGTTCACCTCTCAGTCCTCGATTCTCCAAATGAAAGAGGTATTGCATTTGATCTTTCCTCATATGATGACCCCACCACACCAGGGATCAGTCAGGTGAATCTTCATTGCACTCTCTCCAGCAAATACTCTGACCTCTTTTGTTAATCCTCTATGGAATTAATTTCCATCTTCTGCAGCCCGGTGTTGCCCCAACCACTCACCTCCCACCACTGTCACTCTCACCACCTTCCTACCTCCCCCCTCACACGGATCCACCTCTCACTCCCCAGCTCTTGCCCCATCCCCACCCCTCACCTCTTTTCTCTGACTATATCCTGTCCACTCTTAGTCCAGAGGGAGGGTCTCGGCCCGAAATGTTGATGGTCCATTTCCCTCCACAGATGCTGCCCGACCCACTGAGTTCCTCAGGCAGTTTGTTCTTTGGTCTGTATAACCCGTGTCAGTATGGGGTGCGGGATTTTACACCATATTCCAGGTACAATCTCAACAAAGCCCAAATAACTGTTAAGGTCATTTTCATTCTTATACCCAGTAACTCTTGCAATAAATACAATGTACCTTGGGCCTCCCTCCCTACCCAATGCACCTCAGTCCATCTCCATTCGATCACACTCAGGGTTTCGGTTTGTCCTATAGAAGTGGGTGATCTCAAATTTCCCACATTGGCCTCCAGCTGACCTGTTGTTCCCACTCACTTATTTTGCCTCTGTAACCCCGAAACCTTTTGACAAGAGACACAGAACATAGAACAGTGCAGCACAGGAACATGCCATTTGGCCCACAATGTTGTGCTCAAACTATTTAATTAATCAAATTGCCAACTAAACTAATCCCTTCTGCCTACACAATTTTCCCTCACATTCATGTGTCTATCTAAACATCTCTGAAATGTCTCCAATATATCTGGGGCTACCATCACCCCAGGCAGCACATTCCAGCAACCCACCACTCTGTGTGAAAAAAACACTTCCCCCCACATCTCCTTTCAAACTACCCCTCTCACTTAAAATGCATGAATCTTGATATAGACATTTCTACCCCGGGTAAAAAGGGAGGATCTGGTCCAGCGGATCAAACAGCTCAGTTCGCGTGTCCTTTCAAGATTACATTAATATTAATATAATATTCATATTAATTGCCCTTTATTAACTAATCATATTGTTATGAATATTAATATTCATATTTACCGATGAGTATTTATTGATATTCACATTAATTACTGTCTAATCTTACTGTTAACATTGTGGTTATTACAAACTCCCGGAGTCTGGGACATCTGTCACCAGCATGGTCTGCGAGTGCCGATTGGGAAGGGGGAGGCGGCGTCAGTGACCTCAGCACCAGAAAAGGACACGGGTTTGTACAGCCTCCTGTGAGATACAAATGTCCACATAGTGGACTCAGATCTGGTGGCATATCTGGAGTTGACGAATCTTACTGTTAAATGGGATCTTGCCCAGCACAACTGGACATCAGGCCAACAGGAATAAAATACGTTTAATATGAAATTGAAAGTGCTGGAAACTCTGTACATTAGATTGGAAGTGTGGAAAGAGAAACACTAGAAGACCCAGTATCAAAACTGGGACTGTACAAGATGCTGCCCGATCTGCTGAACGGTTCCAGCATATTCTCTTTATACTTTAAATGATGCACAACTATTGACTGATTACAAGATGTTCGTGACGGCCTGAACAAAGTTACACAAATGTAATGCCCACGTTCATCAGTTTTGTCTTCGTTCCAACACAGGGTTAATACAATCGATACAGTCAATGCTCACAACATCCCCCCACCCCACTGTCAGTCTGTTACATCTGCTCCCGAGGCCGCTGTGCTCATTGAGGGAGCGTGACCAGAGAGCGAACAAACGTCCACCATTCCGTGCAGGTCAAGTGGGCTATTCCCGGCAACAGAGGAAGAGGCTCTCCAAACATGACCAAAACAGGAAATTACACACTCAACTTTAAATGCTGAGCCTCCTTCTGACAGAGATTAACACAGCGGTCATTTGGTAAATTGAAACTAAAACTGTAGTGACTGTCTTTACCGGACCTTGTGCTGCATTCTAGTCCATTTGCTAATTACGTGTAACAAACACCGATTTCAGAAATAACTCAGTGAGGCCGACAGTTAGGGGAAGTTACCGGGACTCACTGCCCAACATCAGACTCCCGACACGGGCCTCAATATCCACCGATGGGAAACTGATTTCTCCCCCGGCTCCCCGCCCGAGGGGGCAAGGACCCCTCCCCCCACTCGCTCCCTCTCCCGATCCGCTTCAACATCGAACGGGATGAAAACAAACCACCGCCCACCCGGGGGCTGTGAGCGCGCAGGGTGATTATTGTGTCATCAGAGCGGAGCGTCTCCCCAGGGGGAAAATTCCAGCGACCGAACCAGCAGACTCCGTGGGGAACACAAACTCGCCCCTCACATCTCCTTTAACCTACCCCCCCCCCCCACCCACTTATCTTAGAAAATTCAACCCTGGGAAAAAAGATATTCTCTAACTGCTGTATCGACGTCTCTGAAATTCATACAAACGTCCATCCAGTCTCACCCCAGCCTGCGCCGCTCTGGAGAAAAGGACACAAGTTTGTCCAGCCTCTCGTTATAGCTCATGCCCTCTAATCCAGGCAGTGTCCTAGTAAACCTCTTCTGTGCCCTGTCCAAAGCCCCGACATCCTTCCGAGAATGGGGGCGACCAGAACTGTATGAAACACTCCAGATGTGGTCTAAACAGTTTGACAAAGCTGCAACACAACTTCCCGACTTTTGAACTCAATGCTTCAACTAATAAAGACAACCATGCCATTTGCCTTCTTAACCACCCGATCAATTTGTGCAGTCTCTTTCAGGGAGCGTTGCACGGAGTCTAAGATCCCTCTGATCATCAACACTGTTCAGGGTTTTGCATTTAACAGTGTACTGTCTCATACATTCGACGTACCGAGTTGCCAAGATGATCATCACTAATCAAATCTCACTGAGATTTCTCAGGTCCTGTTGAATTTATTGCCAAGTGCACAAGTACGGGAAGGTACAGGGACAGAGAAACACTGACTTGTGGCAGCATCACAGGCAAGTACATTCAGATAACACACGGAACACAAATTATACGATTCTCTGTCAGTAACAAGATAGAAACATGTTTAACTTCATCCTGCTAATAGGACCAGAACAACGGGCTGAGCGGCGGCTCATCTCAGACGGTTCGGTGTGAAGGTCTCACAACCCGGACCGACCCCGGCAGATTCTGTGAAGGAAGCGAGGCGAGGCCGCCAGTTCGGGAAAGTTCATCCCCTCCCCCATCAGGTTTCACCGATCACATTGTGTTTCTCTCTCTCTCTTCCCCACTCCCACCTTTTATTCTCCAGTCCTGCCGGAGGGTTTCGGCCGCTAATGTTTACTGTACTCTTTTCCTGGATTCTGCCCGGCCTGCTGAGTCCCTCCAGCATTTTGTGCGCGTTGCTCGCATTTCCAGCATCTACAGATTTTCTTTGTTTGATTTCGGAAAAGTTAACTCAGGACCCAACGTCAGACCTCCCCGCTCGGGACAGGCGTCAATACTCACCGAAGGAAAATTTTTGGTGTTGACCCGCAGAGAATAATCTGTCTCCGGCTCCCCATCCAAGGGGGCGAGGACCCCCTCCCGATCCCGATCCCTCTGTCGACCCGCTTCCACACACAACGAAAAACCAACACTGCCGATCCCGGGACTGTGAGCATGCGCAATGTGCTTTTTGCGTCAACAGGCGGTGGGCGGGGCCTCGGAATCAAACCCGCAGATGTTGCTGCCGATCTGAGCGAAACGGGATCACATGACGCTGGAGGGTCCCACGTGATCCGGTGAGTGTTCCTCGCCCTTCACACACTGCCGTACCCACCGCCGCATTTCCCATATTATTTAATTATTTCCCTATTTACAACAGATACGTATTTAGTTTTTCCCTCCATATCTTCCCCAATCCTTTTCCCTCCACCCCAGGTCACAGAGTTAGAGTTTCGATTCCCATCCCATCCCAAAACACACAAATCAGACCCACACAGGAAATGTGCTGGTTTCATTTAAATCAGTCTATGATTATAAACACTCATTCCTCTTCATATTCCTCCGGGATCACTGGACAGGAACACTGAAACAGCAGGAGGTGGCCATTCAGCCCCTCTAACCATCAGCAAGATGGCGGATGCTCTCCCATCTCATCCACATGTTTTTGCATGATCCTCATTTCCTCGATCACTTCGGTCTCCACACATCTGCGGACCTCTGTTTTATGTGAGGACGATCACTGAGTCTTCATTGCCCTCTGTGGTGTGGATTTACAAACATTCACCACGCTCGGAGTGGAGACGTTTCCCCTCATCTCAGTCCCGGACAGCCCACCCCCTTTTTCAGAGACTGGGATCCCTGGTTCAACCGGTAATGATGTTGTGCATTTCAATGTGTTCACCTCTCAGTCCTCGATTCTCCAAATGAAAGAGTTATCACATTTGATCTTTCTTCAAATGATGACCTCACCACTCCAGGGATCAGTCTGGTGAATCTTCATTGCACTCTCTATAACAAATACTCTCTAACCTCTTTGTTAATCCTCTATGGAATTAATTTCCATCTTCTGCAGCCCCGTGTTGCCCAACCAGTCACCTCACACCCCTGTCACTATTTCCACCTTCCCACCTCCCCCTCAGCTGCATCCACCACTCACTCCCCAACTCTTGCCCCATCCCCACCACTCACCTCTTTTTTCTGACTACTTCACTCCACTCTCAGTCCAGAGGGAGGGTCTCGGCTCGAAATTTTGACGGTCCATTTCCCTCAACTGATGCTGCCCGACCCATTGAGTTCCTCTGGCAGTTTGTTCTTTGGTCTGTATAACCCGTGTTAGTATGGGGAGCGGGATTTTACACCATATTCCAGGTACAATCTCAATAAAGCAAAAATAATTGTCACTTTGCCCGGACCATTGGCCCCGCTTGCAGGGCAACAGTCTGCCGGTGTTTGCCCCCAATGTGGTAAATCCCACTTCTTGACAACCCCGTGGGCTCATACATTTCCACAGATGAGCCCCTCCTGACCCTACCGGGACAAGCATCCTGTCCGCCCCCTCTCAGACCATTTTCATCCTTTCAATAAAATCTTGCCTCTCCCTCCCCGGGGAACCGGCATCAAACCGACGGGTTGAGTGGTCTCTTCCTACCTCTCAGCAATACATCACATCTTGGCCGGAGGAGATGCTTCACAAACGCCCCCAACTTCCCTCGGAGGGAAATGGAAATAAATGAAGAAACAGGAAATTTACTTTGGGATTTGTTCCGCTCTGACGAGAGCTCGGCTTCACAGCGGGAGACGAACTCAGCCGGGATAACGCCCTCTGCACTGGTCCCTCTCCTCTATTGGGTGTAACCAGTGATTAACATTCCTGCGCACCAATGGCAATAGCGGATCTCCTGTCGGCGGAGGGGGAAGGGCTGGTCACGGGAATAGTAGTTCAGCCGTTAAACCGATAATGCTGGAGCTCAACAGCGCGTGGGTGACGTAAGACACCGCGCTCGTGAGGGCAGATCCCGGCGTGGGGAGCCCATGTGTGACGTCAAGCGCGTGAGTGAGCCTGTGACGTCACTCGTGGGGGGAGCACTCCTATTTAAAAACACATAAATGAAATGTTGCTTTTCTGCCCAGCGTGCACGCTCTTCAATGCTGACTGGTTCTTTTATATCATTCCACAAGATAGCTGTTCTGTATCCGGATTCATAGATAATACTGCATTGGTCTCTGCAGTCGGGATCCTCTATCCAGTATCGAAGATTCCCAAAATCTTCGAAAGGCTGTTTCTCTGGAATTCCCCAATCATCAATATCCATGTGCTTATCAAAGTCTGTGAAGAAATTGACACGAAAGGTATTGCTGCTGTCTAACTTGCATCCATCTGCATCTTTTTACCGCACCCACAGCAAAAGCTGGTGAACTGTATTCCCTATCGTCTTCCATCTGTCCCTGAGTAAAATCCATCTGTAATATCCCCAAACTTGGAAAAGATCTTCTGGATAACATTTCGACGTTTCTCTAGCCAATCTGGTTCAACTTGTGGTCCATTATCCACAACAATAACAGAATCTATTCCATCAGCTTCTGGAGGTTGATTGTTTAAAATATCACCCGGCAATTCCTCGTCGGAGATAGCATCATCCACGAAGCCTTCAGGATCACTGAAACCTTCCTCCGGCTCCTCCAACACTTAGAGCCCCGTGGAGTTGTTGACACTGATCAGCTGGATGACTGGGAGGAAGAGACAGTTGATTTTATTTCTGACAGAAGAAATTATCCCTTTTGGAGATCAGGAGTAGTCTGATACAGTGCCACCATATTTTGCAGCGAAGCTGATTTCTCCTGCATCATCTAGAAGTTCAATGTGCTCCACGCTGCAAAGATCATCACAGTGCCTTTTCCTGTATCAGTTTCCGTGGTGGTGATAAAGACGCTGCCTTCACTTTTACTAATTGTGAATAAATTCCACTAATTAGCAGCAGCTCAGCAGTTTACTTTGTGCAACTATCGCTAGTCACTGTGGAAGCTGTCATTGGTTTAAGTAAGTATATTATTGAGGCACTCTTTCCCGTAGCCATTGGCTATTTTTACATCCATGGTAAGTTAACATTGTATTTTGTACGGAGGATTATTGAGACTACAAAGAGAATTATTACGTATTTTAGTGTCCACACTGGACTGTACCCTCCTCCATTCAGGTTATATCTGACATCAAACGGGATAAAATAAACCTTAGTAACACAAAAAAAAAACACGTAAATGGTCGTTTCTCATGATTTCGGTGGGACAACAACATTGATCACGGGTTTCATCACTGAATCCAGTGTTGTGGGATGTAAAGTCCCCTGTTATGTGTCCGGCTGTGCCGTGTTGTTGGTGGAGTGGGCAGCGTGGTGTTTGTCTCGATTCCGGTCGCAACACCAGAATTGCCAGCGGGGTCCACACACAGAGTATCAGTCAACAGAGCACCTCTCGTCCCTGCAATCTTTGTCTCCCGGTAAACTCAACACCCTGACAGTGTGGACCATAGATACCCCTTCCTCTCAGAGTCAGGGAATCATTCAGACAGCTGATCGCTGAGAGGAATTATACTTATTGGTCATTAAAGTTCGCCCAGATTCGTTTGGACGGATTTGATGTGGAGTTCGGGGTGTCACAGTGAAAGGGCCGGACGGTCGAACTCTCTCCGTTGTCCAAACATCCTTCCAGGTGAGGCGACACTTCACCTGTGAATCCTCCGGGGTCGCCTGTTGTGTCCGCTGCTCCAGATGTGGCCGCCTCTACACTGGCGACACCGGCTCCTCCGCAGTTGTGCGGGGCAGGGGTGTTCTTTACCGGGTGTGGCTATTTTCTTTCTTTTGTGCGGAGGGGTGGGTTTAGGGGGTTGACAATCGGGATGCCGTTCTTTTTTTATGCGGGAGGTTGGGGTTGGAGTTTCATTTTTTTTCTCTCTGATCGACTTTCATGTTTTCTTTGTTTGGTTCTCTGGAGAAGAAAAAAAACTCAGCGTTCTTTATGGATACCTGCTTTGATAATAAATTAACCTTTGAACTATCCGCTCCGAGGGGGACTTCCGGTGTCCAAACATTTCAATTCCGATTCCCTTTCCCGTTCCGACGTGTCAACCCATCTTGTGCCAAGATGAGTCCACCCTCAGTGTCCAAGATCAGAACCTTATGTTCCGTCTGATGGCATGAATATAGATTTCTCCTTCCGGTGAAAAAATTCCCTCACACCCCTCCCTCCCACTCCCTCTCTGACTTTTCACGTCCTCTCACCTGCTTATCACTTCTCTCTGGGTCCACTGCTCCATCCCTTTCTCCGATTCTCCAATCTCCTCTCCTATTAGACTCTATTTTCTTCTGATCTTGAGCTTTCCCACCTACCTGGCTTCACGTGTCATCTTCCAGCGAGGCATTTCCTCGCCCGCACCGATTTTATTCAGATATTTCTCCCATCCCATCTCAGTCCTGAAGGAGGGTTCAAGTGGAAACGTCGACTGTTGACTCTTTTCGATTGATGCTGCCCGGCCTGCTGAGTTCCGCCAGCATTTTCTGTGTTGCTGTAAATTTCCAGCATCTGCAGACTTTGTCGTGTTTGTGATCTTCCTCTCCGTTGTCCCTCTGGCCTCCGACCACTGGTGGCGCTGTGCAGACCTCCGTCCACCGGTGTTGCTACGGAGAACCTCCTGCGAAACGCAGGCGCGGCGTTTCTCCTATTCGGGCTGATCCCGGGGTTGTGTAAATCGGGACCGGCTGCAGAGGGAAAGGCTTGGGATCGAGCTCGGCCGGACGGCTGGAAGCTCCGGGCTCTCCGGTCCCGAGCCCCGGTTTTAGCTTTGCGCCCGAACCCTGTGGGATCGGTAAGTTGTGGTTCCCCGAGCCGGAAGGATGTTTGGAACGAAAGGAATCTGTGTGTATGGATAGAGCTGATAGGTGGATGTATAAGTGAGGGGTGAGTGGTCGGATGAGGGATGTGGGAGCAGAGTGGTGATCGGACGTTCCCTAACCCGGGGAAGAGAGGTCCCGGGACAAAATAAGTTGTTAACTGGGGAGAATCTGGGCAATTGGATGAGCCAGTTGGCGTGTCCTTTCAGGAAGCAGCAATTCTCTGTTCATATTAATTACTGTGTAATCTTGCTGGTAACATTGTGTTTGTTACAAAGCCCCAGAGTCTGGCAGCCTCTGTCATCGTCATGGGCTGCGACTGTAGATTGGGAAGGGGGGGGTGGGGGAGAGAGGTCAGTGACCTTTGCATCAGAGGAGGACACGGGTTTGTACAGATGGTTCGGATCAGGTGGGACAACCGGTGTTTGCAAAGGGAGAGAGAGTTTTAACCAGCGCAGCATGGTCAGAGGTGGAGGGGTACAGGAGCTGTCTGATAGATCGTTTTAATTGTTTTTTATAATCTCACAGATGGTGACTGAGGAAGAGGCTTGTTGATGGAGGATACCCGGAGGTGAGCAGGTCAGACACGGTATCAGGAGAGTGACAGTGATGTGATTTCCTGTGTCACGGGTACAGACAGTCATCTCAAGTGAGGAGTTTGTGCGGAGATGCAGCTTCCCTGGAGATGGAGGAAAGAGGACACACCAACAGGTGGAACCAGCTGTGGCAAAACATGGTTTGTCAGGTCTGACGATGAGCTGAATGTACCATAACCTTCAGACTGAATCAGAAATTCATTCTGAGGGTATTTGAAATGTCAGAAGCAGGGGAGATATGATCCCTTGTCTCCATCAGACCCTCAGTGAGATGGTTCCAGTTATAACGTGCAGGGATGAAAGCACAGTGTTTGGATTCTGATTTAATCACTGATTCTGACACAGTGAGAGGGTTAGTTTTGCTGTAAGGCAGCAATATTAATGGAAGAAGACACAAGAACTTCATCAATTGCCAGTTGTTTAGCAAAAATAATCAATCGCTATGCTACCTTGACAGAAACAGATATTCACAGAGGTGACAAAGGGGTTCAGTCTGGAGAGGGGTGTGGAGTTTTGAAATCAATGCCTTGCGGTGCCACCATCGTTAATTTAGCATGTCCGGAGTGGTGGATCACACAGCACGGAAACAGGCCTTTGGCCAGCCATACCTGTTCTGACCATCCACTCACTGTCTACACTGGTCCCATTTATCAGCACGTGGTTCACAGCCGACTGTGTCTCGGCAGTTTCAATGCTCATCCTCTTCGTAAATGTTGTGAAGGGACCTGCCTCCACCACCACCTCAGGCAGTGAGTTCCAGATTTCAGCTACCCTCTGAGTGAAAAGTCTCTTCTTCAGATCCCTCTAAACCTCTTCATCCTCTGCTTAAATCTGTGCGCTCTGATCGGTGACACCTCTGTCCCAGGATAGTGGCCAATATGGGCATCAGTGAGGCCTTTGATAACATTCACAGGGTAAGTTGCTGTGGAAAGTCAGATCACACGGGATCCAGGGAGAGCTGGCTCACTGGATGCACAGTTGTCTTGATGGTAGGAAGCAGAGAGTGATGGTGGGAGGCTGTTTATTGGACTCGAGGCCTGGGCCTAGTGAGGTTCCTCAGCGTTACTCCCCATTGCTCTCATTATTCATTGACTTTTAATTAATTTGCATTTGCACAGTTTGTTGAATTCTATGCTCCACTTGATCTTTCATTGATCCTGTTACTATTCTATAGATTTGCTAAGTGTTCCTGTAGGAAAACAATCTCAGGGTTGTATGTGGTGACATATATGTACTCTGATAATAACATTTACTTTGAACATCAACCACTGCTACTTGTCACCCAGATCAATAATTTGGTTAAGAATATACAGGATTTGGAGAGCTTCGCAGCAAGTTCAAACAATTAGTTTTTCTGAAAGATATTAAGTATAAACACTCCGCTCTGTTTCCCTCTCCGCACTCGACCACCCCCTCCCATTACTGTCTTCCCTCTCTGCCCCATCCTCCCTCTCACCCTGATATTGGACATTCATTCAGGGTGAAAGTGAATTATTTCCGAGGAATCTGAAGGGGAATTCTTCACTCAGAGGTTGGTGAGAGTGTGGAATGAGCTGCCAGTGGAAGTGGAAGATGTGGGTTTGATTTAGACACAAAAGAGGAATTTAGGTGAGGACGTGGATGGAAGTTGTATGGAGGCTCTGGTGCAGTTAGTTGGAACTAGGCAGTAACAACAAGAACAGGTCAGCATGGACTAGAAGGGCCAAAAGACCTGTTTCAGTGCTGCGGCTGCTCTCTGTGACTCTAATAATATTCTCATTTGTAATTTCCACAATCAGTACTTTGCTGTTTATGACTGAATCCAGAAATTTACTCAAACAAGAACTGAAAGACTCTTGGCTGGCTACAGAAAGTGTTCACAAGCTGTGATACTTGCCAAAGGGGGTGTTACTCGGTACTGACCAAGCAGGGTCCGCAAAGTTTTGTTTCTGGCCCTTTTCCTTTTTTGTTATTTTGAAATTGTAAAAGATGGAAATAAAAATGTAATCTTGCTTAAAATATTAAAGAAATGTGTCATCTTTAACTATGCCTTTTGTAATCAGGTCATCTTTTAATCACTTAGCTAGTCACAATAACAGAAGTTTTGACCAGGGGTGCCTAAACTTGTGCATGCCACTGTATATATCCTGTGCCATCCAAGTTGCTTCCAAAAATTCCAGCCATTGCTGCTCTGTTTTCATCCCTGCCCAGATTTTTTTTAGATCAATTTTGACTAATTTTTCTCTCATGCCTCTCTAATTCTCTTTATTCCACATCGACTTTAGCTTCTCCTTCACTAATGTCATGGTGAATTTGATCATATTATATTCACTTGCCCCTAAGTGTTCTTTGGATTTTAGTGACCTAATTAATTCTGGCTCATTACAACACCCAATCCAGAATAGCTGACCCCCAAGTGAGCTCAACCATGAGCTGCTCTAAAAAAGCATCTTGTAGCTATTCTAGGAATTCCTCCTCTTGAGACCAACACCATCCTTCCTAATCTCCTGCATGACAATCCCCCATGACTATCCTAACATTACACTTTTGGCAAGCATTTTCTATCTCCCCTTGTAATTTGTGGACCACAAATTGAGGCTCTCGAAACAATTCCTATCAGGGATTTTGTTTTACATTTGCTCTTCCTTAATTCTACTCACTGATATTCTACATCTTCCAACCCTGTGCCACCTATTCCTCATGTTTTTATTTAATATTTTACCAACAGAGCTACACGACACTACAACCGGCTTGTTATTTCAAGAAACACAAGTATGTGGGAAACGAGAGGACCTGCAGATGCTAGAAATCTAGAGAACTAAACACAAAGTTCTGGAGGAGCTCAGCATGTCAGGCAGCATCTATGGATGGGAATCAACATTTCGGGCCAAGACCCTTCACCAGGACTCTTGATACCCACATATCTGGAATATCAACAAGCAAAGACAATAGAAAATAGTGTGAAATAGGGAGAACCTTTGACAAAATTTAGTTCGAGGCTTAAGAAAACCTGCCAGAGCTCAGTAATTAACAAATACAACAAAGGCAATAAACACTTTCATCAATACCGACATTGACTTTTTCTAAATAAAAATACCTTAGTCCTACTTCAATCAGTAAAATTTACAAAGATAAATAAGAACTTCAGAAAACTTCAGAAAAGACTACTTACACTCAAACAGTACCTTAGACAGGAGGAAGAGGAATAACACAAATGAAAAAAAAATCACACAACAGTCAGATAAAACTTTTAGGTGTATATTTTCTTCAAAAGTAAACGGGATTCAGCACTCCAAGTGTGTATGTGCAATTGTGCTAAGAAGACCAGAAAACTTAAATGAGAGGCCAACTCAGAAAAATGAATAATCAATATGGAAGAAAACATTAACAAATGGAATGAGTATGACTCTCCATGGGAGACATCCCAACGATCTGAGCAGACAAGATGTTGAAAAGGAAGCATCAAGCACCTGACTGAGAGTTGGACACCTCTTCCCAGAAACAGAGGGATTCCTTGCAGAAATACAGGACAAGGTGGTTAACAAAAAACTCTCAAATACATACAAACAAGGCAATAAATGCAGAAAATGCCAAGAGAAACCAGACACAATCCAACATATTCCTCGGATCCTGCAGCAGTTTAACTCAATCTGATTACTTATGCAAGTACAATCAAGTGGCAAATATAATTCACCAAAATCTTGCTTAAAAATACAAACTCATGAATGACCTCTATCACCTCATTAAGGCACCATAAATTGAAGCCATATCCAGTTAGGGACAGAATCTCACAATTTATATTATAATCAATACATTATAACAGACAGGTTAATCAAAAATAACTATCCAGATATAATATTACAGGATAAACAATCAGGAATAAATCCTTCAATAGATATTACCATTCTGAACACACATGTGCCTCAACAAATGAGGAATCTCACAACAGGCATTGTCTGTGTTGTCAGTCAGACAACTGAATTATTTTCCATCAAATGAGCTTCCAAATCTTGCTATCTGTCATTTGTTGCCACGTCCCGCTGCTGATTCCCTTCTCCTCACCATACATTCTTATCCCGACCATTGTCCAGAGCCCCAAACTCTGCAATGTGCGGACCCGCCTCTGGTTTCTGACCCTGCTTCGTTGAACATCCAATGGATGGTTTCCCATTTGGCTTTCAGTCTTTAGAGTAGAGTGGTGTTTTCTAACAACCCTTTAGAAGCAGGGAAAATGGCCCAAAATATGGAAATGTGCCCTGAATAAGGAGGTTAACTCCCAATGTCATTCTTCATCAGCCCAGAGATCTGAGGGGTGAAGAACATCTCAGACAGAACTGCAATATGTGTGACTTCTTCAGTCAGTAGAAAAATTAAGGGAAACCTCTTCACCACTGGTTTGGAACCCATCACCACAGGGAAGCAGGAGATGAACAATAGGGGAGGATTTAAAAGGACTGTCAAGGAATAGAATCATTGGCAGGGTCCAGCCGGCCTGAGTCCACTAGTTGTGTTGTAAACTCACAGAGTTCCAAAGACAAAGTTTAAAATAGAACTGATTTATTTGTCTCAGATGCAGAATATTAAACTCCAGTCCCATTAAAGGAGAATGTGCAGCAGAAGAAACTCCTCCCATGCCCAGTGACCAGGGTGCAGAACTGGGTGTGGTGAGCAGCAGCAATAATTGCAGAGTTCAGCACCAACAGTCAGTCTTGAAATCGCATTCAGCAATGGTGATGGAGAAATATCCAGCATACAGCTTATTGAAACTTCCTGCCCAGTGTGAACCCGGCGGTGAGTCACAAGTATAACATGCTGCAAGATTTCACGGCTACTGTAATGGCCTCTATGTAATGTTTCACTGCTAAGGTAATTGATTCTCTGCAGCAACAATGTTTAGGTTATGACTAGAGATAACAGGGTTTGGGAGTGCGGGGCTCTCCAATGGCAGAAATGTTGTTCTTTCCTGTGAGTCTGGAAGAGAGAATTTCACCACCTTTTGCTGGGGAGAGATGAGAAGATGTGAATGGAGAGAGGAGAGACTGGGCCCTTTTTCTTTCTTTTTGTTTTCTTTACTAACCCTATAGTCTAAGTAGGAATTATAAATCTCAATTGTTTAATCACATATTGTGTACAGTTTGTTATTTCAGTGTACTGATTTGGAACGGGACACATCATGAAGCATCCACCCAAATGAGATTTCTTAAGTTGGCTGGGTTGGGGAGCTATCACTCTAAAAGTTAAGCTGCTAGCCGAAGTGAGAGTTGCATATGGTTAGAGGACTGAGTGAATCGATTCCCATATTCACAGCAGGTGAAAAGCCTCTCCCCAGTGTGAACTCAATGATGCACATTCGGTTGATTTGGCTGAGAGAATCTTACGCCAAACTCTAAGCAGGAGATCGGCCTCTACCCAGTGTGAACTCGCTGATGTATCTTCAGTTCAGATGACTCAGCGAATCCCTTCCCACAGACAGAGCAAGTGAACGGCCTCTCCCCAGTGTGAACTCGCTGATGTCTATTCAGCTTATATGACCAAGTGAATCCCTTCCCACAGACTGAGCAGGTGATTGGCCATTTCCCCGTGTGGGCTGACTGGTGTCTCTGCAGGTGAGATGACCAATTGAATCCCTTCCCACAGACTGAGCAGGTGAACGGCCTCTCCCCGGTGTGAACTTGCTGATGTACCTTCAATTGAGCTGACTGAGTGAATCCCTTCCCACAGACTGAGCAGGTGAATGGCCATTTCCCCGTGTGGGCTGACTGGTGTCTCTGCAGGTGAGATGACCAATTGAATCCCTTCCCACAGACTGAGCAGATGAATGGCCTCTCCCCGGTGTGAACTGACTGGTGACTCAGTAGCTGGGATGAAAGAGAGAATCCTTTCCCACAGTCTGAGCAGGCAAACGGCCGCTCCCCAGTGTGAACTCGCTGATGTAACTTCAGTTCGGATGAGCAAGTGAATCCCTTCCCACAGTCTAAGCAGGTGAACGGCCGTTCCGCAGTGTGAACTCGCTGGTGAGCCATTAGGTGGGATGACTGAGTGAATCCCTTCCCACAGACTGAGCAAGTGAATGGCCTCTCTCCAGTGTGAACTCTCTGATGTACCTTCAGGTGGAATGACGCAGTGAATCCCTTCCCACAGTCTGAGCAGGTGAATGGCCTCTCTCCAGTGTGAAATCTCTGATGTGATTTCAGTTGAGAAGACCAGCTGAATCCTTTCCCACAGACTGAGCAGGTGAACGGCCTCTCCCCAGTGTGAACTCGCTGATGGACCTTCAGGTCGGATGAGCAAGTGAATCCCTTCCCACAGTCCGAGCAGATGAACGGCCTTTCCCCAGTGTGAATTCGCTGGTGAACCTTCAGATGGGATGACTGAGTGAATCCCTTCCCACAGTCTGAGCAGATGAATGGCCTCTCTCCGGTGTGAACTCGCTGGTGTACTTTCAGTTCGGATGAGCAAGTGAATCCCTTCCCACAGTCCGGGCAGGTGAATAGCTGCTCCCCAGTGTGAACTCGCTGGTGTACTTTCAGTTTGGATGAGCAAGTAAATCCCCTCCCACAGTCTGAGCAGGTGAACGGCCTCTCTCCAGTATGAACTCTCCGATGCACCTTCAGATTAGATGACATAGTGAATCCCTTCCCACAGTCTGAGCAGGTGAACGGCCTCTCTTCAGTATGAACTCTCTGATGTACCTTCAGATTAGATGACATAGTGAATCCCTTCCCACACTCCGAGCAGCTGAATGGCCTCTCCCCGGTGTGAACTGACTGGTGACTCAGTAGCTGGGATGAAACAGAGAATCCCTTCCCACAGTCTGAGCAGGCAAACGGCCGCTCCCCAGTGTGAAATCGCTGATGTAACTTCAGTTCGGATGAGCAAGTGAATCCCTTCCCACAGTCTAAGCAGGTGAACGGCCGCTCCCCAGTGTGAACTCGCTGGTGAACCTTCAGATGGGATGACTGAGTGAATCCCTTCCCACAGTCTGAGCAGATGAATGGCCTCTCTCCAGTGTGAACTCTCTGATGTATCTTCAGGTGGAATGACGCAGTGAATCCCTTCCCACAGTCTGAGCAGGTGAATGGCCTCTCTCCAGTATGAACTCTCTGATGTGATTTCAGTTGAGAAGACCAGCTGAATCCTTTCCCACAGACTGAGCAGATGAATGGCCTCTCCCCAGTGTGAACTCGCTGGTGGACCTTCAGGTCGGATGAGCAAGTGAATCCCTTCCCACAGTCTGAGCAGATGAACGGCCTTTCCCCAGTGTGAATTCGCTGGTGAACCTTCAGATGGGATGACTGAGTGAATCCCTTCCCACAGTCTGAGCAGATGAATGGCCTCTCTCCGGTGTGAACTCGCTGGTGTACTTTCAGTTCGGATGAGCAAGTGAATCCCTTCCCACAGTCCGGGCAGGTGAACAGCTGCTCCCCAGTGTGAACTCGCTGGTGTACTTTCAGTTTGGATGAGCAAGTAAATCCCCTCCCACAGTCTGAGCAGGTGAACGGCCTCTCTCCAGTATGAACTCTCCAATGCACCTTCAGATTAGATGACATAGTGAATCCCTTCCCACAGTCTGAGCAGGTGAACGGCCTCTCTCCAGTATGAACTCTCCAATGCACCTTCAGATTAGATGACATAGTGAATCCCTTCCCACAGTCTGAGCAGGTGAACGGCCTCTCTCCAGTATGAACTCTCTGATGTACCTTCAGATTAGATGACATAGTGAATCCCTTCCCACAGTCTGAGCAGGTGAACGGCCTCTCCCCACTGTGAACACGCTGATGTAATTTCAGTTTAGATGAGCAAGTGAATCCTTTCCCACAGTCCGAGCAGGTGAACGGCCTCTCCCCGGTGTGAACTCGCTGGTGAGCCATTCGGTCAGATGACCGAGTGAATGCTTCCCCAAAATTCAACAGATGACCAGCCTCTGCCCAGTGTGAACTGACTGGTGTGTCCACAAGTGGAAAGACTGACTGAATCCCTCCTCACCCACAGAACAGGTGAATGGCCTTGCCCAGTATGAACTAGCTGATGTACCTTCAGTTGAGAAGGCCGAGTGATTCCATTTCCACTGTCTGATCAGGTGAATCGTTCCACCCTGTGCAAAATGATGGGTGTGCCAGTTGGTCAGATGATTCAGTGAATCCTTCCCCACAGTCTGAGCAGGAAGGATGATTGAGTGAATCCCTTGCTCCACTTCTTAAATATCTGGACAGAGACAGCAAAACTGGTGTGTTGAGCTCTAGATTCCCGTACACAAATTCCTTGTCATTTTTGACCTGTAAAAAGATTTACAATATCTGTCAATGGGTGAAGGACAACATTTTAGATGAGTTCACATAAGTTGTCAAGGTGTGATCTGGCATCACACTGTTACAGTGAAGTTCAACCCAAGTTGGAGAGAGAAATCATCTCCTGACTGGGCAGGGTGCTGGTATCTGGAATGACCATCAAACTCTCTGATGCTCTTCCTGTCTCCATATGAATGGGGCATTTCTGCCATCTCCAATCCGTGACCTGGCTAAGTTTGACTCTCTCCACTGGTATTGTTCCCTGTTCCCACTGAGCTGCATGGGTTCCTGGCCCCGCAATAACTGAAACACTCTCACACAAATAGCCAGCAGTGTATTGCATGAACCCCCCACTACCTGTGTAAAAAAACTTACCCCTGGCATCCCCTCAGTATCTATTTCAAAGCACCTTAAAACTATGCCCCCTCGTGTTAGCCATTTCAGTCCTGGGAATAAAACCTCTGGCTACCTACACGATCAATGCTCCTCATCATCTTATACACCTAAAAAATGCACTAAACATAGACAAGGTAATTAAACATTGCTTTGAGGATTTGTTGGAAGTATACAGAATTATGAGGGTATAGATAGGGTAAATGCAAGCAGCTTTTTCCACTGAGGTTGGGTGGGATGACAACTAGAGGGCATGGGTAAGCGGGGAAGGTGAACATTTAATGGGTGCACATGGAAAAGCTCTTCACTGAATTGGTTGTGAGAGTGTGGCATGAGATGTCAGCACAAGGGGTACTTGTGAGCTCAGTTTCACCATTTGAAAGAAGTTTGGATGGGAGCCTGGATGGTAGGTGTATGGAAGGCGATGGTCCCAGTCAGGTAGTTGCAATAGATACCTTAAGTGGTTGTTTAAGCATTGACTAGATGGGCCAAATAGCCTGTTTCCGTACTGAACTCCTCCATGTTTCTGTGACAGAGAAGCTGGCCAAACTTGTTTGGAAGGGAAAAGGTAGGAGTGACAACAGGGCAGCAATGGCTGGAGTTTCTGGGAGCAATTCAGGAGCTGAGTGTTTGATATCTGAGGTCTGAACAACATCTGACTAGTGTCAAGAAAACAAACTCTCCTTATTGTCACAAAAACAAAGGAGCTGATTGTGTACTACAGGAGGAATGGAGACAGGCTAACCCCTATTGACATCAATAGATCTGGGGTTGAGAGGGTGAACAGCTTTAAGATCCTCAGCATGAAGATCACCAAGGATCTCAAATGCTCTGTACATACCGGCTGTGTTTTGAAAAGAGCACAGCAGCACCTCTTTCTCCTCAGATGGTTGAAGTTGCTTGTTGTGGGCCCCAAATCCTAAGAACTTTCTACAGAGAGACAATAGAGAGCATCCTGAGTGGATGCAGCACTGCCTGGTATGGGAACTGTACTTCCCTCAATCGCAGGACCCTGCAGAGAGTGGTGCGGACAGCCCAGTGCATCTGTAGATGTGAACTTCCCACTATTCAGGAGATTTACAGAGACAGGTGTGTAAAGAGGGCCCAAAGGATATTGGGGACCCAATTCACCACAACCACAAACTGTTCCTACTGCCACCATCCAGGAAACGGTACCACAGCAAAAGGACTAATAGGCTTTGGGACGTCATTTTCTACCAGGCCATCAGAATGATTAATTCATGCCGATACAATTGCATGTTGATGTTATATTGACTCTTCTATGTATAAACAATATATTATAAGTTACTATAAATTACACATTGCACATTTAGATGGAGAGTAACATAAAGATATTTACTCCTCACGAGTATGAAGTATGTATGTAATAAAGTCAATTCAATTCGACTCAAATCACCCTCTCCACTATCCGTTCTGTCACTCTGGCTCCCATTCCCCATACAACTTATTTTAACCACTTCAACCCCTCACTACACCAGCTCTAGCAAATCTTAATACTAGGATATTAGTCCACTTCTTGTTCCATTCCCATAACTAATGAATTCCCTATCACTTATTTGACTTTTCACTGCCAGGTAATCCCCCCAACAGTTTCTAAATTGGTCCAGCTGCTGTTGTGTGGGATGTCCGCAAGAGTACTCTTCGATGGCTGTTTAACTTCATTCACCTGCCTGACTCTCACCCAGTTTCCTGTGTCCTGCACCTTGGGCGTAACTCACCTCTCTTCATGTCACATGCATCACCCCCTCTGACTCCCAGCTGATCCAGAATTCATCAATTTCAAGTCCCAGCTCCTTCAAGTTCAGGGCTACAAGCTGCAGCTGGATGCACATCTTGTAGGTGAGGGCATCAAGGACACTGGCAGTCTCTGCACCTTCCCTCCAATACCCCCTCTAATTTCTAATGACCAGTGTGCACATAAATCATGTACTGTGCTTATTTTTACCGAGTGACAACATGTGCACAGTGATTTTTATATAGTGAGGTATTCATTTTAACAGCTAGCAGATCACTGTCAATAAGAACTATGACCTGCTCTGGGTTTGATCGAGTTCATCTGCACTCTCACACGAACTATGTAGCGGGAGTGTAACGGGTAATGAAGGATTTTCTTACCAGAGCTTTTACACATTGTCCATGTGGTTTGCTTGCTAAATTACACTTTAAAAAGTTAGAGTTCCAAATATCACTCCACTTTTCCCACTTGTAAATTCTCCAGCAACTTTTGCATCACCACAATACACACAGGTAACACCAGTTTCTATATTGGACAAAAACATTTCCCCCGAACCCTCCTGAAGAATTAAGGATATATACAAAACAAAATCATTTTGAACCTATGTAACCTCTGGCTAAAAGAATAATTGGGACTGAATAGGAATATCTGAACCGAAGTAAACACTGTCTTCAGTGGTTAGCGAAGACAGGCTCATTACCAGTTCTACGGCTCTACGGCTTGCAGAGAGACACACTGAGAGATGATAACATTATACACTGGACCCTCATTAGTTGATAACATTATACATTGCACCCTCATTAGTTGATAACATTATACACTGGACCCTCATTAGTTGATAACATTATACATTGTACCCTCTTTTGAGTAAAGGGAGGAGGACTCACTGATAAGGACAGGAATAAACATCTGTTTGTAATTAAGTCAGGGCCTTGCAAAGGGAATAACTGTTAAGGACTAGACAGTGTATCCATCTGTAATTAAAACCTTCATTTAGCAAACTCTCTTATCTAATTAAGTTTGGAGACAACAGACTTGGTGGGCGTACCAGTTCAAATAACATCTTGCAATAGGAATGTATGGGGCTTACTATGTATAAATATATGGCTGTAACCTGATTAAGTCAATCCACTTATCAGATGGTGGCAGTGCTTACATGCCTTCCCTTTGACAACAGGGTCTCAAACTCCTGCTGGAAAATGAACTGTGGCGACAATAAGAAGCTGGTCCGCCGAGTTTTATTCAACTTCAACATTTGGAGTCACAAACACGATCCCAATATAGGGAGTGCTGAGCAGATCGGCTGAATGAAGATGTAAAGTGGAACAGCATATTATCAGCAAGTTGGAGGAATAATGCATGTGAGAAAGGGAAACAGGTATGTACTGCAGAAGGAACGCCAAAGGTTGGGAGATGCTAAAAGTGGAGCATGAATGGGTGGATGGGCACCAAAAACAAGAGCAGGAGAAACAACGTAAGCAAACCGAGGTTGGTCCAGATAGGAGAGAAGGGCAGGAATATCAGTCTAAAGTTCGAACTTACAGGAAAACAAGGGATCGCAACCCCCATGTTTGAGGACAGTGGCCATGCTGAGGAGTGGGCACCCACCGTACCTCTCCTACCTTACCAGCGGCCAAGTTCACCCAGTGCCCCCGAACCCCAATCCTCCCAGTACCCAGATACGGTGGCCGCTCAGGTAAAACAGCGGCACAGGGAAGGGGATCTCTACACCCTGAGATCCCGAAAGGGAATACCGGGGATTGTTCCGAGACAGGGAGGGAAGAATCCAATAAATCCCCAGAGTTAGTGGCTCCACAAAGACAACTGCCCACTCTAATGCTGCTCAATCCATGAGCAGGAGGAGGGACAGCCCTCAGTGATTCCTGTGTATGCACCCTGGAAGCCTCAAGATATGATAATGATCATGAATCAGGCCCCAGATAGAAAAGAAAAACCAGCACAGTTTGCTCAGTGTGTCCACAGTACTACACAAATGTCTAAAGAGAATCCGCAAGATTTATTCAGTCTCTGCTGCATGATTCTGTCAGCTGATGAGGGGTGGAAATGGAAGGCAGAATTGCGATACCAAACCTATCCGGAGTTACAGGCGGGAAACCATAATGAGAATGAACAGACAGACCAGATTATTCAAGCCTTGGAAAGGGCTCTCCAGCAACCTGTAAACATCACTAAAGTACTTGAATGCAATCCGAACCCTGGGGAATCAGGATCAGACTATTGGCAGTGATTTGTGGCCTGCTATGGCACTTTCACAGGAGACCAAGCCTTTTAATAATGGGAATCTGTCCCCCCAGTTTAATGTCCTACTGCTCCAAAACTTACCAACTAAGCCAACATGATTTAAACAGATAATATGGATTGGCCTGACAATGACCGAAATTGAATGTGATGAGCTTTAACATATTATTGGAACCTGATTTTCGATTCCTGATCAACCCCGAAAGGAACTAATATTTAAAGTGAGCATGTTCAGCGGGAAGAAGGATGCAAACGGGCTATATCTTGGGATCAGAAATGGGATCAAAAACCTACCATGGGATAGGTGGGGACAACAACCCGTTTAGAAATTGACAAGCAAAGATCCCTCAGGAAGAGCCCAATGTAATATTGACAGTTGCTGGAATTTCAATTCCGTTTATGATTGATATGGGGCAACCAAAAACACCCTTGATCAGGAAATACTATCAAAAGGGATTCCAGCTATCAGACGCTACAATCACTCTGTCAGTGTTCGAAGGCACGGAACGTACGTATTCACGTACCCAGCCACTGCAGGTGGAATTCCAGGGGAACCAGTGTGAGGTTTCATTTACAGTCACCACCAGACGGGGGGTGAAATCTCGTAGGGAGAGACTTGCTCTGCCTTGGAAGTCGAGATTCTATACATGGACAAGGATATCATGCCGGAACTGCGAACAACTGATAGCTTCCCGTGACCACCCAGTGGTGGGCACTTTGACCCTACGTGGTGCTCATCTGAGGAATCCCCTCAAGGGACAGAAGTTCCCAGTCCCGGTGATTGGAGAGGTTAAAGGAAGAGATGGTACTGCATTTCCGGACGAAGTTCCAGATTTCTTTTGGTGACAGACAGGACTGGTGGTTCCCTATACCACCAGTGGGTTTGCCCTGTGTTCAAGCCGAAGAGCCCAGGGTTCCTTGCCTACACCCTGATGAAACAAGCCTCCAGCACCGAGGGAGACTGGCAAGACTTGGCCGTGGGCCAACTCCGATACTGGCAGGAGTCTGAGGTGAAGACGGGACATCTGGTAAGACATTCTTTTAATATTGACCAAACCCAAGATGTTGTACCCCATCTCTGGGCAATTGCAGTCCATGATGTCAGCCCTCCTGTCTGGATCACAGTGAATGAAGGACAGACTCTCCCATCCATTCTGCAATACCCCCTCTAGCCCATCCGGATCACAGTGAAAGAAGGACAGACTCTCCCATCCATTCTGCAATACCCCCTCTAGCCCGTCCGGATCTCTGTGAAAGGACAGACTCTCCCATCCATTCTGCAATACCCCCTCTAGCCCATCCGGATCACTGTGAAAGGATAGACTCTCCCATCCATTCTGCAATACCCCCTCTAGCCCATCCGGATCACAGTGAAATACAGACAGACTCTCCCATCCATTCTGCAATACCCCCTCTAGCCCGTCCAGATCACAGTGAAAGAAGCACATACTCTCCCATCCATTCTGCAATACCCCCTCTAGCCCGTCCGGATCACAGTGA
Organism: Hypanus sabinus; assembly: GCF_030144855.1. Classification (NCBI taxonomy): domain Eukaryota; kingdom Metazoa; phylum Chordata; class Chondrichthyes; order Myliobatiformes; family Dasyatidae; genus Hypanus; species Hypanus sabinus. The sequence continues at coordinate 463,086 of NW_026779303.1, read as the reverse complement.
AAGAAGGACAGACTCTCCCATCCATTCTGCTATACCACCTCTAGCCCGTCCAGATCACAGTGAAAGAAGGAGATACTCTCCCATCCATTCTGCAATACCCCCTCTAGCCCGTCCAGATCACAGTAAAAGAAGGACAGACTCTCCCATCCATTCTGCAATACCCCCTCTAGCCCGTCCAGATCACAGTAAAAGAAGGACAGACTCTCCCATCCATTCTGCAATACCCCCTCTAGCCCGTCCAGATCACATTGAAAGAAGGACAGATTCTCCCATCCATTCTGCAATACCCCCTCTAGCCCGTCCAGATCACAGTGAAAGAAGGACAGACTCTCCCATCCATTCTGCAATGCCCCCTCTAGCCTGAGGAAACGTTTTATAAGGATGGAAGCTCTTTTGTGGATCCAGCAGGGAAACGATGCAATAGTGACGGACAGTGAAGTAACTGAACAGGCCTCTTTTGAAGCAGCTGTCTCCGCCCAGAAGGCTGAGCTGTTTGCTCTGACTCGTGCCTGTATCCCAGCAACAGACTAAAGTGGGAACGTTTACACAGACTCCGCTTTGCATTTGGGATTGTACATGACTACGGGGCTCTCTGGGAACATGGGGATTCCTGACTTCCTCCTGCCACCCCATTAGTAACGCCACCTTTGTAAACAACTTACTCACCGTTCTACAGCTACCTCGAGTTTTGTTCTTCTCAGGGGCTGCCTCTGAGGAGGAGTGAAAACTGTGGTCCCAGATGGGGTGCCAGAAAGACCCCGACCTAGGTTTTTGGATCACCCAGTGGGACAAGTTTATGTTCCTACACAGTTTTTACCAATATTGGTTGATTATATACATAATTGTACACACCTGGGAAAGCAGGGAATGGTTGGTAACCTGTACCCTGCACACCGGGTACGACTCCCTTGACAGGTGGATCTTTTTCGTGTCTACAAGTTGATTTTATTGAATTGCCTAGAGTACATTGCTACAGATACTACTTAGTTATTATAGATCTGTTCAGTTGATGGATTGAAGCTATAGCAACTACCATTAATACTGCTGTGACAGTTGTGAAGGTATTATTACGGGAAATAATTCCCAGGTACGACCTGCCAGAGATGCTGAGCTCAGACAATGGCCCACACTTTGTGGTGAAAGCAAATGAAGGGGTATGTAACAAACTAGCTATCAAGCAACAATTCCACTGTCTACACCATCCACGGGCCGCTGGCAGAGTGGAGAGAGCCAATGGCACTCTGAAGAGTAAACTGGCCAGACTAACAGTGGAGACTGGACTCACTTGGTTGAAGGTCCGACCATTAGCCCGATTCCACATGAGGGTTACCCCACAGGGGAAAACAGGGTTGTCACCAGCTGAAATCATTTCCGGATGGCCCATGAGGACACCCTGGGAACAAAGTCTCAGGATTAAAGGCAAGGTGAATAAGAATAAGGAACCTTGGTTCTTGATGGATATTGGAACTCTGATAAAGAAGAGAGAGATGTATGGCATATATGAGAAACGGAGCAAAGAAGGTACTTGAGTAGTATAAAAAGTGCAAAAAAATACTTCAGGAAGAAATCAGGAAGGGCTGAAAGAAGACATGAGGTGGCGTTGGCATTCAAGGTGAAGGATAGTAAGAGCTTCCACAGGTATATTAATAGCAAAAGGATAGTTAAGGGATAAAATTGGTCCTCTTGAAGATCAGAGTGGTCGACTATGCATGGAACCAAAAGAAATTGATGAGATGTTAAATGTTTTTTTTTGTGTCTGAATTTACTAAGAAAACTGGTTTGGAGTCAATGGAAATAAGGCAAACAAGTATTGAGGTCATGGAACCTATACAGATAGAAGAGGAGGAGGTGCTTGCTACCTTGAGTAGATAAATCTCCAGGACCTGACAGGGTATTCCCTTGGACCTTGAAGGAGACTAATGTTGAAATTGCAGGGACCCTGACGGATATATTTAAATGTCATTATCTACGGGTGAGGTGCCAGAGATTTGGAGGATAGCTCATGTTGTTCTATTGTTTAAAGCATGCTCTAAAAGTAATCTGGGAAATTATAGGCTGGTAAGTTTGATGTCGGTCATGGGTAATTTATTGGAAGGAGTACTAAGAGATAGGATCGTCAATTATTTAGATGTACAATGTCCTGTGTATGTTACTCAGAATGGCCTCTTTGGTTTGTTACAAGTAGGAATGTTTCTTTGTCGGATAAGTGTTTCTCTCACCGTTGTTTCACTTCAGAATGGCTGATATGGTAATTGTATTCATTTGTTAATCAATGGGGAATGTTACTGTGTCTTGTGATGCTGGGAATTTGGGGGAGGGGTTTTTTTCGCGGGTTTTTTTTTGGTGGAAGGGAGAGGCCGAGGAAGACGCTGAGGAAGGTGGACGTGTGCTGGACTGCTCGTAAGACCACCGGGGTGGTCCCAGGTGCGACGGCCGGATGGGTCGATTGGTTCGTTGATTGAGCTCCAACGAGTGCACTAAACAGACTGAACTTTTTAAAGTGTATTTCATAACGGTATTTGTTGTGGGTTTGATACTGTTGGCGGGCGCGAGGCATTAACTCGATTCTCACAGCACCTGCGTGTATGGGAGGTGGGTTGGAGAGTGGCTGGATCTCCTTTTTCCCCTAGACATATACCAGCCTGTTGGGTAAGGGTTACATTTGTGGGCTTACCACTTTTATTCTGGCAGGCACATACAAACTCTACTCCCTCACTTCTGAAGAACTCACACTTACAAGTATTCCTTTGCTAGAAAAACCGCCAGTCCCAATCCACACTTATTAGATCTTTCTGATACCATCAAAATTGTCTTTTCTCCAATTTAGAAACTCAAACCATGGTCCAGCCCTCTCTTTTTCCATATTTACTTGGAACCTTATGTCATTACGATCGCTAGATACAAAGTGTTCCCATACACTAATTTCTGTCACTAATGCTAGATCATTTCCTAACAGCTTACCGCACACCTCTATGTCGGGAATACGACGTCCTGATTAAGAGCACATTTGACAAACTCTACCCCATTTAGTCCTTTTACAGTATGGGAGTTCCACTCAATATATAAAAAGTTAAAATCGCTTCCTATATCAATCTTTGTTTCTAAGCATAGTCTGCGATCTCTACAAAGTTTTTTTTTTCTAAATCTCTCAGAGTGTTGGGAGCAACCAAGTCCCAATAATGTCTACAATATCACAATTCCCTGTCCTGAGCTCATCTGGCTTTCCTACGACGCTTCTTGCATTCTGATATACACAGCTCAGCACGTTCATCATACCATGCTTAACCTTTTGTCTGCTGACTCTATTTGAGGTCTGAACAACATCTTTCTGGTGTCAAGAAAGCAACCTCTCCCTCAATATCACAAAAACAAGGGAACTGGTTGTGGATTACAGAAGGAATGGAGACAGGCTAACCCCTTTTGACATCAATGGATCTGGGGTTGAGAGAGTGAACAGCTTTAAGTTCCTCAGCATAAACATCACCAAGGATCTCATGTGGTCTGTACATACCGGCTGTGTGGTACGTGGCCGTGTGCCTCTTTCACCTCAGACGGTTGAAGAAGTTTGGGATGGGGCCCCAAATCCTAGGAACTTTCTACAGGGGCACAATTGAGAGCATTCTGACTGGCTGCATCACTGCCTGATATGGGAACTGTACTTCCCTCAATCGTAGGGCTCTGCAGAGAGTGATGCGGACAGCCCGGCATATCTGTAGTTGTGAGCTTCCCATTGTTCAGGACATTTACAGAGACAGTTGCGTAAAAAGTCCCAAAGGATCATTGTGGACCCAAGTCACTCCAACAACAAACTGTTCCAGCTGCTACCTTCCAGGAAATGGTACAGCAGCATAAAAGCTGGACCAACAGGCTCCTGGACGGCTTCTTCCACCAGGGCAACAGACTGATTAATTTATGCTGATACAATTGTGTTTCTGTTATAATGACTGTCCTAAGTATAAACTATTTATTGTAAATTACAGATTGCACATTTAGATGAAGAAGTAATATGAAGATTTCTACTCCTCATGTATATGAATGGTATAAGTCAATTCATTTCACCCGCTTCACCATCTGTTCTGGCATTCTGACTCCAATTCCCCACTGCAAATTTAGTTTCACCAAACACCCTCCACTCCACACACTAGCAATAGCAAGCCTTACCACTAGGATATTAGATCTCTGCTAGTTTTAATTTCCGAACATTTGACTTTCCTCTGCCAGGTAACCCGCCCCCCCAACAGTTTGTAAAGTGGTCCACCTGTTGTTGTATGAGATGACCCCAAGAGTACTCTGTGTTGGCTATTTAACCTCATTCCCCTTCCTTACTCTCACCCAGTTTAATGTGTCCTGCACCTTGAGTGTAACTCACCTCTCTTGATGTTATAACTATCACCCCCTCCAACTCCTAGATGATCCAGAATTCATCCATTTCCAGCTTCAGCTCCTTAAAATGCAGGGTTACAGGCTGCAGCTGTATGCACATCTTGTATGTGAGGGTATCAGGGGCACTGGAGGTCTCCCCGCCTTCCCACCAATGTACCGTCTAATTTGTAATGACCGGTGTGCCGAAACACCTTGTGCTGTGCAATATTTACCCACTGACAACATGCACACTGAATTTTAAATAGGGAGGTATTTCTTTTAACAGCTAGCAAATCACTGTCGATAAGAACTTTGATCTCCTCTGGGTTTGATCGAGTTCATCTGCACTCTCACACAAACTATGTAACAGGCCTGTTGTGGGTTATGAAGGATTTTCTCACTAGAACTTTTGCAAACCGTCCATATGTGATTTGCTTGCTAAATGATACTTTCAAAGCTCAGATTTCCAAATATCACTCCCCACTTGCAAATTCTCCAGCAAATTTTGCATCACCACAATACTGTAACACCAGTTTCTGTATTGTATATAAATATTTCCCCTGAACCCTCTCCCAAGTGACTGACGGTGGTGAACTCAGTTATGGCAATGCCAATGAATATGAAGGGAAGGGCAGTAGTCTGCCTCATTGGAGTCTGGCACATTTGTGATGTGAAAGCTACTTGTTGCCCAGGGCAAAGGTGTTTGATATCATTACGTACCCAGAGAGAACGGGACAAAACATGTTCTCACCAGTAGAAAAGTGCAGAACTAGAGGAGGTAGCTCAAGCAACTGACACAAAATACTGGAGGAGCTCAGCAGGCCAGGCAGCATCTATTGAAAAAAGTCCTAATGCTGAGTTCCTCCGGCATTTTGTGTGTGTTGCTTGGATTTCCAGCATCTGCACATTTTCTCTTGTTTGTGATCGGAGATAGAACAAAGGTGATTTTCTCAACTGCTGATGTAAAAGATTTTGTTCCCTTTCTCCGAGTTCCTAATCCTTGCATTTTAGATAGCTGGAGCTCAGCTCTGTCTGAGAGATCCATCGGTTCCCATTCCCTTAGCGGCCGGAAGCTCCCCGGGGCCCGTGTACGGATTGCGGGGCTCAGAGAGAGGGGAGAGAGCAGGACCGTCCCAGGATTGCGGACTATGATGTCCAGAGTTCACAGCAAATGTCCCTCAGTCGGTGTTTAAGATAGCAGCCCGAAAAATCATTCTTACCTTTACCGATCCTCCGGAGGTCCTTTGTGTACGGCGCGCATGCGTGCTATTCGGTGACGTCATCGACCTTGATGCCTGCACTTTTGATCGTTGCTTCAGAAACAGCGAAATTTTAAACTCAGGGCTTTATGGGTAATCGCGGTGCCATTAAACTTTCCTGCTAGCACCGGTTTCATGTCCACACCTCAGGGTTTTTTTTCTGTGTAGAGAACTCAGCAGCTGTTTTAACGTGGAAAGCGGCTCCCAAAAACAATATACTCAATATCAACAGGCATTCTATTTATCTAATGCCTCTCGTATAACCCTGTTACAGAGGCAGATATAAAACACAAGAGATTCCGCAGTTGCTAGAAACACACACACACACACACACACACACACACACACACACACACACACACACACAATGCTGGCGGAACTGTGCAGTTCAGGTAGCAACTAAGCAGAGGAGTACACAGTCTAGGCATGCTGAAGGGTCTCGGCCTAAACGTAGTCTATTTATTCCTCTCTACATTTGCTGCCTGATCTGTTGATTTCCTCCAGTATTTTGCAGAAATTAACCAGTTTTTTTTTTCAATCAAGCAGTTTCCAAATGTGTCTGATCTTTCATTCGTAGCCACATCCTACAGGTTCAGTTTCTCTTCTTCCTCCTCCTCGTAAACTCCAGGCCCCATCTCTTTCTGGAGCCCCAAATCCCTGACTGGCAACTTGGTTTCTGACTCTGCTCCATTCACTCGCTAGTCTGCTGTCAGACTTCAGATGTTCATTAACAACCCAGCAGTTCGAAGCGAAGACCTTTGAAATTAGTGAGAATGACTGAAAACATTGAAAAGAGCGGGGAAGAAGGAGTTTAACCAACTTCGTCCGGAGCCCTGAACAACGTCACAACCACAGTGAGCTCATCGTCTTGTTCAGCCCGGGCAAAAATCATGCAGGGAATTCATGCAGGTGTATAAGATGATGAGAGGCATTGGTCGTGTGGATAGTCAAAGGCTTTTTCCCAGGGCTGAAACGGCTAACACGAGGGGGAATAGGTTTAAGCTGCTTGGAAGTAGGTACAGAGGAGATGTCAGAGCTAAGATTTTTAAACAACAGTGGTGATTGTGTATGGAATGCACTGCCAGCGACGGTGGTAGAGGCGGATAAAATAGGATCTTTTAAGAGACTCTTAGATAGGTACATGGGGCTTAGGAAAACAGAGGGCTATGCGGTAGGGTAATTCTAAGCAGTTTAGAGACTAATTTACGTGGTCGGCACAACATTGTGGGCCAAAAGGTCTGTAATGTGTTGTAGATTTCTGTGATTCTATGGAATTCAAGGGGAATTTCCTATCCCACGGAGTGGTGACTAGTTGCAACCTGTCATCTCAGGGAGAGCGAGAGGGGAACGGCAGGGATAGATTTTCATAAACTGATACGGAACAGAAACATGGGCTGAAACCAGATGGGCCGAGTGCCCTCTCTAGTGTACATAGTGAGTGTAGTGGAGACTGTAAGTACCTGACACACGGGATTTGATAAAACTGATTTATCTTTCACAGATCCACAATATTAAACATCAGTCTAGTTTAAGGCTAACATCAGCAGAACAGACTCCTCCAATGCTCAGTGACCAGGGTTCAGTCCTGGCTACGATGAGCAGCTGCCTTCAGTCACCGTGATGGTTAAACATTTAACACGGAGCTGATTTGAACTTCCTCCCTGATGTGAAGTTGCTGGTGTTGCAGCAGCTGGGATGATTGAGTAAAACTCTTTGCTCACTCCGGACAGAAATGTGGCCTCTATTTATTGTGAACTCACCGGAGCATCACAAGGTGGGTTAACTGAATGAGTCTCTTCGCACACACGGAGCAGGTGAACGGCCGCTTCCCAGAGCGAAGCTGTTGGTGTATCTGCGATGTGCCACTGAATCCCTTCCAAAATGAGAGCCAGTGAATGACGTCACACTGCTAAACGTCATGGCGATGTATCCAATCAGATCACGGAGATGGACACGTGCTCGCGCTCTCCTTGCAGCGAGTGGGGCGCTGTCTTCTCCAGCATCTCCGTCTCCACTTTCAAGGACCGGTGGCACTCAAGCGCTGGCGACCTGATAGATACAGCGGAGCTAACGTGAAGTTGTGTTTGATATTCCTATCGACAAATCCTTTGAATTCTTTACACTGTTAAAAGTTTACAAAGAATGTCAGTGGATGAAAGACAACATTTCTTTTTTCAAAATGATCCTGAGGCGAGCGGGGTAATTTAGAGAAGGTTTATAGTCTCTGTTATATAACGCAGCCATGACTTTTCTTTCATACTTAAAACGTTCATTTAATGCCCCGGGCAAATAATCTTCGACCAGCCTTATCTTATCTTCTTCATCATACCTAACCGACGATATTGGCGAATTATGGTAACCTTTGTTTGAAAGCCATGAAAAGCACTTACCACAGGTCGAGGTTTCTGTTGAGAAGAGGAGTTAAACACCGGGGCTCGGTGTACCCGGTCTATTCCAGGCGGAGTCTCCAAAACGTCAGAAAACAAACGAGCGAACAGCTTTGGAAAACATTCTGAAGGTCGATTGCCTTCGACCAACTCAGGAAGACCCACAATTCGTATATTGTTCCTTCTTGATCTGCAGTGGCGGGTTCCAATCTGCTAATTAAATTTGTTGACTACACGCATTGATCGGCCGAATCCCAAATAACGAGGCATCCGACAGAGAAGAAGTCATCACCCCGACATAGTGGTGTCAAGAAAACAACCTCTCTCTCATTGTGACAAAAACACAGGAGCTGGTTGTGGATTACAGGAGGAATGGAGACAGGGATCAAATTCAACATTTCCCAGTCTGTTATTGACACAAAATACACATTTTAATATTGATCATGACACAATGTATTTTATATAACGTTATACATTTAGGTATTATAATTAGTAAAAAAAAATAAAGATCTCTACAAAGCGAATACATTTCCTTTAATGGTCTCCAGGAAACAACAATTTTCCTGATGGAATCCACTTACTTTTTCTTTAATCGGTCGTATTCATGCTGTGAAAATGATTTTACCTAGATTTTTATATGTTTTCCAAAATATACCTATCTTTTTAACTAAAAAAAAATCGATCAAATTGACTCACTTATTTCTTCCTTTATTTGGAACAATAAATTAATTAGTATCATTTACAAAAGTTTGAAAAAGATGATGGACTTGCACTTCCTAATTTAAGACTATTATTGGGCTGTGAATATTAGACAATTCTGTTTTTGGTTATATTGTCTTGATAAGAACTAAAATCAATTGTGGGTTGATTTGGAATTAAAAGCAGTTAAACAATTTCATTTAACTTCAATATTAGGAGCTCCATTACTTTTACAGCTCTTTAAAATTTCAAATTTAAATCTTTACCCGGTTATTAAACAATCCCTACGGATTTGGGTTCAGTTTCGTGTTTTAAAAAATTTTAAACAATTTAAGATGACTAGTTTTTTACATCGAAACTTCTCATTTATACCTGCAACAACTGACCCCATTTTTCTCCTATGGAAAATTAAAGGGATCCTTTCTTTTACAGATTTATTTTGTGATGGCCGATTGATGATCTTTGAAGAGTTAATTAACAAATTTTCTCTCGCTCATACACATGTTTTTCAATATGTTCAGTTTTGACATTTTTTACAACATTATTTACCTAAGATTCCATGTTTACAAGAATCTGATTTGTTGGATACCACTTTGAAATTGAATCCCTTTGTGAAAGGTTCCATTGGCAGAATGTATCATTTATTTTTGATACCAAACGAGAACCTATCACTAAAGATTAAACAAGATTGGGAGAGAAAACTTAATATGACCTTTGTTAATGAAGATTGGCTTCGAGTTTTTAAAAATGTAAATTCCTCTTCTGAATGTGCCAACCATTGTTTAATTCCATTTAAAACTGTTCACCGTTATTATTTAACAAAGGAGAGACGATCTAAAATATTTCCTAGTATAGACAAATGCTGAGATAGATGTAAAACTGAAGTAGCTACTTTGTCACGTATGTTCTGGTCAAGTTCTTCATTAAAATAGTTTTGGAAATCTTTTATTTCTACAAGTTCTAAAGCTCTGAAAATTAATTTACAACCTAATAGATTGACTGTTCTATTTGGAATAGCTCCACATCATATTCAGTGTATTTCATCTTCAGATCAACATGTAATTGCATTTGTTACTCTACTGACAAGAAGGGCTATTTTATTACGGAAATGTAGCGGTGTGCTACACGCAGCGCTAATATTACGACACGGAGTCGGTAACTGCAGTCGAAGGAAAAAACTTTATTCGAAATCTTCAGCCTCACTTTTAAGCCTCCCTCAACCTGCCCCCCATGGCGCAGAGGCTCCAGAGCTCTGTGCTCGCAAACCCCCGTAGGCTATCTAATTGTGAATCGGTTCGGATGCGCCAGGAAATGGGTCGCCACATAACCCCTCCCCCCCCCGCAGAACCGGCGATACACCCCCCAATGTCCACAGTCTGGGCCAGAACCTGCTTGGGAAGTCGGCCTCTGCGCAGAGGTGCCGGAAACTCGGCCGGTTGCGCCAGGTTCACATGGGCCGGTTTGAGGCGGTCCACCGTGAAAACCTCCTCTTTCCCCCCAACGTCCAGCACGAACGTGGACCCGTTGATCCGGAGCACCATAAACGGCCCCTCGTATGGCCGCTGCAGCAGTGGCCGATGCCCGCCCCTTCGTACAAACACAAACGTACAGTTCTGTAGGTCTTTGGGTACGCAGGTCGGGTGCCGCCCGTGCTGTGAAGTGGGTATGGGGGCCAGGTTACCGAGCTTCTCGCGTAGTCTGCCCAGGACTGCTGCGGGATCTTCCTCTTGCCTCCTTGGGGCTGGTAGGAACTCCCCGGGGGCGACCAGGGGCGCGCCGTATACCAACTCGGCCGACGAGGCGTGCAGGTCGTCCTTGGGCGCTGTGCGGATGCCGAGTAGGACCCAGGGAAGCTCGTCCGCCCAGTTGGCTCCTCGCAGGCGTGCCATGAGGGCCGACTTCAGGTGACGGTGGAAACGCTCCACCAGTCCGTTCGACTGTGGGTGGTAGGCAGTGGTGTGGTGCAGCTGAGTCCCCAAAAGCCTGGCCATAGCTGACCACAGGCTGGAGGTGAACTGGGCGCCTCTGTCGGAGGTAATGTGGGCCGGTACACCAAAGCGAGATATCCAGGTGGTGATCAGGGCACGGGCGCAAGATTCGGAGGTGGTGTCGGTGAGCGGGACCGCCTCTGGCCATCTTGTGAACCGGTCCACGATAGTCAGGAGGTGCCGCGCTCCGCGCGACACTGGCAGGGGGCCCACGATATCCAAATGAATGTGGTCGAAACGCCGGTGGGCGGGATGGAACTGCTGCGGTGGGGCTTTGGTGTGCCGCTGCACCTTGGCCGTCTGGCAGTGCATGCACGTTTTGGCCCATTCACTGACCTGTTTGCGGAGTCCGTGCCAAACGAACCTGCTGGAAACCATCCGGACAGTTGTCCGGATGAAGGGATGCGCCAAGTTATGAATGGAGTCGAAAACGCGGCGCCGCCAGGCTGTCGGAATGACGGGACGGGGCTGGCCGGTGGCGACGTCACAGAGTAGGGTCCTCTCACCCGGGCCTACGGGGAGGTCCTGGAGCTGCAATCCGGAGACTGCGGTTCTGTAACTCGGAATCTCCTCATCCGCCTGCTGCGCCTCTGCCAGTGCCTCAGTCTACCCCTTGGGAAAGGGCATGAACGGTAGGGCGAGAGAGAGCATCCGCCACGACATTGTCCTTACCCGAGACGTGCCGGACATCCGTCGTGTATTCAGAGATGTAGGACAGGTGGCGTTGCTGGCGGGACGACCTGGGGTCGGACGCTTTCGTAAACGCAAAGGTAAGCGGTTTGTGGTCCGTGAACGCGGTGAAGGGCCGACCTTCTAGGAAGTACCTGAAATGCCGGATTGCCAGGTAGAGCGCCAACAGTTCCCGGTCGAAAGCACTATATTTGAGCTCGGGTGGTCGCAGGTGTTTGCTGAAAAACGCCAGGGGTTGCCAGCGACCTGCGATGAGTTGCTCCAGCACCCCACCGACTGCCCTGTTTGATGCGTCCACTGTGAGGGCGGTAGGGGCGTCCATTCTGGGATGTACTAGCATTGCGGCGTTCGCCAAAGCTTCCTTCGTTTGAACGAAAGCGGCGGCGGACTCCTCGTCCCAGGTAATGTCCTTGCTCGGACCCGACATCAGGGCGAACAGGGGGCGCATGATCCGGGCAGCTGAAGGGAGGAAGCGGCGGTAGAAATTCACCATACCTACGAATTCCTGAAGGCCTTTGATCGTGGTGGGTCGGGGAAAGAGGCGGACCGCATCTACCTTAGCGGGCAGAGGGGTTGCCCCGTCTTTAGTAATCCTGTGGCCCAGGAAGTCAATGGTATTGAGTCCGAACTGGCATTTGGCGGTGTTGATTGTAAGACCGTACTCACTCAGTCGGGCGCAGAGTTGACGGAGGTGGGACAGATGCTCCTGACGACTGCTGCTGGCTATGAGGATGTCATCCAAATAAATGAACGCGAAGTCCAGGTCCCGTCCCACCGCGTCCATTAACCGCTGGAACGTCTGTGCGGCATTCTTCAGGCCGAACGGCATGCGGAGGAACTCGAAAAGGCCAAACGGGGTGATGAAAGCCGTTTTGGGGACGTCGTCAGGATGCATCGGGATTTGATGGTACCCTCGGACGAGGTCTACCTTGGAGAAGATCCGTGCGCCGTGCAGGTTTGCTGCAAAGTCCTGAATGTGCGGCACATGGTAGCGGTCCGGTGTGGTAGCCTCGTTCAGCCTGCGGTAGTCGCCGCACGGTCTCCAGCCCCCCGTCGCTTTGGGCACCATGTGCAGGGGGGAGGCCCATGGGCTGTCGGACCGCCGGATGATCCCCATTCCTCCATCCTCTGGAACTCCTCCTTCGCCAGTCGGAGCTTGTCCGGGAGAAGCCGCCGAGCGCGGGCGTGGAGGGGTGGTCCCTGGGTCGGGATGTGGTGCTGTACGCCGTGTCTGGGCATGGCCGCTGTGAACTGCGGTGCCAGAACCGATGGGAACTCCGCCAGGACCCTGGTGAAGTCGTCGGACAGCGTGATGGAGCCGAGGTGAGGGGCTGGCAACTGGGCTGCACCCAGGGAGAACGTCTGAAAGGTCTCGGCGTGTACCAGTCTCTTCCTGGGCAGGTCGACCAGTAGGCTGTGAGCCCGCAAAAAATCCGCACCCAGAAGCGGTTGGGCTACGGCGGCCAGTGTGAAGTCCCACGTCAACTGGCTGGAGCCGAACTGTAGCTGCACCTGACGGGTGCCATAGGTCCTTTGTCGGAGGTAAAACGCTGATCTCAGCCCCAGTATCGACCAAAAACCGGCGTCCCGACCTTCTATCCCACTCATACAGGAGGCTATCCCGATGGCCAGCCGCCGTAGCCATCAGCGGCGGCTGGCCCTGGCGTTTCCCGGGAACTTGCAGGGCGGGCGACAACGGCGGGCTTCTGCGCCCCACCGCTGGTGGTAGAAGCACCAGTGTTCATTGGGCCGGGGGTTGGCGGGCTCTGCGGCCGGGCCTGGACTGGTTTGCTGCCGGGAGTGTGGCTGGGTGATCTGTGCGATGGACGCCCCGCTCACCTTTTTGGCGTTCCACAGCAAGTCCGCCCGGGCTGCCACCTTCCGGGGGTCATTGAAATCCGCGTCGGACAGCAGCAGGCGTATGTCCTCGGGCAGCTGCTCCAGGAATGCCTGCTCAAACATGAGGCAGGGTGTGTGTCCGCTGGCGAGAGACAACATCTCATTCATTAAAGCCGATGGAGGTCTGTCGCCCAAGCCATCCAGGTGCAGTAAACGGGCAGCCCGCTCGCGCCGTGACAGTCCGAAGTCCTGAGGAGCAGGGCTTTGAATTCCGTGTACTTGCCGTCTGCCGGGGGCGACTGTACGAACTCCGCGACCTGGGCCGCTGTGTCCTGGTCGAGGGAGCTCACCACGTAGTAGTAGCGGGTATCTTCTGAGGTGATCTGGCGAACGTAGAATTGGTCTTCGGCTTGCTGGAACCATAGGTTCGGGCGCTGTGTCCAGAAACCCGGCCGTTTCAACGAAACTGCATGAACAGAGGCGGCGTCGGTCATTTCTGGTCCAAAAATCGTTTGGACCGTCGGGGTCACCAATTGTAGCGGTGTGCTACACGCAGCGCTAAAATTACGACACGGAGTCGGTAACTGCAGTCGAAGGAAAAAACTTTATTCGAAATCTTCAGCCTCACTTTTAAGCCTCCCTCAACCTGCCCCCCATGGCGCAGAGGCTCCAAAGCTCTGTGCTCGCAAACCCCCGTAGGCTATCTAATTGTGAGTCGGTTCGGATGTGCCAGGAAATGGGTCGCCACAGAAAGATATTTCTTCCCCTACATTAATTGAATCGTTTTCTCAAGGAATGTTATGTCTTAGTTTGGAAGAAATACAAGTAGAACTTTTGATCCTCGATTCGATTTTGAGAGAAGATGGGGTTCTTTTGCCAAATATTATCATTTAATTTGAATTATGCTATATGGTTTCCGTCCAATTTTATTTTTTTTATAAGTGTGAAATGACGGTTGATTATTCTTTTTTTAAAAATTTAGGTAATGGTCAAACGTATTGCTCCGGAGGGTTCATTCCTAATGGACTTTTCCCCTTTTTTTCTGGTTACTGGGTTTTTTTCCGCGTTAGATGGGACACTTTTTTCTCTTATTTTTCTATATATTTTTTTCCCATTTTTATATTATACGATCAGTTTTTTTTTCAGCTTTATTAACTGTGTACATACTAATCTATTGACGTTTTGCATCATTATATAGTTGTAGAAGATTATGCATCAGTAAAAAATATTCTAAAAATGAAAAATGAAACTGGCAAAACAATCACTAGACATATGGTGCAGAGTCACGTCGAGTTACATCGTGAGGTCGAGTCCATTTTATCATTCATTTAGCTTGTAACTGTAGACAGGAAACCGTCCTTGAGCCGGGCGTGTCGCGCTTTAAGGCTTTTGTATCTCTTCCCCGATGGGAGAGCGGGTTTGCAGCAAAAATGTCCAGGTAATGAGGTTATTTGAGTACATGGCCTGCTTTTCCGAGGGAGGGGAATGTAGGAAGTCCTTGGAGTGGAGGCTTGTTTCTCTGATGTTCTCTGAAGTTCGCTGCAGTCATGGGCAGAGCAGTAGCCATACGAAGGCGTGAAGTATCGACAAGAAGCTCAGAGACCTCGGCCTTCACCCTGCCTTGTGTAGCTGGATCCTGGACTTCCTGTCAGATCGCCGGCAGGTGGTAAGAGTGGGCTCCCTCACCTCTGTCTCTCTGACCCTCAGCACACTTACCCCACAGGGGTGTCTCTTTGCCCCCTACTTTACTCTCTGTATTCCCATGACGTGTCGCCACCCACAGTTCCAATCTGCTAATTAAATTTGTTGACTACACTGCATTGATCGGCCGAATCCCAAATAACGAGGCAGCCTACAGAGAAGAAGTCATCACCCCGACACAGTGGTGTCAAGAAAACAACCTCTCCCTCATTGTGACAAAAACACAGGAGCTGGTTGTGGATTATAGGAGGAATGGAGACAGGGACCAAATTCAACATTTCCAAGACTGTTATTGACACAAAATGTCATGACACAATGTATTTTATATATTGTTAATAATATAAAACATATTTAGAGATTGTTACTGACAGAGCATCGTATAAGTTGTGTTCTGTGTGTTATGTGAATGTACTTGCCTGTGATGCTGCCACAAGTCAGTGTTTCTCTGTACCTGTACCTTCCCGTACTTGTGCACTTGGCAATAAATTCAACAGGACCTGAGAAATCTCAGTGAGATTTGATTCGTGATGATCATCTTGGCAGCTCGGTAGGTCGAATGTATGAGACAGTACACTGTTGAATGCAAATCCCTGAACAGTGTCGATGATCAGAGGGATCTTAGATTCCAAGTTCATCGCTCCCTGAAAGAGACTGCGCAGATTGATCGGGTGGTTAAGAAGGCAAATGGCGTGGTTGTCTTTATTAGTTGAAACATTGAGTTCAAAAGTCGGGAAGTTGTGTTGCGGCTGTTACGAGCCTGCGGTCGTACTGTGACTGTTTCTTTAAGAGCGCCGGCGTGAGGAGGCGGGACTATGACGTCAGTCACAGGCTGACAGCGCTGACTGTGAACTGAACCATAAGAGAGAGAGAGAGAGCGATCTGCAGACAGGCAGTCGGGAGAGAGAGAGAGAGAGAGAGAGAGAGAGAGAGAGAGAGAGAGAGGAGAGAGAGAGAGAGAGAGAGAGAGAGAGAGAGAGAGAGAGAGAGAGAGAGAGAGAGAGAGAGAGAGAGAGAGAGAGAGAGAGAGAGAGAGAGAGAGAACCACAACGAATGTGTGTGGCTGTCACTTCGTATAATCCATAGGAGTGGAGTTTGGAATATCTTGTGTTAACCCTTGCCTGGGTATGTTGTGTGGTAACCCCTGGAAGACGGTATTCCTGTGACAGGTCACTTTCGCTGATAACTCGTATGTGGACGGATTCAACGGATAAGAACTTCGTCGACGGTTATTTTGAAGTAACCGCCTTTTCTCTACATTTCACTCTGGATCACAAATATCTCTCTCCCATCATTTATTCCGTGGATTTCTGAACTTTCCTTCTTTACCATTTCAAGACTCTAAGCTTTGTTTCCTCAGGCTCGATAGTCTGGGGAATTATATTTACACATATATCCAATTAACACTGTTAACTTTCGTTAACTTACTATGTTATAAGTAGAGACCAATAAAGAGAGTGCTTTTAACATCAAAAACAGACTCCAGTGTGAACTCTATTGCTGCTGGTTCGTTTCTAAAACGTTACAGTTCGTAACACAGTTTTATAAAATTAGTTAGACCACATCTGGAGTGTTTCATACAGTTCTGGTCGCCCCCATTCTCGGAAGGATGTCGGGGCTTTGGAGAGGGCGGGGAAGAGGTTTAGCAGGATCTTGCCTGGATGAGAGAGCGAGAGCTATAACGAGAGGTTGGACGAACACAAAGTACACTGCTGATGCTGTGGTCAAATCAACACGTACATCCACGCTGGACGAACTCAGGAGAGACGAAGGGTCTCGGCCCGATACGTTGACTGCTCGTTTCGACGGATGCTGCCCGACCTGGTTGGACAAACTTGTGTTGTTTTCTCCAGAGCGGCGCAGGCTGGGGTGAGACTGGATGGACGTTTATAAGATTACGAGAGGAATAGATAGAGTGGACAGACGATATATTTTTCCTGGGGGTTGAAATGTCTAACACATTTAAGGTGAGAGTAGATGTGAGCGGCAAGTTTGCTTCTTTCCACAGAGTAGTGGGTAACTGGATCTCTGTCTGGGGTGGGAGACCAAAACCGGTCACGTGATGCAGTTCTCTCCCCCCCCCCCCCCCCCACCATCCCATTAAACCGCAGGAGGGCAACATCGCGCAGCCGTTTCTGAGGCCCCGCCCTCCTGATGACGTACCACACCGCGCATGCTCACTGTCTCCGGGTGTTTTCCTTAACGCTCGGTGCTGAAGTCTGCCGGATCCAGAAAGGCTTCTCATCTCGTATATCGCGGAGCCGGGGATCTGGATTACTGTGTCCGGGCTGAAGATATAACTTTCCTATTGGTGAGTATTGAGACCGATCCCGAGCAGGGAGGTCCGATGTTGGCCGTGAGCCCCGAACTGGCGGCCAGTTACTCATTTATTTTCCAGTTATCTGGGCTCGTCAAAAATATGTCGACTTCACTTAATCTGCTTTGAACGATTCAAACCAGGAGCCCAGGCTGTCTATTTCCGCAGAATTGAAATGGGAGACCAACCAACAGGTCACGTGAGGCTGCGTGCCGCAGATCCGCCCCGCCCTCCGCTTTGTGACGGAGGATCACGTGGTGTGTTGATAACAAGGTTGACATGAATAATATCAGGAACGATCGGCTTCATGTATGAGGAGCATTTGATGTCTCCGGACCTGTGCTCGATGGAGTTCAGAGGGACGGTGGGGGGTTGTGAGGGCGATGTATGATTAAGTAAACATTCCGAATGCTAAAAAGCCTGGATACAGTGTACATGGAGAGGATGTTTCCATTAGACGGAGAGTCTGTAATCTGACAGCACCGTCTCAGAATAAAAATGCCTCCTGTTAAAATTCAGCTGAGAAAAATCTTTTGGCCAAAAGGTGTCTGAAGTGTGGAATTTGTTGCCGCAGAGTTTGGTAGAGGCTACCGTTTGGGTATATTTATGAGGGAGATTAATACATTAAAGATTGTTAAGTAGCTACAGGGTTACAGGAGGAAGGCAAGAATATGGTGTTGAAATAAAAATCAACCATAGTTGAATGATGGGGCAGATCAGAAGGATTGAATCATCTGAATCTGTTCCTTCTGCCTGACCATGACTGAATGATGGCTCCTTCTGATTCCATATCGTTTTGTGACGTGTGTGGGACAATAAAAGATTGCTCACTGAGATCATTACTGTATATTTGCCTTCAATATTTAAATTTCAGTGAGTTTTGTTCTTAATAACATGAATCTGAAATTTTTGGTTCTCTTTTTTGTTGTTAATATGCTTCATTATCTTTCAATTTAAAGTTAGACCTGCAGTGAGAGATTTATTGGAAGAAAAACCCCAACTGGAGGAAAACCACGACTGATGACGAGGGAGCAGCAACAAGTGAACCAACCCGAGGACTGAGAGCATCAATCAGAGAGAACCCAACTGACTCGGACATTCCAGTGATTCAGTCAGGAGAAATTTTGGTGAGTCTTACTTCCTGTTCTTTAGACATTTCATACCTGTACAGTGGAAGGTAGCAAATAGCTGGAGTGAGGCTGAACATGTCCAGAAGTACCAGTTATGCCTCCGTCAGACCCAGTTGCAATCACTCCAGGTCTGGTAATGTGCATCCAGCAACCCTTTGAAACCACTCCCATTATGTGGAAGTCGAATCTGGATAAAGTCACTGAGAGACTGTATAAGTACAAACTCTTTATTCCAAGCATCGGGCTTACTCAGTTAGTCGCTCAAACAGGAACAGTTGATGACTGTTCCCGCCCAATCCACTAACTGACTAACAATTCCCCTTACACCACTGATATATCCGTCCAGATACCTTCCACACAAGAGGGTTGCCTGATGGGAACCCGAGGAGACTACAACTACTAGGATTGTGCCACACTTTTCGCTGTCTCATCCGCTAAAGCATTGCATTTAGTGACTCAGTCAACATGTGGGTGTGGGCCGCTCATTAAATAACAGCCAAAGCTCGAGGTAGCTGTAGAGTGGTGAGTAAGTTGTTTACAAAGGTGACATTACTAATGGGGTGGCCAGAGGAAGACAGGAATCCCCATGTTCCCAGAGAGCCCCGTAGTCATGTACAATTCCAAATGCATAACGGGAGTCTGTGTAAACGTTCCCACTTTAGTCTGTTGCTGGGATACAGGCACGAGTCAGAGCAAACAGTTCAGCCTTCTGGGCAGAGACAGCTGCTTCAAAAGAGGCCTTCTCAATTACTTCACTGTCCGTCACTATTGTATAGTCAGAATATCGTTTTCCTGCTGGATCCACAAAAGAGCTTCCATCCTCAAGGAACGTTACCTCAGGCTAGAGGGGGTTTTGAGGAAGGGATGGGAGAGTCTGTCCTTCTTTCACGGTGATCCAGACAGGGGGCAGTTGGTGCAGTCAAATTCATTGCCTGAAATTGAGCAGAGATTGTGTGCAATGTCTTGGGTTCAGTCAATTTTAAAAGAGAGTCTTACCAGATGTCCCGTCTTCACCTCAATGTCCTTCCAGTATCGGAGTTGGCCCACGGCCAAGTCTTGCCAGTCTCCCTTGCTGCTGGAGGCTTGTTTCCTCAGGGTGAAGGCAAGGAACTCTGGGCTCTTTGACTTGAACCCAGGGCAAACCCTAACGATGGTACGGGGAGCCACCAGTCCTGTCTGCCACCAAAGGAAATCCGGAACTTCGGCCAGTAATGTGCTGCCCTCTTTTCCTTAATCCTGTCCAATCACCATGACTGGGAACTTCTCTCGCTCGAGGGGTGCATAATATTGGCTTTCCTCAATGAGCACCCCCAGTGTCATAGCACAGAATCACATGAGGGTCGGCCGCTGACGGAAGGGGTTCAAACGCGGTGGAGTCCAGATTAAGTGCCCACTACTGGGGATTCGGAAACTGGGGAAGCTGTCGTTTGGTCACTGGTCCCAGGGTGATGCCCTTATCTGTGTCTCCACTCCTCCTGTCCTCCATAATCAGCTCCTTTGTTTTTGTGATAATGAGGGAGAGTTTGTTTTCTTGACACCAGTCAGATATTGTTCAGACCTCAGACAGAGTCAGCAATCAAATGGTTGAGCATGGTGCGATGAATGTGCTGAGCTGTGTATAGCACAATGCAAGAAGCATTGTAGGAAAGCCAGATGAGCTCAGGACAGGGAATTATGATATTATGGCCATTATAGGGGCTTGGTTGCACCCAACAGTCTGAGGGATTTAGAGGAACAAATTTGCAGAGCGGTCACAGACCATGCCAAGAAACAAAGGTTGAGATTGTAAGCGATTTTAACTTTCCATATATTGACTGGGACTCCCATACTGTAAAAGGACTAGATGGGGTAAAGTTTGTCAAATGTGCCCTTAATTGGTACGTAAAATTCCCGATGTAGAAGTGTGCAATAAGCTGTTAGGCAATGACCAGGGCTGGTGACAGAAATTAGTGTTCATAATGCCATGAAATTCAAAATAAAGATGAAAAAAGAGAGGTCTGGACCATGGGTTGAGATTCTACATTGGAGAGAGGTCAATTTTGATGGTATCAGAAAGGATCTGACAAGTGTGGATTGGGACATGCTGTTTTCTGACAAAGGAGTACTTTGTAAGTGGGAGGCCTTCAGAAGTGAAATTTTGAGGGTGTAGAGACTTTATGTGCCTAACAATGTAACAGTTGAAACGTAACTGGTGCAGGGAATCTTGGCTTTCTGGCTATATTGAAGCCCCGGATATTTCGTTCCTTTAAATGCCTCAGACTTTTGGGTGCTACCAAGACTCATTAATCATCATCCATGCCCTGAGCTCATCTGAACATTTTCATTGTCTTCTGTTGGTTTCTCGCTTCCCAATAGCTTCTGCTCTTTTGTTTGCCCTCTCTTTGGCTTTTATGTTGGCTTTAGCTTCTCAATTCAACTATGGTTATGTACTCCTGGTTTCCAATGTTTTCACTTCCTTGGGATATGTCGATCACTCAGCTCCTGAATTGCTCCCAGAAATTCCAGCCATTGCTGCTCCGTTGTCACTCCAACCTTTTCCCTTCCAAACAAGTTTGTCCAGCTTCTCTGTCATAGAATAATGGAGACGTTCAAAATAGAAACAGGCCATTTGGCCCATCTAGTCAATGCCAAAAAAACATTTAAGCTGTCTATTGCAACTAACTGCACTGAGACCATCGCCCTCCATACACCTACCATCCAGGCTTCCATCAAAACCTCTTTGAAATGGCGAAACCGAGCTCGTATTCACCACTTGTGCTGACATGTCATTGCACACTCTCACGACCATTTCAGTAAAGAGCTTTTCCATATGTTCCCATTAAGTTTTCACCTTCCCCACTTACCCATGACCTCTGGTTGCCATCCCACCCAACCTCAGTGGAAAAAGCTGCTTGCATTTACCCTATCTACACCCTCATAATCTTGTATACTTCTGACAATTTCCCAAAGCTATGTACAATGTCCTTGTTTATGTTTAGAGCCTTTTTTTACGTGTATAGGATGATGAGGGGCATTGATCATGTGGATAGGCAGAGGTTTATTCCCAGGGCTGAAATGGCTAACACGAAGGGGCATAGTTTTATGGTGCTTAGAAATAGATACCGAGAGGATGTCAGGGGTAAGATTTTTACCCAGAGAGTGGTGGGTGCGTGGAATGCACTGCAGGCTATTTGTGTGAGAGTATTTCAGTTACAGTGGGGCCAGGAGCCCGTGCTGCTCAGTGGGAAGAGGGAGCAATACCAATGGCGAGAGTCAAACTGAGCCAGGTCACAGATTGGAGATGGGAGAGATGCCCCATTCTTAAAGAGACAGGAAGAGCATCAGAGAGTTCGATGGTCATTCCAGGTACCAGCACTGTGCCCAGTTAGAAGATGATTTCTCTCTCCAACTTGGGTTGAACTTCACTGTAAGAGTGTGTTGCCAGATCACACCGTGACAACTCAAGTGAACTCATATGAAAAGTTGCCCCACACACATTGATGGATTTTGTAAATCTTTTTACAGGCTAAAAACAAGGAATTTATCTACGGGAATTTCGAACACAACATGCCAATTTTGCTGTCTCTGTCCAGATATTTAAGAAGTGGAGCAAGGGATTCACTCGATCATCCTTCCTGCTCAGGCTGTGGGGAGGGATTCACTTGGTCATCTGACCGACTGGCAAAGCGGAAATTTTACACGGGGAGAGGCCGTTCATTTGCTCAGACTGTGAGAATGGATTCAGTGGGTCTTCTCAACTGAATGTACATCAGCAAATTCACACTGGACAAGGCCATTCACCTGTTCTGTGAGTGAGAAGGGATTCAGTCGTCTTCCCACCTGTGGACACACCAGTCAGTTCACACTGGGCAGAGGCTGGTCATCTGCTGAATTTGTGGGGAAGGATTCACTCGGTCATCTGACTTCATGGCTCACCAGCGAGTTCACACTGAGGGGAGGCCGTTCACCTGCTCGGAATGTGGGAAGGGATTCACCTACTCATCCCAACTGAAGATACATCAGCGAATTCACACTGGAGAGAGGCCATTCACCTGCTCAGACTGTGGGAAGGGATTCACACAATTAGCTGGCCTACAAGCACACCAGTCTGTTCACACTGGGGAGAGGCCGTTCACCTGCTCAGACTGTGGGAAGGGATTCACTTCGTCATCTCAACTGAAGGTACATCAGCGAGTTCACACTGGGGAGAGGCCGTTCAACTGCTCAGACTGTGGAAAGGGATTCACACAGTTAGCTAACCTACAAGCACACCAGTCAGTTCACACTGGGGAGAGGCCGTTCTCTTGCTCAGACTGTGGGAAGGGATTCAATTCATCATCTAAACTGAAAGTACATCAGCGAGTTCACACTGGGGAGAGGCCATTCACCTGCTCAGACTGTGGGAAGGGATTCACACAGTTAGCTAACCTACAAGCACACCAGTCAGTTCACACTGGAGAGTGGCCGTTCAACTGCTTAGAATGTGGGAAGGGGTTCATTCGGTCATCTCAACTGAAGGTACATCTGTCAGTTCACTCTGGAGAAAGGCCATTCACCTGCTCAAACTGTGGGAAGGGATTCACTTTGTCATCTCAACTGAAGGTACATCAGCGTGTTCACACTGGGGAGAGGCCGTTCACCTGCTCAGACTGTGGGAAGGGATTCACACAGTTATCTGGCCTGCAAGCACACCAGTCAGTTCACACTGGCGAGAGGCCGTTCAACTGCTCAGACTGTGGTAAGGGATTCACACAGTTATCTAGCCTGCAAGCACACCATTCAGTTCACACTGGTGAGAGGCCATTCACCTGCTCAGTCTGTGGAAAGGGATTCACTCTATCATCTTGCCTACTGACACACCAGTCAGTTCACACTGGAGAGTGGCCATTCACCTGCTCAGACTGTGGGAAGGGATTCACTCGGTCATCTCAACTGAAGGTACATCAGCGAGTTCACACTGGGGAGAGGCCATTCACCTGCTTGGACTGTGGGAAGGGATTCACTTCGTCATCTCAACTGAAAGTACATCAGCGAGTTCACACTGGGGAGAGGCCGTTCACTTGCTCAGACTGTGGGAAGGGATTCATTCAGTTAGCTACTCTACAAGCACACCATTTAGTTCACACTGGGGAGAGGCCATTCAACTGCTCAGACTGTGGGAAGGGATTCACTCGGTCATCTCAATTGAAGGTACATCAGCGAGTACACACTGGGGAGAGGCCATTCACCTGCTCAGACTGTGGGAAGGGATTCACACAGTTAGCTGGCCTACAAGCACACCAGTCAGTTCACACTGGGGAGAGGCCGTTCACCTGCATATTCTGTGGGAAGGGATTCACTCAATCATCTCAATTGAAGGTACATGAGCGAATTCACACAGGTGAGAGGCCATTCACCTGCTCAGACTGTGGGAAGGGATTCACTCGGTCATCTCGCCTACTGACACACCAGTCAGTTCACACTGGAGAGAGACCGTTAACCTCCTGTTAATGTGGGAATGTATTCACTCAGTCATCTAACCTTATGTAACTCTCACTCCAGCTAGCAGCTTAATATAGGGGGTGATAGCCCCCTAGCTCGGCCAAATGTGTGTGGATGCTGCGCCGCGTCCCCTGTTACATATCAATACCCCAAAATAACAAACAGTACACAAGATGTGATTCATAATTCTTACTTTGACTAAAGGGTTAGTAAAGTAAAAAAAAAGGGCCCACTCTCCCCATTTGTGGCTTCTCATCTCTCCACAACAAAAGCCCATGAAATTCTCTCATTCAGACTCACAAGAAAGAACATTTCTGTCATTGGATAGCCCAGCACTACAAAACCCTGTTATCTCTAGTTGTATCCTAAACATTGCTGCTGCAGAGAAACCACTACCTCAGCAGTGAAACATTACAGAGAGGTCATTACATTAGCAGTGAAACCTTACAGTGTGTTACACTTACAACACACTACCGGATTCACACAGGGGAGAAAGTTTCAATAAGCTTCATGCTGGATATTTGTCCATCACCATTGCTGAATGCTATTTTGAGAGTGATTGTAAGTGTTGAACTCTGCAATTATTGCTGCTGCTCACCACACCCAGTTCTGCACCCTGGTCACTGGGC
Source organism: Hypanus sabinus (assembly GCF_030144855.1). Lineage (NCBI taxonomy): Eukaryota > Metazoa > Chordata > Chondrichthyes > Myliobatiformes > Dasyatidae > Hypanus > Hypanus sabinus. The sequence goes on along the minus strand of NW_026779303.1, from coordinate 438,628 downwards.
CTGGGAGGAGTTTCTTCTGCTGCATATTCACCTTTAATGGGACTAGATCTGTGACAAATGAATCAGTTCTATCTTAAGCACTGTCTCTGTTACTTAGTGAATTTATAACACACCTAGTGTACAGTAGAGAGTCAACTCAGGCTGGCTGAACCCTGCCAGTGATTCTGTTCCACAACAGATCTTTCAAATCCTCCCCTGTTGTTCACCTCTCACTCTCCCTGGGATGAGGTCCAAATAGTCATCACTCTGTGGGTGAATATGTTTCCCTTGAATTTCTTGCAGACTGAAGAAGTCGAGCTGACTGCAGTTCTGTCTGAGATGTTCTTTGCCCCTCTAATCTCTGGGCTGAGGAAGAATGACATTGGGAGTTAACCTCCTTAATCACGACTCATGTCCACATTATGGGTCACTTTCCCCACTTCTAAAATGTTGTTAGCGAACACCACTGTCCTCTAAAGACTGAAAGCAGAGTGGGAAGTCATCAATTGGATTTTCAATGAAGCTGGGTCAGAAACCAGAGGGAGGTCTGCACAGAGCAGAATTTGGGGCCCTGGACGATGTTCGGGGTGAGAACGTATGATGAGGAGAGGGGATTCAGCAACAGGGCATGTCAACGAATGACATTTGGAAGCAGATTGACAGAGAAAGTAATTAGGTTATCTGACTGATGACACAAACACTACCTGTGGTGAGGTGTTCCACTGGCTGAGGAACATGTGTGTTAGGAATGGTTTTATCTATTGGGGGAGTTGTTCCTGCTTGTTTATCCTGTAATATTATAACCAGATGGATTGACCTATCTGAAATAATGTATTGATGATCATATAATTTGCAAGATTTTGGCTCTAAAACTGGATCAGGCTTGAATTTATGGTGTTTTCATGAGGTGATGGAGGGCATTCATGAGTTTGTATTTTAAAGCAAGATTTTGGTGAAAGATATTTGCCACTTGATTGTACCTGCGTAAGTAATCAGATTGAGTTAAACTGCTGCAGGATCCTAGAATGTGTTGGACTGTGTCTGGTTTCTCTTGGCCTTTTCTGCACTTACTGCTTCGTTTGTTTGTATTTCATGAAGTTTCGATTTGTTTTACTTTTGTTACCCACCTCGTCCTGTATTTCCGCAAGGAACTCCTCTGTTTCTGGGAAGAAGTCTCCAACTCTCAGTCAGGTGCTCGATGCTTCCTTGTCACCATCTCGTCTGCTCAGATCATTGGGATGTCTCCCATGGAGGGTCATACACATTTCACTGGTTAATGTTTTCATCCAGAGTGATGATTTATTTTTCTGAGCCAGCTTGTCATTTAAGTTTTATGGTCTGTATTTCTTATCATAATTGCATATACACACATGGAGTCAGTTCAGTTCCTCCGCCATATCCTTATCTCCATTTACAATTTCTCCAACATCATTTTCTTTCAGTCCTATATCTACCTCACCTGTTTTTTTACTCCTTATATACTTGAAAAAGATTTTAGTATCCTTTTTGATATTATTTGCTATCTTTCTTTCATAGTTCTTCTTTTCTCTATTAATGACCTTACTTTTCTTTCGTAAGTTTTTAAAAAAAACTTCCCAATCCTCTGTCTTCACACTAAGTTTTGCTTCCTTGTATGCCCTCTGCTTTGCTTTTACTTTGGCTTTGACTTCTCTTGTCAGCCACGGTTACATACTTTATCCATTCGAAAACTTAGTTTTCTTTGGAATATATCTGTCTTGCACTTTCCTCACTTCTCGCATAAACTCCAGCCACTGCTGCTCTGCCGTCCTCCCTGCTAGTGTCCCTTTCCAGTCAACCTTGGCCAGTTCCTCTCTCATGCTACTGTAATTTCCTTTACTCCACTGAAATACTGACACATCTGATTTTGGCTTCTCTTTCTCAAATTTCACAGTGTACTCAATCATGTTGTCATCACTAAGGGTTCCTTCACTTCCATCTCTCTAATTACCTCTGTTTCATCACACAATACCCAATCCAGTACAGCCGATCCCCTAGTGGGCTCAACAACAAGCTGTTCTAAAAAGCCATCTCATAGACATTCTAGAAATTCTCTCTCTTGAGATCCAGTGCAGAACTGATTTTCCCAATCCACTCTTCCAGTAGCGATCTGATTTTCTCAATGATTTTCCTTGCTTTTGACCCCCTGTCAAAAGTTCTGCTAATGTGAATAGATCAGCGAGTAAAAGACAACCTGATTTCCAAAAGGCATAAAGTTAGAGATGACACATTTCTTTAATATTTAAGCAAGATTACATTTTTATTTCAATCTATTACAGTTTCAAAATAACAAAAAAAGGAAAAGGGCCAGAAGCAAATGTTTGGGCGCCCTACATTTTCAGTAGCACCCCCTTTGGCAAGTATCACAGCTTGCAGACACTTTTTTTAGCCAGCCAAGAGTCTTTCAATTCTTGTTTGGGCAAATTTCTGGGTTCGGACATTAGTAGCAATGTACTAACTGTGGAAATTACAAACCACAATATTATTAGAATCACAGAGCCAAGCAGCAATGAAACAGGCCTATCAGCCCTTCTAGTCAATGCTGACCTGTTTTTGTTGTTACTGCCCATTTCCAGCTACCTGCATCAGAGCCTCCATACACCTCCCACCCACGTCCTCACCCAAATCCCTCTTTAGTGTCTAAATCAAACCCACATCCTCCACTTCCACTGGCAGCTCATTCCACACTCTCACCAACCTCTTCACCAAAGTGAAGAATTCCCCTTCAGATTCCCTGAAAATAATTCACTTTCACACGGAACTTATGTGAAATGTCAGGATGAGAGAGTGGACGGGGCAGAGAGGGAAGACAGTAAAGGGAGGGGTGGTTGAATGTGGAGAGGGAAACAGAGCGGAGTGTTTATACTTAATATTTTTTGAGAAAAATTAATCGTTTTAACTTGCTGCAAACCTACTCTCCATATCCTGTATATTCTTAACCAGATTACTGATCCAGATGACAAGTAGCAATGGTTGATGTTCAAAGTAAATTTTATTATCAGAGTACATAACTTTTATATAGTCAGATACCACATAAAACCATGAGATATCTTTTCCTACAAGAATACTTAGCAAATCTTTAGAATAGTAACATGATCGATGAAAGATCAAGTAGAGCACAGAATTCAACCAACTATGCAAATCCAAATATAATTAAATATCAATGAATAATGAGAGCAATGGGGTGTAACGCTGAGGAACCTCATTGGGCTCGGGCCTCGAGTCCAATAAACAGCCTCCCACCATCACTCTCTGCTTCCTACCATCAAGACAACTGTGCATCCAGTTAACCAGCTCTCCCTGGACCCCGTGTGATCTAACTTTCGACAGCAACTTACCATGCTGAACCGTATGAAAGAACTCACTGATGCCCATATCGGCCACGATCCTGGGACAGAGATGTCACCGATCAGAGGGCATGGATTTAAGCAGAGGATGAAGTGGTTCAGAGGGATCTGAGGAGGAGATTTCTCACTCAGAGGGTAGCTGAAATCTGGAACTCACTGCCCGAGGTGGTGGTGGAGGCAGGTCCCTTCACAACATTTACGAAGAGGATGAGCATTGAAACTGCCGAGATACAGTCGGCTGTGAACCAAGTGCTGATAAATGGGACCAGTGTAGACAGTGAGTGGATGGTCAGAACAGGTATGGCCGACCAAAGGCCTGTTTCCGTGCTGTTTGATCCACCACTCCGGACATGCTCAATTAACGATGGTGGCACCGCAAGGCATTGATTGCAAAACTCCACACCCCTCTCCAACCTAAAATAATCCATACTGAACCCCTTTGTCACCATTGGAAGTATCTGTTTCTGTCAAGGTAGCATTGAGATTGGTCACTTTTGCTGAATAACTGGCAATTGATGAAGTTCCTGTGTCTTCCATTAATGTTGCTGCCTTACAGCAAAACTAACCCTCTCACAGTGTCACAATCAGTGATTAAATCCCGCATCAAACACTGTGCTTTCAACCCTGCACTTGATCCATCTCACTGAGGTTCTGTAGACACAAACCCTGCTCTCTGCATATGTGATCACATCTCCCCTGCTTCTGACATTTCAAATACCCTCGGAATGGTTTTCTGATTCAGTCTGAAGGTTATGGTACATTCAGCTCATCGTCAGACCTGACAAACCATGTCTTCCCACAGCTGGTTCCACCTGTTGGTGTGTCCTCTTTCCTCCACCTCCAGGGAAGCTGCATCTCCACACAAGCTCCTCACTTGAGACGACTGTCTATACCCGTGACATAGGAAATCACATCTCTGTCACTCTATTCCAGCTGCTACCACCATAAAAGCATAAAAGCCAGGACCAACAGGCTCTGGGACAGCTTCTTTCACCAGGCCATCAGACTGATGAACTGACGCTGACTTGAATGTACTCTATATTACATTGTCTGTTTTAATTATTATAAACTCTTATAAATTACTATGATTGCACGTTGCACATTTAGATGGAGACATACTCCTCATGAATGTATGAAATAAAGTCAATTCAATTCAATTCCTGATTCTGTGCCTGACCTGCTCGCCTCTGGGTATCCTCCGTCAACAAGCTTCTTCCTCAGTCACCTTCTGTGAGTTCACACAAACAAAAAATAAATAAATAAAACGATCTATTAGACAGCTCCTGTACCCCTTTACCCCTGAACATGTTCTTCTGTTAAAACTCTGTCCTGAGGCCCTTACTGATTCCCTTTCCCTTTCAGACTCCCGATATGCCAGCATATCAGAATTCACTGTAAGGACATTTATACCTCACAGGAGGATGTAGAAACCCGTGTCACTGACACACCCTCCCCCTTCCCAATCTGCACTCGCAGCCCATGACGGAGACAGCTGTCCTGGACTCTGGGGCTCTGTAACACACAATCTTGTAACTCATAATCTTGTGAACAGCAAGCTTAGACAGTCATTAATATGAAGAGAGAGTTGTTTCCTGAAAGGACACGCGAGCTAAGCTGTCTGATCCAGTTCACCAGATCATCCCTCGTTTACAACTTAGTTTGTCTTGGTACCCTCCTCCCTCTATCACGGAATGTCCAATCATCCCACTTTCTCGCAACAGAACCCAACACGCTTACAACCCCACTCCCACGCTCCACTGATAACCTCTACCCACACACACGGACAGATCCCCTTCACCCCTTGGAGAACCACAAGGAATTGATCCCACAGCCCGGGCTCGGTCGCAAAGTTAAAACCGGGGCTGAGGAGTGCCTGGAGCCCACAGCCACCCGACAGAGCTTGGGCCAGGCCCTTTCTCACTGCTACCGGCCCCCGATTTACACAAACCCGACATCGGCCCCGGCTCACCGCCGCTCGGAGTTGCGAGGCTTAGTGTCGGCAGCGCGCCTGCGCGTCTCCCTCTGCTCAAGACACTGGCCGGTGGTCCCCACAGCGCCACCACTGGCCGGAGCCGGAGGGACAGTGCAGAGAGCTCGGCCGTTCGGCTGTTTCACGGGGACACGCCGAACTCCCCATCAACTCCATCCAGCTGGAATGTAATGACCAACAAATATAATTCCTGTCAGCGATTAGCCGTCTGAGTGATTCGATGACTTTTAGAGGAAGGGGTATCCATGGTCCACATTGTCAGGCTGTCAGTTTACCAGGATACAAAGACGCTGCCTGAGGAACTTAGTGGGTCGGGCAGCATCTGTGGAGGGAAATGGACCGTCAACATTTCGGGCCGAGACCCCCCCTCTGGACTGAGAGTAGACGGGAAATAGTCAGAGAAAAGAGGAGAGGGGTGGGGATGAGGCAAGAGCCGGGGAGTGAGAGGTGGATCCAGGTGAGGGGGGAGGTGGGATGGTGGAAATAGTGACAAGGGTGGGAAGTAAGTGGTTGGACCAACACGGTGCTGCAGAAGATGGAAATTAATTCCACAGAGGATGAACAGAGAGGTTAGAGAGTATTTGTTATAAAGCGTGCAATGAAGCTGCACCAGACTAATCCCTGGAGTGGTGGGGTCATCATATGAAGAACGATCAAATGTGATAACCCTTTCATTTAGAGAAGCGAGGACTGAAAGGTGAACACATTGAAATGCACAACATCATTACCGGTTGAACCAGGGATCCCAGTCTCTGAAACAGGGATGGACTGTCCGGGACTGAGATGAGGGGAAATGTCTCCACTCTGAGGGTGGTGAATGTTTGTAAATCCGCACCACAGAGGGTGGTGAAGACTCAGTGATCGTCCTCACATAAAACAGAGAAAAGCAGATGTGTGGAGACCGAGGGGAATCGAGGAAAAGAGGATCGGGCAGAAGTTTGTGGCTAAGAAGGAGAGCAGCCGCCATTTTGTTGATGGTTAGAAGGGCTGAATGGCCTCCTGCTGCTGTTTCTCACTTAATGATTCAGTGTTCCTGATCAGTGAGGCCGGAGGAATGTGAATAGAAATTAGTGTTTACTGACATAGACTGATTTAAATGAAACCTGCACACTTCCGGTTTGGGTCTGAGTTCAGTTTCTGACTGGGATGGGAATCGAAACTCTAACTCTGAGCGCTCTGTGACTTGGGGCTGGAGGGAACGGGACCGGGGAAGATATGGTGGGAAAAACTAAATACGTATCTGGTTTAAATTTGGAAATAATATAGGGAAATAATAAAATAATGTGGAAAATGCGGCGGTGGAAAGGGCAGGGTGTGAAGGGCGAGGAACAGTCAACGGGTGACTTGAGAGACCCTCCACTCGTCACGTGATCCCGTTTTACCGCAGATCGGAAGCATCTTCAGGTTTGTTTCCGAGGCCCCGCCCACCGCCTGATGACGCAATTAGCACATTGCGCATGCTCACATTCCCGGGCTTGGCAGTGCTGTTTTTTCGTTCTTTGTGAAACCGGGTCGGTGGTGAGATCGGGATGGGGAGTAGGTTCTCGCCCCCTTGGACGGGGAGCCGGAGACGGATTATTCTCTGCGGGGCAACACCAACAATTTTCCTTCGGTGAGTATTGAAGCCAGTTCCGATCGGGGAGTTCTGACGTTGGGTAGTGAGTTAACTTTCCTGAACTCAAACAAAGAAAATCTGCAGTTGCTGGAAATGCGAGCAACGCGCACAAAATGCTGGAGGAACTCAGCAGGCCGGGCAGCATCTAGGAGAAGAGTACAGTCGACATAACCGGCCGAAACCCTTCGGCAGGACTGGAGAATAAAAGGTGGGGGTGGGGAAGGGAGAGAGAAACAGAAGGTGATCGGTGAAACCTGAAGGGGGAGGGGATGAACTTTCCCGGACTGGCGGCCTCGCCTCGCTTCCTTCACAGAATCTGCCGGGGTCGGTTCGGTGTGAAGGTCTCACAAGGTCTCTGAGATGAGCCGCCGCTCAGCCCCTGTTGTTCTGGTCCTATTAGCAGGATGACGTAAACATATTTCTATACTGTTACTGACAGAGAATCGTATAATTTGTGTTCCGTGTGTTATCTGAATATACTTGTCTGTGATGCTGCTACAAGTCAGTGTTTCTCTGTACCTGTACCTTCCCCTGCTTGTGCACTTGGCAACAAATTCAACAGGTCCTGAGAAATCTCAGTGAGATTTGATTAGTGATGATCATCTTCGCAGCTCGGTCGGTGGAATGTAAAGAGACAGTACACTGTTAAATGCAAGACCCTGAATAGTGTTGATGATCAGAGGGATCTTGGAGTCCGAGATCATCGCTCCCTGAAAGCGACCGCACAGATTGATCTGCACAGATTAAGAAGGCAAATGGTGTGGTTCTCTTTATCATTGTGTTCAAAAGTCTGGAAGTTGTGTTGCAGCTTTATAAGATTAATTAGGCCACATCTGGAGTGTTTCATACATTTGTGGTCGCTCTCGTTCTCTGAAGCATGTCGGGGCTTTGGAGAGGGCGCAGAAGAGGTTTACCAGGACACTGCCTGGAATAGAGGGCCTGAGCTATAACGAGAGGTTGGACAAACTTGAGTTGTTTTCTCTGGAGACGTGCCGGCTGGTGTGAGACTGAATAGACGTTTATAAGATTACCAAAGGATTAGAAGCAGTGTCTCAGAAAGGCAGCGTCCATTATTAACGAACTCCAGCACCCAGGGCTGCCCTTTTCTCAAAGTTACCATCAAAGAGAGAGAGAGGTACAGAAGCCTGAAGGCACACACTGAGTGATACAGGAACAGTTTCTTCCCCTCTGCCATCTGATAGCCAAATGGGCATTGAACCCTTGAACACGACCTCAATATAAATATATAATATTTCTGCTTTTTGCATGATTTTTAATTTATTCATAGAACAATAGAAACCCTACAGAACAGTACAGGCCCTTTGGCCCACAAAGTCGTGCTGACATGTCCCTACCTTAGAAATTACTATAGTTACCCATTGCCCTCTATTTTTCTAAGTTAGTTTTTCTCCAGTGCCGCCAGGTTCCTATCCAAAAATCTCCGAAAAGACCCTATTATGCCCACTTCCATAAACATTGCCGGCAGCCCATTACACCACTCCCCACCAATCTCTGGCAAAAAAAAACGCACCCCTGATATCTCCTCTGTACGTACTCCCCAGCAACTTAAACCTGTGCCCTCTTGTGGTAACCAATTCAGCGCTGGGAAAAGGCCTCTGACTATCCACATGATCAATTCCTCTCATAAACTTATATACTTCTATCAGGTCACCTCTCATCCTCTGTCGCTCCAAGGAGAAAAGGCCGAGTTCACTCAACCTATTCTCATAAGGTATGCTCCCCAATCCAGGCAACATCCTTGTAACGTGCCTCTGCACCCTTTCTAAGGTTTCCACATTCTTCCTGTAGTGAGGTGACCAGAATTGAGCACAGTGGAGTGTGACCAGGGTCCTATATAGCTGCAACAAAACCTCTCGGCTCCTAAACTCAATCCCACGATTAATGCACCGTTTGTCGTCTTAACCACAGAGTCAACCTGCATAGTAGGTTTGAGTGTCCTCTGGACTCAGACCCCAAGATCCCGCTGATCCTCCACACTGTGAAGAGGCTTACCATTAATGCTATATTCTGCCATCATGTTTGACCTAATAAATTGAACAACATCAAACTTATCCAGATTGAAATCCATTTGCAACTTCTCAGCCCAGTTTTGCATCCTTTCGGTATCCTACTGTGACCTCTGACAGCCCTCCACACTATCCACAACACCCCCAACATTTGTGTCATCAGCAAATTTACTAACGCATCGCTTCACTTCCTCATCCAAGTCATTTATAACAATCACGATGAGCAATGGTCCCAGATATACATATACTGTAATTCTTATTATTTTATTTTGTGTTTTCTTTTTCTTCTATGTTATGTCTTGCATTGAAATGCTGCTGCAAAGTTAACAAAGTTTACACCACACGCCAGTGATAATAAACCTGATTATGAATCTGTGTGGACAGATAATATATTTTTCCTGGGGGTTGAAATGTCTAATACATTTAAGGTGAGAGGAGATCTGAGCGGCAAGTTTGTCTCTTTCCACAGAAGTGGTGGGTAGCTGGACTCTCTGCCTGGGGGGGGGGGGGGGGACCCCACCAGTCACGTGATCCTGTTTGCCTCTCCCATTTATCCACAGATGTAACTAACTCTTCGCGCATGCTCACTGTCTCCGGTTGGGTGGTGTTTTCCTTTCTGCTCAGTGCTGAAGCGGATCGTCTGCGGGATTGGGAAAGGGTCCTCCCCTCCTAGGTCAGGAAGCCCGGGATCAGATCACAGTCTGCGGGCCGAAGATATCGTTTTCCCATCAGTGAGTATTGAGACCGATCCCGAGTGGGGAGATCCAATGTTAGCCATGAGTGCTGAACTGAGGGCCAATTACTCATTTATTTTCCAATTATCTGGGCTCTTCAAAAATATGTAGATGTCACTTAATCTGCATTGAACGATCCAAACCAGGAGCCCAGGCAGTTTATTTCCACAGAGTTGAAATGGGAGACCCACCAACAGGTCACATGAGGCTGTTTAACACAGATCTACCCCGCCCTCTGGTTTGTGACTCAAGATCATGTGGTGTGCGGTCAGAGTCCCCGGATGTGAGGTGATGCTTCCTCCATGTTGTGTTGGGGAATCTGATGTTGGCCACTGAGTCCCGTTAACTTCCCCCAACTTGTCTCACTTCCTGAGCCTCCTTGCATTTGTCTTTGAGCTTTTTGGCTGGTGGGTGAGGAAGGAGAATGCCCCAGCTTGTGGGGATCTTTGATTTCACTACCTGCTTTCCTGAGGGACTGGGAAGTCTAGTGTGAGAATGGTTTCTGTGAAGTGCTGATCTGGACCAAAGGTCTCTGCTGTTCCTCGCAGTCACGGGCAGAGCAGTTACCATGAAAAGCATGAAGTGTCTGAATGGGAAACTTTCTATGGTGTGTTGATAACAATTTGGTGAGGGTTCAAAGTATATATGGCAAAGTTCTTGTTGTTTGTTCTAACTTTGTCATTTTAAGATCCTTTATACAGTAGTGTGTACTATTAATTCAGTATCTGTGTATTGCTGGAGAACCATAATTGATCGTCCTTGATTTCTTCTCCACCTCATTCTATCTGCTCATTCCCTGCCCATCTTGTTCAACCTCTGTCCAGTCTCTCTCCCACCAACATCAGTGACATGCATCAACCATCTGGGTCAACCTTGGTCCACCCTGTATCACACCTCTTCAATGATATATATCGGCAATCATTCTTGTCTTCATTGTGAGGTATTCTTTTACACCTTCGGCCTCGCTGAGTTATTTCCAGAATCAGTTCTTGTCAGCTGGAAAACCAGAGGTTCATCAGGTACCAGTTCTGTTGTGCATTGGTGTGGGAGTGCTATTTTGTGAACTGTGACTGCCTGACACACTTCATCATATTACAGTCAGCAAAGAGTACTGGGAGGGTTTTGTTTGGCTCTAGTCCTGTGATCAGTGTTCCAGCCATATGGAACTGTCGGTGTTTTGGATTTGACTTTGGTTAGTGCTTCTACAGAAGGGGCTGGATGGATGTCCTTCTTCGAGCAGCTGGACATTGGTTGTGGGGAAATCCTGGATTAAACTACCCAGTGTGAGATGTGGGAACAAAGTGTGAGACTCTCAGGGTCGGTGAGTGGCAGATTAAGCTGTGTGAGCCTGTGATGTTGGGTCCTGAGATATCAGTTTTTGATCCAGGTAAAGTGGACCCAGGGATCGAGCTGCTTGGGCTTGTGAGGTGTTGAGTGAGTATTTCTGGTCTGGGATCAGATGTTTGTTTCTGGAATTCCTTTGGAAGCAATGACTGCCAGTCTGAGGAGAGGATGTTCCCATTCCATCCTCACAGGGAGAGGCTGTGAGTAAATGGGCTGTTCCGTGTTTACAACAGTAGAGATAGACCCTGAGTTTGGTGTTCAAACTGTTCTTCGAAATCCCCCCCTCACTGTCTTCTGTCTGTCACTCGGTGGAAATCAGGCAGAATCCCAAGTTGCTGGAGATCTGCAATAAAAACTGAAAATGCTTGAAGTCATTCTGACAAAACATTATTACCCTGAATTGTAAAGTTTGTTCCTCTCCCAAAGCTGTTCCTTACCTGCTGAGAATTTCTGATAATTCTAGTTTCTTTTTATTACATTTACCTTGGAATGGTTTATATTTCCTGAAATTAACCTGGAAATGGAAATGGCATATTCTGTGCTAGTAGAAAAATAAAGAAATCTCAACTTACCCTGTAAATTATCCTGGTATCAATTTATCTCTTATTCCTGGAAATGTGTTCAGTACAATTGCTGCTAACATAGTTTACAAAAATAATCTCAGGAATAATCGATGTTATGTATGAGGAGCATTTGATGGTTCTGAACCTGTGCTCAATGGAGTTCAGAGGGACGGTGGGGGTGGTGGGGGGATGTATGGTTAAGCAAACCTTCCGAATGCTGAAAAGCCTGGATACAGTGGACATGGAGAGGATGTTTCCATTAGACGCAGAGTCTGTGATCTGACAGCACTGTCTCAGAATGAAGATGCTTCCCTTTAAAACTGAGATGAGAAGAATTTTTTGGCTAAGAGATGTCTGATCTGTGGAATTTGTTGCCGCAGAGGTTGGTTGAGGCTGCCATTTTGTATATTTATGACACAAATTAATATATTCATGATTGGTGAGTAGCTCAGGATTACGGGAGGAAGGCAGGAACATGGTGTTGGAATAAAAATCAGCCATGGTAAATGGTAGGGCGGACTAGATGGATCAAATCACATAATTCTGTTCCTGACTGAATGATGGCTCCTTCTTATCCCATATCATTTTGTGATGTGTGAGGGACAATAAAAGATTGTTCACTGAGATCATTATATCTGCATTCATCATTTAAATTTCAGTGAGTTTTTTTCTTAGTAACATTGAGCAGAAATGTTTGGTTCTCCTTTTTAATGTTAACATACTTCATTATCTCTCTGGTTAAAGTTAGACATGCGGTGAGAAGTTTATTTGAAGAAAAACCCCCACTGGAAGCAAACCACAGCTGAAGACTAGGGAACAGCAACAAGTGAATTGGCCCGAGGACTGAGAACAGCAACTGGAGAGAACAACTTTTCATCAAGAGACTCAGATTTCCCAGTGATTCAGTCAGGAGAAAGTTTGGTGAGTCTCATTTACTCATAAACACGTCCTTTGGACATTACGTACCTGTACAAGGGAAGGTAGGAAATAGCTGGAGTGAGACTGAATGTCCCCAGAAGAACCAGTTATGCTTCTGTCAGACCCAGTTGCAATCAGTCCCGGTCTGGTAATGTGCTTCCAGCAGCCCAGCCCTTTAAAACCACTCCCATTCAGTGGAAGTCGAATCCGGATAAAGTACAAACTCTTTGTTCCAAGCACCCGGGGCGTACTCAGTTTGTCACTCAGACAGGAACAGACTGTGAAAGCTCCCACCCTATCCACCAATTCCCCTTACACATTAGATGTATCTGTCCAGATACTCCCCCACACAAGACCGGATGGAGCCAAAGTTATTTACTGTGACAGCCCCTAAAGACAAATTACAAAATAGTCATAATGGCTCACACACACAGAACAGACTGACGCTGTCCTATCTCTACACATGAGTGCACAAGGAGATAAGCATCCTGAAACCGTAGCTCGCTACCCTCAAAAAGAAATATGGCTCAGCATGGCTTAGTACATCTGTTGATCATCAGCAGTTTCTTTCAGAAAAACAGGCTGTTATAGTTTAACGAAGTGTTAACCCTTTTACATACTTTATCATTCCCTTCTTTAGATCATTACATGATCAACAAAGCAGTAACTTTTTTACAGAGAAAGCAACTGAGTACAGCTTTGACTTCTCAGTGGGGAAAAACAACATACATCAGTAATTATAACAATGATATGTACAACTTTTAGGAAATAGGATTAGGACTTTGCCCCACATATTACCTTACAGGCCTTTGAAGATCACCATTTCAACCCTTTGGTGAACCCGTGTAAATCCTGCCCTACTTTCTTGATGCTGTCACTCCTTTGCAGTGTGCTCGGAGAGGGATGTAACGTTAGTAGACTCATCAGGGATGCAGGTGCAGCATTCTGTGTCAATAATAGCACAGGTTCCCCCTTTCTCAGCTGGGATAAAATCTAAAGTCGTACGATTCTGTACGACTGTTTGCCAGATTGCAATCATTTCAATGGATGTTTCTGTTACTTGGGCCTGTGTTTCTGTCACAGGGCCCCTGCAGCCTTGTGGCCAGCTCCTGAAGTTCTTATAGCCAAATTGATTATCCCTCATGAATTTCTGGCTACTCCATAGGAGAGAAAAACTATCATCAAAAATCGCTCAGTCTCAGTTATTCCTCTCGGCTCCTGGGCTCCTGCAGATATGGCCAGGATTCATGTTTCCCAGCATAGGAAGTTCCGTTTGGTGGGGCCCTGAGACACCATCCCTCAAAACACTGACAGCCACGGTCATCACAGACTGGACCACAGTTCCTCACTCTCTTCCCCGGGTGTTATTTGAAAAAGCCCAGGCAGATAGTTCCTCACTCTAGTTGAGCAGGATTACTGACATTTGAATCATACTTTTATCATACCGAGGAATTTCAGCACAAACCCAGCAGGCCCCTGGTTCTACCTGCTTGGCATAGGTGTGACAGAGAGACAGAAAGGTGTTAACATGGGGGCCCCTGGGCGCTGGGGTGAGCCCTCTTAAAGACATAAACACGAGCAGCACTGTTACGTACCCAATTGGTTTAAATGAACCAGCAGCTATAGACCACACCTGGAGTCTGGTTTTGATGTTAAAACCACTCTCTTTATTCGTATCTACTTATAATATAACAAATTAAGCAAAATAATCAAAAGTTAAAAAGTGTTATGAGTACACATACGTGTAAATATAACTCCCAAACCTTTGAGCTCAGGGAATACCAAGCTTAAAGTCTTGAGATGGTGAACTATGAAAGTTCAGTTCAGCCATGGAATAAATGACAGGTTAACAGTCGCTGTAGGTTCTATCCGTCGTCGTTCTAAATCTACATACAAATTATCACCAGAAGCAGCTTATCACAGACGTACTGTCTTCAGAAGGAACTACCACACAAGCAAGGGTTGACACACAGGTAGATTCCACAAGGTACTCCCAATCCAGATCCAATACACAAAGTATTACCAACAGTGATTTCCACAGAATATCCCTTCTCACAAGTGGTTACCACATAACACACCCGAATCCGGCTAAGGGTTAACAAAAGTGGTAGCCGCGAGATACTCCAACAATATCCCCATATGGATTATACGAATTATCACCAACAGTGATTGGTCACAAGGGTACCTCTTCAAGTGAATTACCACGCCCAGGCAAGGGTTAGCACAAGTGGTCTTCACAGGATACTCCCAAACCAACAGATCCACTCCTATGGATCAAAGTGACAATCACACATTCAGTACACGCTGGATCAATAGTCAACACACCTTGTGGGCATAGGAGAGTCCAAACAGTGGCCTTTGGCCACTAGGCCCTTTGTTTCGAACCTTCCATCTTCTTTCTTTCTCTCTGGCTGACTGTGTTTGTGACTGTCCTTGCTTAAATAAAACAAACTGTGAGCTATATAAACACAAGCTGCGAACAAGTGTAAACATGCTGCATAGTCAAATAGTTCTGCCCCCCTCTCTCTCTTAGTAAGAATCAAACAGGAGAATATTAGTTTCCTTCGGGGTTGATCGGGATTCGAAAGTTGGGTCCCAAAAATATGTCGAAGCTCGTCACATTCGATTTCGGTCATTGTCAGGCCAATCCATATTATTTGTATTAATAATGTTGGCTAACTTAGTTGGTAAGCATTGGAGCAGTAAGTCATTAATAATGGGTATTTGTCCCCCCAGTTTAAAGGCTTGGTCTCCTGTGAAACTGCCGTAGCAGGCCACAAGTCACATCCAGCCATTCACGCTCCACTTTTAGCGGCTCCCAACCTTTGGAATTCCTTCTGCAGTACATACCTCTATCCCATTCCATTATTCCTCCAACTTGCTGATAATATACTGTTCCACTTTAAACGTATGTCACATCCGGAGCTTTTTCCAGTTAGCCGAGGATTTCCTTCCACGCCGCTGTGCGGTGTTGGGAAATCATGTACAAGGCAAGTTACAGCAGTAGTTTGCCATTGCCTTCTGCTGGGTGAGTTGTTTTGTTTAAGAGATCACCAGCTCTAACCCAGCACGGATGAAAGTGTGCAAGGGAGTCAGCTGGATTCGAACTCGAGACCTCTCGCCTCAAAGTCCAATTCTGAAGCCAGTAGGCCATCAGTGGCATAGCTGGCAAACTTCCATTTTACATCTGCCTTTTCCTTCCATTTCCTTTTCAACGATTTCCACTTCTTTCCTCAGTTCTTTTTCCATATCAGATTTACTGCTTGTTCTCATGAGGTAATAACCCAGGCTCCCCCCCCCCCCCCCCATCCGAGGCCACATTTTGTTCCCCAATTTCTTACTCAGTGCTGCACTGAACATTTGAAAATCATTTTCCTTGTCCAGAAAACTCTCACACAAAATTGTGTCGGGCTGCTCCTGGCACACTCGTATCAATCGACTGCAATTAACCGATTATCTCTAAGTAATTTATCAGGCACAAAGCCTCCAGCTCAATTAACAATCAGATAAATTTACCCAGCAGGCACCTCCTGCTCAATTGATGAATTTACCTGACATGTCTACTTCCTGCCCACTTAGTAAAGTTTACCCAGTACCGCCTCCTGGCCACTTAGTAAACTTTATCCAATACTGCCTCCTGCCCACTTGGTAAAATTTTTGCCTACCTTATACTAGTCTCCCGACAGATTTTTTTCCCGATCCTGTCAAGGTATGTGATCAGCCTTGGGCAAGGCACCATACATCCAAAGGAACTAACAGTGAGCGACAAATTTAAAATACCTATTGGGCTCCCAGTCAGTCCCCACAGTCCCCAGAGTGGTTCAGCTGCTTACTCAGCCCATCTTCTCAGTGCTCTGTAGATAGAGATCCTGATCATGATGCCAAATGTTAAAGCTGAATCTGAATAAAACTCGAGATACAAGCTTCTTATCGACACCACAGTTTATTGCACATTCTCCTGCAGGAGTTTGAGCCCCAGTTGTCACAGGGAAGGCACGTAAGCACTTCCACTATCTGACAAGTCGACTGACTTAGGTTACAGCCGTATATTTATACACAGTACACCCCATGCATCACTATTTCAAGATGTTATTTGAACTGGTATGCCCACCAAGTGTGTTGCTGCAAATCTTAATTACTTAGATAACAGAGTTTGTTATATTGAGGTTTTAATTATGGATGGATGTACTGTCCACTTATTCCCTTTGCAAAGCCCTGACTTAATTACAAACAGATGTTCATTCCTGTCCTTATCAGTGAGTCCTCCGCCCCTTACTCAAATGAGGGTAGAATGTATAATGGTATCAACTAACAACGGTACAGTATACAATGTTATCAGCTCTCAGTGTGTCTCTCTGCAAGCCACAGAGAACTGGCAATGAGCCTGCCTTAGCTAACCACTGAAGACAGTGTTTACTTCGGTTCAAATATTCATATTTAGTCCCAATTATTCTTTTAGCCAGAGATTACATAGGTTACATAGGTTTTTTTTTATATATCCTCAATTCCTCAGGAGGGTTCAGGGGAAATATTTATGTCCAATATAGAAACTGGTGTTACCTGTGTGTATTGAAGAATGAATTGGGAGAAATTGTTATGGGAAACAGGGAAATGGCAACAGAATTTAATGCGTACTTTAGATCTATCTTCACCAGGGAGGACACAAGCAATCTCCCAGATGTATGGATGGGCCATGGTCATAAGATATCAGAGGAATATCAGAGGGGACAGATTGACATTAGGAAAGAAACTGTGATGAGTAGACTGGTAGGACTGAAGGTTAATAAATCCCCGAGTCCAGATGGTCTGCATCCGAGGGTTCTAAAAGAGGTGGCTCAGGAAATTGTGGATGCATTGGTAATCATTTTCCAATGTTCCTTAGATTCAGGATCAGTTCCTGAAGATTGGAGAGTGGCTAATGTTATCCCACTTTTCAAGAAGGGAGGGAAGGAGAAAATGGAGAACTATCGCCCTGTTAGCCTAACGTCAGTCGTGGGGAAGATGCTTGAGTCCATTATTAAGGATGAAATAGTGGCACATCTTGATGGCAGTAATAGGATTAGGCTGAGCCAGCATGGATTTACCAAGGGCAAATCATGCTTGACTAATCTGTTGGAGTTTTTTGAGGGTGTAACAAGGATGTTAGACGAGGGTAAGCCAGTGGATGTTGTGTACCTAGATTTTCAGAAGGCATTCGATAAGGTGCCACATAGGAGATTGGTGAGTGAAATCAGAGCTCATGGCATTGGGGGCAGGGTTTCAACATGGATAGAAAACTGGTTGGCAGATAGAAAGCAAAGGGTAGCAGTGAATGGGTGTTTCTCGGACTGGCTGGAGGTGACTAGTGGGGTACCACAGGGCTCTGTATTGGGACCACAGCTCTTTACGATTTATGTCAACGATTTAGATGAGGGCATGGAAAACTATATCAGCAAGTTTGCTGACGATACTAAACTGGGCGGCAGTGTGACATGCGAAGAGGACGTTAGGAGAATACAGGGAGACTTGGATAGGCTGTGTGAGTGGGCAGATACTTGGCAGATGTCATTCAATGCGAACAAATGTGAAGTTATCCACTTTGGAAGCAGGAACAAGAGGGCAGAGTATTGTCTGAACGGTGTAGAGTTAGGTAAAGGAGAAATGCAAAGAGACCTAGGAGTCCTAGTTCGTCAGTCAATGAAGGTGAATGAGAAAGTGCAACAGACAGTGAAGAGGGCAAATGGAATGTTGGCCTTTATTACAAGGGGAATTGAGTACAAGAGCAAGGATGTCCTTTTGCATTTGTACATGGCCCTGGTGAGACCACACCTGGAATATTGTGTACAGTTTTGGTCTCCAGGTTTAAGGAAGGACATTCTGGCAATTGAGGAAGTGCAGAGTAGATTCACTAGGTTGATTCCTGGGATGGCAGGGCTGTCTTACGCAGAGAGATTGGAGAGATTGGGCTTGTACACGCTGGAATTGAGGAGATTGAGAGGGGATCTGATTGAAACATATAAGATTATTAAGGGATTGGACAAGATAGAGGCAGGAAATATGTTCCAGATGCTGGGACAGTCCAGTACCAGAGGGCATGGTTTGAGAATTAGGGGTAGGTCATTTAGGACAGAGTTAAGGAAAAACTTCTTCTCCCAGAGAGTTGTGGGGGTCTGGAATGCACTGCCTCAAAAGACGGTGGAGGCCAATTCTCTGGATGCTTTCAAGAAGGAGCTAGATAGATATCTGATGGATAGGGGAATCAAGGGATATGGGGACAAAGCAGGGACTGGGTATTGATAGTGAATGATCAGCCATGATCTCAGAATGGCGGTGCAGACTTGAGGGGCCGAATGGTCTACTTCTGCACCTATTGTCTATTGTGACAATGCAAGAGGTGCTGGAGAATTTGCAAGTGGAAAGACTTGGAGTAATCTTTGCAAACCTGACTTTTTAAAGCATAATTTAGCAAGCAAACCACATATGAACAATGTGCAAAAGCTCTGGTGAGATGATTCTTCATTACTCGTTACAGGCCTGCTACATAGTTTGTGTGAGAGTGCAGATGAATTCCATCAAACCCGGGGGATATCAAAGTATTTATCGACAGTGATTTGCTCGCTGTGAAAATGATTACCTCTCTGTATAAAATTCACTGTGCACATGTCACTGGGCAAAAAAATGCACGGTACATGATTTATGTGCACACTGGTCATTACAAATTAGGGGGGACATTGTGGGAAAGTGGGGAGACCTCCAGTGTCCCTTATGCCCCCACCTACAAGGTGTGCATCCAGCTGCAGCTTGTAACCCTGCACTTTAAGGAGTTGGAACTGGAAATGGATGAATTCCGGATCATCCAGGAGTTGGAGCAGGAGATAGATATGACATGAAGAAAGGTGAGTTACACACAAGGTGCAGGACACAGAAAACTGGGCGAGAGTCAGGAAGCGGAATAAAGTTAAATAGCCATCACAGAGAACTCTTGTTGTCATCCCACACAACAACAGGTGGAACACTTTAGAAACTGTTGGGGTGGGGAGGGTAGATTACCTGACAGAGAAAAGTCAAAGGGGTGATAGTAAATTCATTAGTTAGGGGAACAGAACAGGAGGGGACTGATATCCTAGTGGTAAGGCTTGCTAGTGCTGGTGTGGGTGGAGAGTGTGATGTGGTTAAAATAAGTTGCTGGGGAAATGGGAGCCAGAATGACAGAACAGATAGTGGAGAGGGTGAATTGAATTGAATTGACTTTATTCGATACATCCTTGCTGCACATGAGGAGTAGAAATCTTTACATTACATCTTCACCAAAATGTGCAATGTGTAATTAATAGTAACTTATAATAGTTAGTTTGTACATAGGACAGTCAGTATAACATTGAAATGCAATTGTATCAGCATGAATTAATCAGTTTGATGGCCTAGTAGAAGATGATGACCCAGAACCTGTTGGTCCTTTTTCTGTGGTACCGTTTCCTGGATGGTAGCAGCAGGAACAGTTTGTGGTTGTGGTGAATTTGGCCCCCGATATCCTTTGGGCCTTTTGACACACTTGTCCCTGTAAATGTCCTGAATAGTGGAAAGTTCACATCTACAGATGCGCTGGGGTGTCTGCACCACTCTCTGCAGTTTCCTGCGATTAATGGAAGCACAGTTCCCATACCAGGCAGTGATGCAGCCAGTCAGGATGCTCTCAATTGTGTCCCTGTAGAAAGTCCTTAGGATTTCGGGTCCCCGTCCCCAACTTCTTCAACCATCTGAGGTGAAAGAGGTGCTGCTGTGCTCTTTTCACAACACAGCCAGTATGTACAGACAATGTGAGATCCTTGGTGATGTTTATGCTGACAAATTTAAAGCTGTTCACCTTCTTAACCCCAGATCCATTGATGTCAACAGGGGTTAGCCTGTCTCCAGTCCTCCTGTAATCCACAATCAGCTCCTTTGTTTATGTGACAATGTGGGAGAGTTTGTTATCTTGACACCAGTCAGATGTTGTTCAGACCTCAGATAGAGTCAGCAATCAAATGGTTGAGCATGGTGCGATGAATGTGCTGAGCTGTGTATATCATAATGCAAGAAGCCTCGTAGGAAAGCCAGATGAGCTCAGGACAGGGAATTATGATACTGTAGCCATTATTGGAATTTGGTTGCTCCCAACAATCTGAGGGATTTAGAGGAACAACTTTGTAGAGAGATTGCAGACAATGCCAATAAACAAAGGTTGATTCAGTAAGTGATTCTAACTTTACATATATAGACTGGACTCCCATATTGTAAAAGGACTAGATGGGGTAAAGTTTGTCAAATGTGCCCTTAATCAGTACGTGGAATTTCTGATATAGAAGTGTACAATAAGCTGTTAGGAAATGATCCAGGGCTGGTGACAGAATTTGTGTTCATAATGCCATGAAATTCAAAGTAAATATGGAAAAAGAGAGGTCTGGACCATGGGTTGAGATTCTAAATTGGAGAAAGATCAATTTTGATGGTATCAGAAACATCTGACAAGTGTGGTTTGGAACAGGCTCATTCCTGGCAACACAGTTCTTGTAAGTGGAAGGCCTTCAGAAGTAAAATTTTGAGGGTGTGGGGTTTGTATGTGCCTGCCAAAATAAAAGTTGAAAAGTTACAGGTGCAGGGAACCTTGCTTTTCAAGAGATATTGAGGCCCCGGATATTTTGTTCCTCCAAATGCTTCAGACTGTTGGGTGCTACCAAGACCCATTAATGACGACAATATCAGGATTCCACACCCTGAGCTCATCTGGCTTTTTTTTAAGTTTTCTGCTGTTGGTTTCTAAAAGCTTCCCAATAGTCTTTGCTCTTTTGTTTGCCCACTCTTTGGCTTTTATGTTGGCTTTGGCTTCTCATTTCAGTCACGGATATGTCCTCCTGCCTTTCCAATGCTTCCACTTCTTTGGGATGTATCGATCACTCAGCTCCCGAATTGCTCCAGAATCTCCAGCCATTGCTGTTCCGTTGTCACTCCTACCTTTTCCCTTCCAAACAAGTTTGGCCAGCATCTCTATCACAGAAACATGGAGAAGTTCAGTCCAGAACCAGGATATTTGGCCCATCTAGACAATGCCAAAAAACATTTAAGCGGTCTAATGCAACTACCTGCACCGGGACCATCACCCTCCATACTCCTACCACCCAGGGTCCCATCCAAGCTTCCTTTAACTGGTGAAACTGAGCTGATTTTCACTACTTATATTCATCTCATTCCACACTGTCATGACCAGTGAAGAGCTTTTCCACATGTTCCCATTAAATTTTCACCTTCCCCACTTACCCATGACCTCTGGTTGTCATCCCACACAACCTCAGTGGAAAAAGCTGCTTGCATTTATCCTATCTATACCCTCATAATGTTGTGTACTTCTAAGAAATCCTCAAACCAGTGTACACTTTCCTTGTTTATGTTTCGAGCCGTTTTCAGGTGTATAAGATGATGAGGGGCATTGATCGTGTGGATAGCCAGAGTTTTTTTTTCCCCAGGTCTGAAATGGCTAACACGAGTGGACATTAGTTTTAAGGTGCTTGGAAATAGATACCGAGGGGATGTCAGAGGTAAGTTTTTTACACAGAGAGTGGTGGGTGTGTGGAATGCACTGCTGGCTATTTGTGTGAGAGTGTTTCAGTTACTGTGGGGCCAGGCACCCATGCAGCTCAGTGGGAACAGGGAATAATGCCAATGGAGAGAGTCAAACTGAGGCAGGTCACAGATTGGAGATGGAAAAAATGCCCCATTCTTATAGAGACAGGAGGAACATCAGAGCATTCAATGCTCATTGCAGATACCAGCACTCTGCCCAGTTAGAAGATGATTTCTCCATCCAACTTGGATTGAACCTCACTGTAACAGTGTGATGTCAGATCATACCTTGACAACTCAAGTGATCTCATCTGAAATGTTATTCTACACCCACTGATGGATTTTTAAAATCTTTTTACAGGTTACAAATGACAAGAAATTTGTCTACTGAAATCTCAAATACAGTTTTGCTGTCTCTGTCCAGATATTTAAGAAATGGAGCAAGGGATTCACTCGATCATCCTTTCTGCTCAAACTGTGGGGAGGGATTCACTCTGTCATCTGACTTACTGGCATGTCCATCATTCTAATCAGGGGGGAAACCATTCATCTGCTCAGACAGTGGGAATGGATTCAGTCAGTCATTTCAACTGAATGTATGTCAGCAAGTTTACACTGGCAAGGCCATTCACCTGTGCTGTGTGTGAGAAGGGATTCAGTCAGTCTTCCCACCTGTGGACACTCCAGTCAGTTCACACTGGGCAGAGGCTGGTCATATGTTGAATTTGTGGGGGAAGGATTCACTCGGTCATCTGTCCTAATGGCTCACAAGCGAGTTCTCACCAGGGAGCGGCCGTTTACCTGTTCGGACTGTGGGAAGGGATTCACTCAGTCATCTGAACTGAAGGTACATCAGAGAGTTCACACTGGGGAGAGGCCATTCACCTGCTCAGTCTGTGGGAAGGGATTCACCACATCATCTCACCTACTGATTCACCAGTCAGTTCACACTGCAGTGAGAGATTTCACCTGCTCAGTCTGTGGGAAGACATTCACTCGGTCATCTAACCTACAGAGACACCAGCAAGTTCACACTGGGGAGAAGCTGTTCACCTGCTCAGACTGTGGGAAGGGATTCACTCGATCATTCAACCTACAGAGTCACCAGCGAGTTCACACTGGGGAGTGGCTGTTCACTTGCTCAGACTGTGGGAAGGGATTCACTCAGGCATCTCACCTACAGAGACACCAGTCAGTTCACACTGGGGAGAAGCCATTCACCTGCTCATTCTGTGGAAAGACATTCTCTCAGTCATCCAACCTACAGACACACCAGCGAGTTCACACTGGGGAGAAGCCGTTCACTTGCTCAGACTGTGGAAAGGGATTCACACAGTTAGGTAGCCTACAAGCACACCAGTTAGTTCACACTGGGGAGCAGCCGTTCACCTGCTCAGACTGTGGGAAGCGATTCACCACATCATCTCACCTGGTGACTCACCAGTCAGTTCACACTGCAGTGAGGGATTTCATCTGTTCAGTCTGTGGGAAGAGATTCACTCAGTCATCTAACCTACAGAGACACCAGCAAGTTCACACTGGGGAGAAGCTGTTCACCTGCCCAGACTGTGGGAAAGGATTCACTCGATCATTCAACCTACAGAGTCACCAGCGAGTTCACACGGGGGAGAGGCTGTTCACCTGCTCAGACTGTGGGAAGGGATTCACTCAGGCATCACACCTACGGAGACACCAGTCAGTTCACACTGGGGAGAAGCCATTCACCTGCTCAGTCTGTGGAAAGACATTCACTCAGTCATCCAACCTACAGACACACCAGCGAGTTCACACTGGGAAGAGGCCATTCACCTGCTCAGACTGTGGGAAGGGATTCACCACATCATCTCACCTAGTGACACACCAGTCAGTTCACACTGCAGAGAGGGATTTCACCCTCTCAGATAGTGAGAAGGGATTCACTCAGTCATCTGATCTGCAGGCACACCAGTGAGATCCACTGGGGAAAGGCCGTCGACCTGTGAATGTGGGAAGGCTTTCACACGATCATCTCATCTATTAGAACACCAGCGAGTTCACACCACTGATCGTCTGCTCAGACTTTGGGGAGAGATTCTCTCAACCGTCTCCACCAAGGCTGCATCATTATGTTCCACTGGGGAGGGGCCATTCACCTGTTGTGAATATGGGAAGGGATTCACTCAATAATCTAACCTTGTAACACATGACCGGGTTCACATTGGGGAGAAAGTTTCAATAAGCTGCAGGCTGAATGCATCCCCATTGCTGAATGCAATTTCGAGAGTGACTGGGGGAGTCTAGTACAAGAGGGCATGACTTGTGGTTTGCAGGGGACCCATTCAGAACAGAGAATCAGAGAATTTTTTTTGTCAGAGGGTGATGGATCTGTGGAATTTGTTGCCACGGGCAGCAGTGGAGGCCAAGTCATTGGATGTGTTTAATGCAGAGATTGATAGGTATCTGAGTAGTCAGGGCATCCAAGGTTATGGTGAGAAGGTGGGGGAATGGGACTGAAGGGCAGATTGGATCCACTCATGATGAAATTGTGCAGCAGACTCGATGGGCCGAATGGCCAACTCTGCTCCTTTGTCTTATGGTCTTATGTGATTATTTTTTCTCATGTGCGTTATTCCTCTTCCTCCTTCTGTCCAAGGAAGTGTTAATCTAGGTGGGTTTGAGTGTAAGTAGTCTTTTCTAAACTTGTCATTTCTGTTCTTACTTATCTTTGTAAAATTTACTGATTGAAATGGGACTAAGATATTTTCATTAAAAAAAGTCAATGTCGGTATTGATGGAAGTGTTTATTGCCTTTGTTGTATTTGTTGAGCATAGAGCTCTGTTCCACAGTTTTTTAAAGCCTTGAAATAAATTTTGTCAAAGGTTTTCCCAATATTGCACTACATTCTGTTGTTTTTGCTTGTTGATTTTCCAGATACGTTGTTATCACGAGTCCCAAAGAAGGGTCACGGCCGGAAATGTTGATTCCCATCCATAAATGCTGCCTGACCTGCTGAACTTCTCCAGCACTTTGTGTGAATTTCTCTTGATTTCTTGCATCTGCAGGTTCCCCTGTTTCCCAGATATTTATATGTTTAGTGAAATAACAAGCCAGTAGTGGGGTTGTGTGGCTCTGTTGGTAAAATATTAAATAAAATCATTAGATAAGAGGAGGCCATAGGGTTGGGTAGAGTAGAATCTGTGGGTAGAAATAAGGAACAGCAAACGTACAAAAAAATCCTTGAATGGAATTGTACAGTGGCCCCAAAACATCATGTGGTCCACAATTTACAATGAGAGATAGAAAATGAGTGCCAAAAGAGCAATGTTACAATATTCATGGGGGATTGTCATGCAGGTGATTAGGAAAATCAGGATGGTGTTGGTCTCAAGAGGAGGAATTCCTAGATTGCCTACAAGATGCTTTTTTAGAGCAGCTCGTGGTTGAGCCCACTTGGGGATCAGCTATTCTGGATTGGGTGATGTAACAAACCGGAATTAATTAGGTCACTTAATTTCAAGGAACCCTTTGGGACAAGTGATCTTAATATGATCAAATTCACCCCGACATTAGAGAAGGAGAAACTAATGTCAGATATGAATAAAAATATAATTTGAGAGGCCTGAGAGAAAATTTGGTCAAAATTGATTTGGAAAGAACATGGGCAGGGATGAAAACAAAGCAGCAATGGCTGGAATTTCTGGAAGTGACGGGATATACACATCACAAAGAGGAAGTAGTATTCTAAAGGTAAGGTGACAAAACCGTAGCTGCTAAGAGAAACCAAAGACAACATAAAGACGAAAGAGGGCACAGAACAAAAGTCACCAGGCAGTTAGAGAATTGGGAAGTTTTAAAAATGAACAGAATGCAACTAAAATCATTAAGAAGGAAAAGATGGAATACTTAGGTGAGCTAGCCAGTAATATTAAAGAGGATACCATTTTTAATTTCAGGTACATATAATGTAAAAGTGAAACAGAAATGGATATCAAGCCACTGGAGAATGATGCTGGAGAGGGAATAATGGGGAGAGGGTGAAAGGTGATGGCTGATGAACTGAATAAGTATCGTACTCTTTGGAAGACACTGGCAGGAGTATGGAAGTCCCAGATGTCAGTGGTCAGAATGTGCAATGTCACGTTACTCAGGAGTAAGTAGAAGGAAAGGCAATGGGCTGTGATTTTTTTTAATGGAAGGAGAAATCGATATTCATGCCTTCAGGTTGGAGCTATGCAGTTGGAATATGATGTGTTTCTCTTCAACCCTGAGGGTGTCAAGTGGATCAACTCCAGCCATTGCTATTCTGCCATCATCCCTGCCAGTGTAGCCTTCCAATCAATTTTGGTAAGCTCTTCTCCAGTGCCTCTGTAGTTCCCCTCACTCCACTAATAATGATGCATCTTGTTTTACCTTTCCCCTCTCAAAGTGAAGGGTGAATTCAGTCATGATATTATCATTATCACCTGCTCCCTTTACCAAAAGCTCCCCAATCAAATTTGGTTCATTCCAGAATTAACTTTTCCGCAGTGGGCACAATTGCAAAGGAAAGGTAGGTCACATCCGGGATTTTCAATTTAGCGGGCGATTTCCTCTGACGTATTGGGAAATCGTGTGCGAGGCTAGTTACAGCAATGGCTTCTCATTGTTGTATTTGCCTTCTGCCGGGTGAGATATTTTTTAAGAGATCATCAGCTCTTAAACCAGCATGGATGTAGAGCATGCAAGGGTGCCGGCTGGATTCGAACTCAGGACCTCCCGCCACTGATGCCACTACGCCACCAGCCAGCTGCACAATCCCAAGCTGTTCTGAAAGGCATCTCATTGGTATTTTCCAAATTCCCTCTCTTGAGATCAAGCACCAATCTAATTTTCACAATCAACCTTCACCCATCCGACTCATGGACTATTTGTCTCTCTTCCATCGGGGGTAGATATGCAGCGTCCTCACCAGGACTACCAGCCTCCGGGACAGCTACTTTTCCCAAGCAGTAAAGCTGATAAATATCTCTACCCTCTAACCCAGCCTTCCGCAACACCAAACACCTCTGCTTTATCGTTTCCTGTCTGTCATCTTAAATGCAGGCATCCTATGCCGAGCATCACTTTATGAACATACCATCAATCCGTGCACAGTATATAAGCCGTGGATATATGTTGTTACTGTTGTGTTTCTGTGTTGCATTGGAACCGGAGTAATAATTATTTCGACCTCATTTACATGTGTCTGCTGGAAATGGAATTAAACAACCCTGAATCTTGAATAAACATTTCAGCAGGCTGAAGCGTCACATTTTTGTCTCTCAGCGTTATTGCGGCAGAGCGCCACCTGGTGACAATGGAGTCCACTGTTACGAATGTGCCACAACTCTGAGGGGCCGAAGGGTACAAAGTAGCCCCCTCATTTTTGAGAATCGCAAGATCGCTATTAATTCGGGTCTGGGACCCAGGAAATGAGAGAGAGACGCCCAGAATACACACGGTTTGGAATGTGTCCTGGCCTCCACAAGACAAAGCCACGGATAACGGCCATTGTCTCTGGGAGACGGAATTGTGTATTGAGTACTGAACTATTCATTGAAGCCCTCAGGGAATGACCAGAGTGGGCTGGTTGAGGGATTGCATCATCCCAACCTGATTGACATCTGAATCCCCGTGAGTAAGGATAAAAGAGGGTCTGGGGAACAACCCCTTCAGACGCACCAGGAGAAACGCTAGGAATCCCGTGACAGCGTTTAATAGCGACAGCCGGTGGGGCTCGCGTGCGTCCTTTCCCTTGCCTGGGTTGGCGGGCTCACCACGGAAGAACGGCTTAGCTAAACGACTGGCTACACCAACGGAACTCTCGATGGATCGAAATCATAAAAAGGAAAAGCTGGCAAGTTTCTAAAAATCTCTCTCTTGACTCCAACCAAAGGCTGCAGCCTGAATGAACTGAGTGACTATTATATTTCTATCGGACAATACATTATCCCCTAGACAACGAAAGAGCTATTTCTTAATGATTATTATTATACCCGCACTTTTAGATTTAGTATTGACGACGTATATTATCTGTATGTTTGCATTGATATTATTTTTGTGTATTTTTTTCTAATAAATACTGTTAAAAATAGTACCATCAGACTTCAACGGAGCTCTCTATCTTTGCTGGTAAGTGACCCAGTTACGGGGTTCGTAACACCGCAAATCAGGGGGTCCTGTTATTGTGGTAAATCACCACGATAAGAAGGGGTGTCGGGGCTGGACGCCAACTGCAAGTAGATGAAGTGCCAGAGATGTACCTAACCACTCTCCTCACCACTGGTCAGGGTCCTAAACAGTCCTTCCATTTGAGGCAACTTTTCAACATCGTGCTTGTTGGGGTCATCTACTGTTTCCAGTTTTGCGGGTGTGCCCTCCTCGACATTAAAGAGACCAGATGTCGTCTCTGCTTTCTGCACTCTGTCCCGATGAGATTCTGCAGATGTTGGAGATGCAGAGTAACATACACAAAATGTTGGAGGAAGTCAGGAGGTCCGGTAGCTTCGATAGAGGGGATAAAGCAAAACAGAGATTTCCTGCCGAGACCCTTCATCAGGACTGGAAGTGGGGAGAAGCCGGAATAAGATGGTGCGGGGAATGGAAAGAGTCCAAGCTGGTAGGTGATAGGTGAAGCCTGATAAGAGTGAAGGTGAGTGGGTGGGGGAGGAGGGAGATGAAGCGAGACGCTGTGAGGTGGTAGGTGGAAAATGCTAAGGGCTGAAAAGAAGGAATCTGATACGATAAGACAGCGGACCATGGGACAAAAGGAAGTAAAAGAGGAGCCAGAGGGAGCTGATCCGCAGTGGAGAAGAGAGAAGTGGGGAGACAGAATGGAAGAGACGGGCGTGTGGGCTGATGAAAAGAAAAAGTGGAGGTAGTTGTTAAAGACATCGTCGTTCATGCCATCAGGTTGTAAACTACCCGGATGTAATATGAGTTGTTTCTCCTCCAACCTGACAGTGCACTCATCGTGTTAGTTAAACAATGAACCGGAAGGGAGAGTGGATTAATAATTGTCCCCCGGGATCACTATTAAATCAATCCTCTCTGACCTTAAACCGGTGCCCTCTGGTTGTTGATTCCACAAAAATTGGGTAAAAGAAAAGTAAACAGAAAAACATAGAAAACGTACAGCACAATACAGGTCCTTCAGCCCACCAAGTTGTGAGGAACATGTCCCGACGTTAGAAATTACTGGGCTTACCCATTGCCCTCTATTTCACTAAGCTCCATGTACCTATCCAGTAGTTTCTTAAAAGACCCTGTTGTAGCCGCCTCCACCGTCGTTGCCGGCAGCCCATTCCACGCACTCACCACTCTCTGTGTAAAAAACTTACCCTTGACATCTCCTTTATACCTACTCCCCAGCAACTTAAACCTGTCCTCTTGTGGCAACTATTTCAGCCCTGGGAAAAAGCCTCTGACTGTCCACACGATCAATACCTCTCATCATCTTATACACGTCTATCAGATCACCTCTCCTCCTCAGTCGCTCCAAGAAGCAAAGGTCGAGTTCACTCAACTGCGCACATTCCCCATTTCTACACTCATAGTTTGGAACACCTGCATAAGGTCACCTCAATCTCCTGCACTTCAAGGTGCGAAGTCCCAACCTGTCCAACCTCTCTCCGGAACTCAGTGCCTCAAGTATCAGCAGCATTCTCGTAAATCTTTTCTGCACTCATTCTAGCTTAGCGTCCTCTTTCCTATAACTGAATACAATAATCCAGGCGTGGATACCCTAACAATATCCGAACCCTAATGCAACCTCACTGGCCTCTTCTTCAGACCATGAGCCATGAGATATCATACAGGGGCTGCTCAGCCAATCGAGTCTGCTCCGCCATTCCTTCGTGTCCAATTGATTATCTCTCAACTCCATTCTCCTGCCTTCTCCCCATAATCTTTCAACATCCATTTAAAATACACTCAATGACTTGGCCTCTACTCCGTCCGTGGCAATGAATTCTAAAGATTTACCACTCCCGGATTAAAGAAAATCCTCCTCATCTCTGCTGTCAGTGGATGCCCGATACGTTGAGGTTGTGACCTGTGGTCCCAGAATCACACAGTACAGGGTCCATCTTCTTCAGAGCCACGCTGTCGAGGCCTGTCAATATTTAATAGGTTTTAATGAGATCCCCTCTCTGTCTTCTAGACCAGCGAGTACAGGGTCATAGCTATCTATCGCTCCTCATTCGTTACTGGAATTATTCCCGTGAACGTTCTCCGGACCCGCTCCAATACGAGCACATCTGTTTTCGCAGGTTGTAAACTGTTCACAATACACGAAGAGCAATCTGACCAATGCGTTTTAAAGCCACAGTGTCACATCCTTGTTCTTATATGCTAACATTACAGTTGTCATCCTTCATCAATCTGCAAGCAAACCTTTAAGGACTCCTGCTCAAGGATTCCCAAGTACTTATGCACTTCTGATTTTTGAATTTTCTCCCATTTATTTTTTTTCTCTACGCCCTTATTCCTTCCACAATTGTACATGACCGTACATTTGCATACACTGTACATTTCCGTACATTTCATCCACGACTTCGTTGTCCGTTCTCCAAACCTATCGAAGACCTTTTACAGACTGCAGCTTTGCTCTAAACTATCTGTCTGTTATCAGTATCAACTGCAACGTTCTGTGGATGCTGGGAATCCAAGCAACACATACACAAAATGCTGGAGGAACCTAGGAGGCCAGGCAGCATAAATGGGAAATAGTAAACAGTCGACGTTTCGGGCAGAGACCCTTCATCAGGACTGGGAACAAAAAAGATGAGACGTCAGAGGAAAAAGTGTGGGGGTGAAAAGGGTAGAAGAAGTGGTCGGTGATAGGTGAAACTGCGAGAGGGGGAGTAGTGAAGGAAAAAAATAACTTCTTAGGATTTTATTTCCTTAACGATCCTCGAAAAATCATTGCTAATGCCTCCACATCTCTTCAGCCACCTCTTTCCGATCTCTGGGGTGTATACTATATGGTACAGGTGACCTGTTTACCTTCAGCCCATCTCTGTTTCCAAGAACCTTCTCCCGAGCAATGTAACTTCACACATTCTGACCACTAACATCTGGAACTTCCGTATTCCTGTCGGTGTCTTCGAGAGATAAGAGTGATGTACAATACTTATTCAGTTCATCTGCCATCACCGTGCACCCCGAGTCCATTAATACCTCTCCATCATCATTTTACAGTGGTTCGATATCCATTTCCGCCTTTCTTTTACACTAGAATTACCTGAAGAAACATTTGGTATCCTCTTTAATATTACCGGCTAGCTCACTTAAGTGTTCCATTTTTTCCTTCTTAATTATTTTAGTTGCATTCTGTTGGCTTTTAAAATCTTCCCAATCCTTCAACATAGTAGTGATTTTTGCTCTATGGCCTCTCTTTGGTTTTTATGTTTTCTTTGGTTACTCGTATAAGCCACGGTTTTGTCACCTTAGCTTTAGAATACTAGAGATTTGAGGGCGAAGAACATCTCAAACAGAACTGTAGTCAGCTCGACTTCTTCGGTCTGCAGAGAATTCAAGGGGAACCTCTTCACCCACAGAGTGGTGACTATTTGGAACTCATTCACATGGACAGTGAGAGGTGAATAACAGGGGAGGATTTGAAAGATCTGCTGTGGAACAGAATCACTGGCAGGGTCCAGCCGGCCTGAGTTCACTCTCTGCTGTACACTAGGTGTGTTATAAATTCACTAAGTACCGGAGACAGCATTTAATATAGAAATGATTCATTTGTCACAGATCTAGTCCCATTAAAGGAGAATATGTGGCAGAAGAAACCCCTCTCATGCCCAGTGACCAGGGTACAGAACTGGGTGTGGTGAGCAGTACCAATAATTGCAGAGTTCAGCACCGACAGTCACTCTCGACATTGCATTCAGCAACGGTGATGGACAAATATCCAGCATGCAGCTCATTGAAACGTTCTCCCAGTGTGAACCGGTAGTGTGTGGTAAGTGTAACACGCTGTAAGGTTTCACTGCTAAAGTAACGGCCTCTCTGTAATGTTTCGCTGCTGAGGTAATGGTTTCTCTGTAGCAGCGGTGTTTGTTAGGACTAGAGGAAATAGGATTCTCGAGTGTGGGGCTATGCAATGACAGAAATATTCTTTCTTGTGAGTCTGGAAGAGATATTTTCACGGTTTTTTGCTGGCGAGAGATGAGAAGACGTGAATGGAGAGAGCGGGCCCTTTTTCCTTTTTTATTCATTTTCTTTACTAACTCTATAGTCAAAGTAAGAAATATAGAGCTGAATCGTTTAATTGCATATTGTGTATCGTTTGTAATTTCAGGGTACTGATCTGTAACATGGGACACATCACACAACATTCACCCAAATGAGATTTCTTAAGTTTGGACGGGCTGGGGGTGGGGGGGGGGGGAACTATCACCCCGTATATTAAACTGCCAGCTGAAGCGAAAGTTACGTAAGGTTAGATGACTGAGTGAATAGCTTCCCTCATTCACAGCAGATGAACAACCTCTCCACAATGTGAACTCACTGATGCACTTTTGGTTGATTTGGCTGTGAAAATCTCCTCCTAAAGTCTGCGCAGGTGATCAGTCTCTCCCGAGCGTGAACTCGCTGGTGTCTCTGTAGTTGAGATGGCCGAGTGAATCCCTTCCCACACATTGAAGCCTGAATTATTCTTCTCCGTCGAGGCTACGTCGTAGGCTCTACGTAGCCGCGTACCCGACGTTGCACCCTAGGCTGTAGAGTATGCCGTAGCCTAACGTGCACATTCCTAAACATGTAACTACTCGTCGCAGCGACGCCGACGACAAGAACTGTGAGTGGACCACCTGGTAGCAGGCAATTCTCTTTTCCTTTTCAATCTTTTTATTAAGTTTCAAATTTAATAAGCATAGCAATAATATTAATAATATAAAGAGGTCGGAATTACATTAATAACGGTTAACATGTAAAAACACCAATTCCAAATGACAAATATAATTTAACCTCCCAATCTCACAGCAACTAACCATGAAAAAAAATATTCTATACAGGGAAAACACCCTAAACTAGAAAAAAAAAACTAATCTAAATAAAAAGAAATAGAGAAAGGTTGGGCTGTCAAATCACAATGGCTGAAATTATTATTTGTCATTAACTCCGCTCCTCTATACATGAACAAAACCTTATTACACAAGATTCGGTAAGGGTCAACTTACATCATATGAAATTATTGAATAAATGCTCTCCGAGTCTCTTCAAATTTAACCGAAGGATCCACTGTACCACTCGTATTTTTTTTTTCTCCAAGGTTAGACATGCTACAGCTTGGGAAAACCTTTACAAGGTAGTTGGGGGATTGGAATCCTTCAAGTAAAATGGGTCTTCTGGCTATTAATGTAACAAATGCAATTATACGACAAGCTGATGAGGATAGTTGATTAGAATCTATCACTGGTAGTCCAAATATTGCATTAATAGGATGTGGTTGTAAATCAATACGCAGAACTACTGAGATAATATCAAATATATCTTTCCAATATTATTTTTAGAAGAGGACAAGAGCAGAACATACGTTTCAATGAAGCTACCTCGGAATTACATTGATCGCTGACAGGATTTAATGGCAGTAAAAATGAGCTAACTTATCCTTGGACACATGTGCCCTTTGAACCATCTTAAATTGTATGAAGGCATGTCTGACACACACTGAAGAGGTATTTTCTAATTGAAGAATTTTCTCGCATTTCTGTACAGGTAAATGTATCCAAAGTTCTCTTTCCGACCCATTCTTAATTTTATCAGAAGTATCTAAGCGTATTTTCATAATTAAATCATAAATAAATGATGATAAACTCTTTTGATATGGATTTGAACTTTTTTTTCCCCGTAACTTCAATTTGATGTGATATCGGAACAGAAAGTAAAATAACATTCAAAAAGTTTCTAATCTGTAAATATCAGAAAAAGTGTGATCTAGGGAAATCATATTTATTAGAAAACTGTTCAAAAGACATAAAACAATCAGCCATAAATAAGTCACGAAAACATAATTTTCCCTTTGTTTTCCGTAAAAGAAAAGCTTGATCAATTTAAACGGTTGAAAGAAAAAAAAGATATAATAGAACTTGAGAGTATATATTTATTGTCCAAAAACTTTACAAAATTGAAACTATATTCCTATTTTACGTTTAATTATTGGATTTACCATTTGTTTATTCAATTTAGTAAGTGCAAAGTGGAGCAAAGCCTCTAAAATAGAAGCCAATGAAAACTCCTGTACAGACTCACGCTCGAGGTTCATCCATCCTGGACACCAAGTTTCATCCATCTCTTGTGTCCAAAACGTTAAATATCGAATATTAATTGCCCGATAATAAAATCTAGGATCCGCCTTCCTTTTTTGATTGCTGTAAATATTTCTTCATTAAGCAGGAATTCCTATTCTGCCGTATATATGAAGAAATTTTAGAATCAATAATATCAAAAAGAAAGATTTAGGGATAAAAATTGATATTGCATAAAATAGATACAGAAATTTTGGTAAAATAATCATCTCAATAGCATTAATGTAACCAATCAAGGATAAGGACAATGGGGACCATTTAGTAAACAATTGTTTAACATGATCAATTAAGGGTAAACATTAACTTTAAATAAATTGTTGCGATTCTTAGTAATTTTAACACCCAAATAAATAATCAGCAACCAATCTAAATGATGACTGTCTACTCATTGTGAATTGCATATTTAATGGATAAAGCACACTTTTATTCAGAATCAGTTTATAGGCAGAAAAACTACTAAACTGAGCAAGTCGTGTTATTCCTGCAGGAATGGATTTCTCTGGATTAGAAATATATAGTGTGTGGCAAAACAAAAACCCTAGGTTAAGTAAAAGGCAATTACAAAAATCTAAAAAAGATGGTGGTTTAGCTTTGCCTAACTTTAGATTTTATTATTGGGCGAATAATATTCGTAATCTAACGTATTGGAAATTGGATTTGGACTCATTATTGTGTCCGCAGTGGGTAAATTTGGAATGCAATGAAGTAAAGGGATATTCTTTATTCTCTGTTCTTGGTTCTTCTCTTCCTGCTGATTTAGTTAAATTTAATAAACAGATATCTAATCCTGTTATTAAACACACATTACGAATTTGGTTTCAATTTCGGAAATTCTTTACTTTGAAAAACTTAGTGCTTGATAGCCCTATTTTATTTATTTTTTTCTTTAAACCTTCCTTGACAGATCAAGCCTTTAGCATATGGAAAAGGAAAGGTATAAAATGTTTTCGTGACCTTTTTTTTGAAGGTACTTTGATGTCTTTTGACCAACTTTCCAATAAATTTAAATTACCTAAATCTAATTTCTTCAGATATTTACAAATCAGAAATTTTTTACATAAAGTTTTACCATCTTTTCCCAACTCAACTTCAACGGATTTCTCAGATTTGATTTTTACCTTAAATCCTTGTCAGAAGGGATTAGTTGCTTTTATTTACAACATGATTATGAAGATACAACCAGAGATGTCAGATAGAATTAAACAACAATGGGAAAAAGAACTTCGATACAATATACCAACAGATAAATGGGAAACAATTTTACAAATGGTTAATTCTTCTTCTATATGTGCTAGACATGCTTTAATACAATTTAAAATTGTACATAGAGCTTATATGTCTAAAGATAAACTTGCTCGATTTTATTCTCATATTAACCCTCAATGTGATAGATGTCATTCAGAAGTGGCTTCACTGACCCATATGTTTTGGTCATGTCCTACTTTACATAATTATTGGAAGGACATATTCGTTACCATTTCCTCAATTTGGAACATTGATTTACAACCTAACTTTATTACTGCAATCTTTGGTATACCAAAAGAGGATGGTAATCAGTTTTCTCCTTCAATCAGACGAATGATTGCTTTTGTAACATTAATGGCCAGAAGGTCTATATTACAAAATTGGAAAGAAGTAAACCCTCCTACCACGTCTCAGTGGCTTTTTCAAACTATTTCTTATCTGAGTTTGGAAAAAATTAGGAGCACTATTTTTGACTCGTCAATTAAATTTGAAGAAACTTGGGGACCATTCATCCGACATTTTCATGTGAATTAATTTGGCCTTTCCCAGACCTTCTCTTTGTTTATTCTTGTTCAGGTATGGAGTTCCGGAGTTCTTTGACACTATCATATACTTATAAACTGTTATTATTGCCCATGTTAGTTTTAGTTTAGTGTTTATATATTTTCTTTCACACATTTTTAGTTTTGTTTCTTTTCATATGTAATTATATAGACTTGATTGATTAATGTACTTTTTTGTTGCTGATGTTTAATAGGATATTATTATCCTATTATTAATGTAATCTTAAGTCTATTGTATTCATAACCTATTCATTATTATGTTGTTTTTTTATATTTATATGAAACTCAATAAAAAGATTGAAAAAGAAAAGAGAAATATATAGTGACAGTTCAACTGCATATTGCGATACTTTATGCGTCCCATTCCCATGAGTAACACCAAATAAGTTGGGTGAATCACGAATAGGGATGCCAAGGGCTGATAGTAAGAGGCTCAAAGGACAGCCTTGTCTAGTACCTTGGAAAAGCCTGAAGAAAGGGGATCTCTGATTATTAGTGAAACAGACGCCAAAAGTATATGATATATCAATTGGATCCAAAATATAAATTTTGGGCTAAAATTAGATTTATCAAATATAGTAAAAAAAAATCCCATTCAAGTGTATAAAACGCCTTCTCGTTTTCGAGCAAGATAACATTTTGGAGTCTTAGATAAAATAGTGTATACAATGTTCATTAATCTCCAAACATTAAAATGTGAATAATGATTTTTAATAAATCCTGTCTGATCCTCAGAGACAATTTTTTGGCAATACCTTCTTCAATCTAATTGCTAATATTTTAGAAAGGATTTTAGATTCCACATTCAACAAAGATCGAGGTCTGTATGATGCACATTCAGTGAGATCTTTATCATTTTTAGGAATTAAAGAAATAGATGCTTCATAAAAGGATTGTGGTAATTTACCTATAAATGAAGCATCTTTAAAATTTTTACCTAACCAGGAGAAAGTAAATCAGAAAAAGATTTGAAAAATTCAGCAGTATACCATCCAGACCAGGTGCTTTACCAGAATTCATTGACTAAATTGCTTACTTCCCCTTCAGTAATGGGTGTGACTAATACTAAACGTTCATTAACTGATAATTTCAGAATACTTAATTTCTTTTAAAATTCATGCATTATGGTACAATCATCAGGAAATTCTAATTGTTATAAAATTCTTGAAAAGATTTGTTAACTTCACCATGGTCAACCATCAAAATACCTTCCCGTTTGCAAACCCTATTAATCTGAAGTTTTGCCAAATCACTTTTAATTGGTCACCCAATAATTTTCCTGATTTATTACCATATTTATAAAATCGACTCTTAGTTTTAAGTAACTGATCTTCAATCGGGGATGCTAATAACAAATGATGTTGCATCTGAAGTTCAATTCTCTCTTTATAAAGATTTAAAATGGGAGCAAAAGAATATTTTCTATCAATTTCTTTAATATTATTAACCAATGTACATATTTCATTAAGAATTTGTTTTTTCAAACCAGCAGAGTATGAGATAATTTGCCCTCAGATATATGTTTTAAAGGTATTGCATAATATCCCACTGAAAATTTCTTCCATTGAGTTAGTGGAAAAGAAAAAAGGCGATCTGTTCTTTAATGAAATTAACAAAACTTATGCCCTGAAGTAAAATAGAGTTGAACCACCATTCATCATAGGATTCAGACAACAATTAAAATCTCCACCCAATATTACCACATATTCATTTAAATTGAGAAAAAATACAAAAACGTGCTTAAAGAATTCAGGATAGTCAGTATTCAGTGCATAAATATTAACCAAAACTAATTTATCTTTATAAAGTTAACCAGTGTCTAATAGAGATCTACAATATGGGTCTGAAATTGTATCATAGTGAAGAAATGAGTTTCAGGAGTCTAGAAAAAAGAAACACCTTTCACCTTAGTCAGTGAGTGAAACTGTTGGCCTTTCCAAAACCTAAAGAAGTACTGATTATCCTTCTTCCTCACACGAGCCTCCTACACAAACATAATCTGAGCATTCAGTCTATGAAAAACTCTAAAAATCTTCTTGCATTTAATTGGATGATTCAAACCATTTTTATTCCATGAAACAAAATTAATAATTCCAAAATAATTAATGACATCAATTGTCCTTAAATAAACAATGTAGTATGTAAACTGTTAATCATATTGCATAGGAAACTCATGAATCAAGAAGAGGGAAAGTTTAAAGAGGAACCAGAAGATATGACAACAGAGACATTTTTGTAGATTCAATTCAGCCCAAAAGAAAAATACTAGACTAATAGCCCTATCCCCCACCCACAAAGACCAAAAACCTGGCCAATAGAGAGCCAGAGAACTATCTAAGAACCTCTCTACCCCCATCTCCCACGAGGAAAAATCTCCAAATTACAAAAAAATAAACAAACCATCCATAGTCAAAAAATTATGAGGAATGTCAAACACATTTCAGAGAAAACAGCCTATTGCAGACCATTTTAAATGACAAGGTCTTTAAAAATGACACAAAATACAATCTTAATAATACTTCAAGAAAAAAAAAATCAGCAAATCAGAGTCTTAATAATTTTCAAAAGCAAACAATTAAAAATAAAAAAGTAAAACAATGAATGTAAAAGAAAGGAACTTTAACTTGGAAACATAATAAACATCCGTACATCAGAACACAGTACGACTGTAATCAACCCAAGGGCAAAGTTCTAAATTGTCCAAATTTATTAACTAATAAATTTGGTTATTAACTAATAACCCAGATATACACAGACATAAAGGAATGGTAAATTTTATAGACATCCAAACACAAATATTGATCTTCAAAATATTAGACATCTGCATTCAAGCTTAGATCTTCGAGAAATTGTTTTGCTTCATCCATGGATTTAAACCATTTAAATGATCTATGAGGCAGAACAACCCTTAGGTGAAAGCCAGATGAAGAATCCTCTGATATAATTCTGACATCACCATTTTAAAACGCGATCTTTCTTGCATAACCTCAGGACAACAATCTTCAACAAAATGAAACTTAAGATGCTGATGCTCAGTAACTCCTTTCTGACGAGCAAGCGGAATGAAGAGCTCCT
This sequence comes from Hypanus sabinus, assembly GCF_030144855.1. NCBI lineage: Eukaryota > Metazoa > Chordata > Chondrichthyes > Myliobatiformes > Dasyatidae > Hypanus > Hypanus sabinus. The sequence continues at coordinate 399,319 of NW_026779303.1, read as the reverse complement.
TAGTATTCACATTGTGACATCGTAGAATTACATGACGCGGTTTTAACCCTTTCGACGGTTTTGGTTTCAGTGCCCGATGTGTGCGGTCGAGCGCAGGAAGAGAAGAAGGAACCTCCAAGCCAAAGACCTCCATTAAGAATTGAGAAAAAAAACTGAGTAAGATCCCGGCTCTCAACATCCTCACTGAGTCTATTATTCGCAAATTCAGTCTGTGGCTTCGACTCTCCAAATCAGTAAACCTGACTTTATTCTGCTCCAATGTATGTGTGGTCGAAGTTCGTTTCTTTTCCAAAGAATTCAATTTGTGATCTCTCTGTTTTCCAGCTTATAAGGCACTGAAATTTGTCACTGCTGTTTTTCATTCTTCTTTTCAAGTGTTGCCAATCCACCTTAGCTCTCCTTTAACCATACTTCCAAGGTAGTAAACCTTTTATCAAGTTTTTCATCCAAATGATTCGAGATAGCCTGTAAAGTAAGTTGAAACTCTTTAGGCTGTTCAAAGACATCTTCTTTCTTCCCATTTCCATTGCCAGTTTCCTCGCCTTCAGCTAATGCCTTTCTTCTCTATAAGCCATTTCAGTCGATTAAAATTCAAATTCAAACATATAAAAGTGTTATAAACACTTTGATAAAGATATTAAAGGGGTGGTAAGTAAATTTAAAATGAGCGGAGCAAGGCCCGAAAGCTACCGACTCCATGTAACGCCTCCAAGAGAGTCTTTTACCTAATGAGGCCTAACGTGCACATTCCCAAAAATGTAGCTATGCGTCGTGGTGACACAGACCGCAAGAACTGTGAATGGTTCACTTGGCAGCAGCCAGTTTCCTCCTATGAATTTCCAGTTGCTTCGAAGTTGGAAAGTGGACCAAGTCGAGGAAAGGTTAAGTGATGTAGTCAGATAATATGTACATTTGCATGACTCTTCAACGGCAAAGAATAAACACTTGAAAATGGCATCAACTTCGTGCAAAGAAATTTTCACAAACATCGGTTTGGACATTGTGGACTGCACAACGTAATGTAAAAACTTCTCTTTCCTGCGCTGCAGTAATTTCAATAAAAGTAACTCTTGTTCAACATCGATTAGCTCGAACTCCAACAAGATGTAGTCAGCAGTCACCATCGTTCCCAACTCAGCACGAGTCAATGCAACACAGTACCATAGAACCCCAACGCCAACTAGCATTTTGGCCGAGTGACACAGGCACAAGAACACACAAGTAGCGTCTATGCAGAGGTAAAATTCAGGCTTCAGACGGTGAATGGCTTCTCCCCAGTGTGAACTCACTGATGTACCTTCTGACTTCTGTACCTAGATGACTGACTGAATCCTTCCCGCAGACTGAGCAGGTGAATGGCCTCTCCCCAGTGTGAACTGACTGGTGTGCTTGTAGTTGGGATGACCCAGTGAATCCCTTCCCACAGTCTGAGCAGGTGAATGGCCTCTCTCCAGTGTGAACTGACTGGTGTGCTTGTAGTTGGGGTGACCCAGTGAATCCCTTCCCACACTCTGAGCAGGTGAATGGCCTCTCTCTGGTGTGAACTAGCTGATGTGCCTTCAGATGACATGACTGAGTGAATCCCTTCCCACATTCTGAGCAGATGAATGGCCGTTCCCCAGTGTGAACTCTCCGATGTACCTTCAGTTCAGATGATGTGATGAATCCCTTCCCACAGTCTAAGCAGGTGAATGGCCTCTCTCCAGTGTGAACTCTCTGATGTAGCTTCAGTTTAGATGAGCAAGTGAATCCCTTCCCACAGTCCGAACAGGTGAACGGCTGCTCCCCGGTGTGAACTCGCTGGTGAGCCATTAGGGTGTATGACTGAGTGAATCCCTCCCCACAGTCTGAGCAGGTGAATGGTCTCTCTCCAGTGTGAACTCTCTGATGCACCTTCAGTTGGTATGACCAAGTGAATCCCTTCCCACAGTCTGAGCAGGTGAACCGCCACTGCCCGGTGTGAACTCGTTGGTGAGCCATTTGGGTGGATGACCAAGTGAATCCCTTCCGACAGTCTGAGCAGGTGAATGGCCGCTCCCCGGAGTGAATTTGCTAGTGAACCATTAGGTCAGATGACCGAGTGAATCCTTCCCCAAATTCCTCAGATGACCAGCCTCTGCCCAGTGTGAACTGACTGGTGTGTCCACAGGTGGGATGACCGACTGAATCCCTTCTCACACACAGAATAGGTGAATGGCCTTGTCCCAGTGTGAACTTGGTGATGTCCCTTCAGATGAAATGACCATCTGTATCCATTCCCACTGTCTGAGCAGATGAATGGGTTCCTCACCTGTTTAAAATGATCGGTGTGCCAGTCGTTCAGATGACCGAGTGAATCCCTCCCCACAGTCTGAGCAGGAAGGATGATCAAGTGAATCCCTCCCCACAGCCTGAGCAGGAAGGATGATCGAGTGAATCCCTCCCCACAGCCTGAGCAGGAAGGATGATCGGCTGAATCCCTTGCACCACTTCTTAAATATCTGGACAGAGACAGCAAAACTGCTGTGTTGTGTTCGAGATTCCCGCAGGCAAATTCCTTGCCATTTTTAACCTGTAAAAAGATTTACAAAATCCATCAATGGGTTTAAGACAACATTTCAAATGAGATCACTTGAGTTGTGCAGGTGTGATCTGACATCACACTGCTACAGTGAGGTTTAACCCAAATAGGAGAGAGAAATCATCTCCTGACTGGGCACAGTGCTGGTATCTGGAATGACCATCAAACTCTCTGATGCTCTTCCTGTCTCTGGAAGAATGGGGCATTTCTGCCATCTCCAATCTGTGACCTGGCTCAGTTTGACTCTCTGCATTGGTATTATTCTCTGTTCCCACTGAGCTGCATGGGTTCCTGGCCCCACAGTAACTAAAACAATCTCATACAAATATCTGGCAGTGCATTCCATGCACCTACAACTCTCTGTGTAAAAAACTTACCCCTGACATCCCCTCGGTATCTATTTCCAAGCACCTTAAAACTGCTCCCTCGTGTTAGACATTTCAGCCCTGGAAAAACAAACCTCTGGCTGTGCACACGATCTATGTCCCTCATCATCCTGTACACCTAGAAAAGACTCTAAACGTAAACAAGGAAATTACACATTGCTTTGAGGATTTGTTAGAAGTATAGAATATCAAGAGAGTATAGATAGGGTAAATGCAAGCAGCTTTTTCCACTGAGGGTGGGTGGGATGACAACCAGAGGTCATGGGTCAGTGGGGAGGGTGAAAATTTAATGGAAACATTTGGAAAAGCTGTTTACTGAAATGATCGTGAGAGTGTGGAATGAGATGCCAGCACAAGTGGTGAATATGAGCACAGTTTCACCATTTAAAAGAAGTTTGGATGGGAGCCTGGATAGCAGGGGTATGGAGGTGTGTAAAAAGAGCCCAAAGAATATCGGGGACCAAATTCACCACAACCACAAACTGTTCCTGCTGCTGCTACCATCCAGGAAATGGTAAACCAGCAAAAGGAACAACAAGCTCTGGGACATCATCTTCCACCAGGCCATCAGACTGATTAATTGATTTCTATGTTTTCTTGACTGTCCTAAATATAAACTAATTATTATAAATCAATTTAAATTACACATTGCATATTTAGATGGTAACATAACGTAAATATTTCTACACATCTATATGAAGGATGTACATAATAAAGTCAATTCAATTCACCATCTCCACTATCTGTTCTGTCATTTTAGCTCCCATTCCCCCTACAACTTACTTTAACCATATCAGCACCCCCCACTACCTCTTGTAAGCCTTACCACTAAGTTATTAGTCGTTACTTGTTCTGTTCCCCTAACTAACAAATCCACTTATCAGCCCTTTGAATTTCCTCCCCCCCCCAACAGTTTCTAAAGTGTTCCACCCGTTGTTATAGGGCATGGTCACTAGAGCACTCTCAATGGCTATTTAACCTCATTCCCCTTCCTGACTCTCAACCAGTTTCCTATGTCCTGCACCTTGGGTGTAATTCACTTCTCTTCATGTCATATCTATCACCCCCTTCCAACTGTTGGATGATCTGGAATTCACCCATTTCAAGATCCAACACCTTAAAGTGCAGGGTTACAAGCTGCAGCTGGATGCACATCTAGTAGGTGAGGGCATCAGGGACACTGGAGGTCTCCCCTCCTTCCCTCCAATATCCCCTATAATTTGTAATATCCAGTGTGCAGATAAATCTTGTACTGTGCATTTTTTACCCTGTGACAAGATGTGCACAGTGAATTTTATATAGAGAGGTATTCATTTTCACAGCTGGTAAATCACTGTCAATAGGAACTTTGATCTCCTCTGGGTTTGATCCAGTTCATCTGCACTCTCACACAACCTATGTAGCAGGCCTGTAACGGGTAATGAAGGATTTTCTCACCAAAGCTTTTGCACGTTGTCCATATGTGGTTTGCTTGCTAAATTACACTTTAAAAAGTCAGATTTCCAAATATCACTCCACTTCTTCCCACTTACAAATTCTTCAGCAACTTTTGTATCACCACAATGCAACAGGTATCACCAGTTTCTGTATTCTACATAAATATTTCCCCTGCACCCTCCCCCAGGTGACTGATGGTGGTGAACTCAGTGATGGCAATGCCAATGTATATGAAGGGAAGGGCAGTCGTCTGTCTCACTGGAGTCTGGCACATTTGTGATGTGAAAGTTACTTGTTGCCCAGGCCAAAAGAGTTTGATATCATTATGTACCCAGAGAGAATGGGACAAAACATGCTCTCACCGGTAGAAAAGTCCAGAACAAGAGGAGGTAGAGAAAGCAACAAACACAAAATGCTGGAGGAACTCAGCAGGCCAGGCAGCATCTATGGAAAAGAGTACTAATGCTGAATTCCGCCGACATTGCGTGTGTGTTGCTTGGATTTCCAGCATCTGCAGTTTTTCCTCTTGTGATTGGAGGCAGAACAAAGGTGATTTTCTCAACTGCGGATGTAAAAGATTTTGTTCCCTTTCTCCGAGTTCCTAATCCTTGCATTTAGATGGCTGGAGCTCAGCTCTGTCTGAGAGATCCATCGGTTCCCATTCCCTCATCAGCCGGAAGCTCCCCGGGACCGGTGTACGGATCGTGGGGCTGAGGGAGATGGAAGAGAGCAGGACTGTCCCAGGATTGCGGGTCATGGTGTTGGGATTTCTCAGGAATTACCCGAAATCGGTGTTTAAGACAAAAAGTCAGAGGACCGCTCTTACCTGCTCTGATGTTTCCAAGGCCTTCTGTGTACTGCGCGCATGCGTAAAACTTGGAGACGTCACTGCGCTGACGCCTGCGCATTTCATCAGTGTTTCAACGCGGGTCAATTTTTTTTCGCGCAGGCCCTTATGGGTAGTGAGGGTGCCATTAAAAATTTCTGCAAGCAGCGGTTCAATGTCCACACCTCATTTTTTTTCTTGTATGTATAGAAAAATCTGCAGCTATTTTAACGCAGAAAGTGGTTTCCAGAAACAATATACTCAATATCAACGTGTATCCCATAACAGCGACGGTGGTAGATTCGGATACAATAGGGGCTTTTAAGAGACTCTTAGATAGGTACATGGAGCTTAGGAAAATAGCTGGCTATGCGGTAGGGTAATTCTAATCAGTTTCTACAGTAAGATACATGGCTGGTACAACAGCGTCTGCAATGTGTTGTGGATTTATATATTTCCATGAAATTCAAGAGAAATCTCCTATCCCACAGAGTGGCGATTAGTTACAACCTGTAATCTCCGGGAAAGCGAGAGGGGAACGGCAGGGGTAGATGTACTGAAATGGAACAGAAAAATGGGCAGCGACCAGGTCGGCCGAGTTGCCTCTCTAGTATATATTGTGAATACCTGAGACACGGGATCTGATACAGAACTGATTTATCTTTCACAGCTCCACAATATTAAACACCAGTCTAGTTTAAGGCTAACATCAGCAGAACAGACTCCTCCAATGCTCAGTTACCAGGATTCAGTCCTGGGTGCGATGATCAACCGCAAGAACTGCAGAATATGACAGTATCAGTCCCTCATGAACCCGCAGCTGCCTTCAGTCACCGTGATGTTGAAACATTTAACATAGAGCTGATTTGAACTTCCTCCCTGATGTGAAGTTGCTGGTGTTGCAGCATCTGGGATGATTGAGTAAAACTCTTTGCTCACTCCGGACAGAAATGTGGCCTCTATTTATTGTGAACTCACCAGAGCATCACAAGGTGGGTTAACTGAATGAGTCTCTTCGCACACACGGAGCAGGTGAACGGCCGCTTCCCAGAGCGAAGCTGTTGGTGTATCTGCGATGCCCGACTGAATCCCTTCCTAAATGAGAGCGAGTGAATGACATCACAGTGTTCTGAACGTCATGGCGATGTATCCAATCAGATCACGGACATGGGCACGTGTTCGGGCTCTCCTTGTAGCGAGTTAGGCGCTGTCTTCTCCCGCATCTCCGCCTCCACATTCAAGAATCGGCGGCTTTCAAGCGCTGGTGAACTGACAGATATAGCGGAAATAACGAGCTGTTGTGGTTGTGATTCCTATACACAAATCCTTTGACTTTTCTACACTGTTAAAAGTTTACAAAGCATATCAGTGGGCGAAGGACAAAATTTCAACTCAGATAATTTTAGTCTCCATGGTGCCTTCTGATATAAAAAAAAGCACTGTCACAACTCTAAACAATTTGGACGAACAAGATTTCACCTTCTAACTGGCCACAGTTCCGGCATCAGGCAGAACATCAAACTCTCTGCTTCCCGCTCTGTATCAAAATGGATCATTCCTCCCCTTCATCAGTCTGTGACTTGGCTCAGTCTGTCTGTCTCCTTCGCATTCTGAGCATGCGCCACACACCTACTGAGATCACATTTTATTTACACGGCTGTGATTGGAGACTTTCTGATTATTATGTCCCTCCCGGCATTTGGCGGTGGTAAACTCAGAGTCAGCAAGGGTATTGAACCTCAGGAGTAGGTGATTAGGCTGTTTCGCTGGAGATCGATAAACTGCCGGTAGTGTGTGGCTGGATGAGTGGGTCGTTTTCAGAATGGAAGGAGGTAGCGTTTGGAGTACCCCAGAGATCAGTCCCTGACCACAGTTGTTCACAGTTTAATGTCCTGGCGGAGGCAGCGAGATGTGAGATGTCCCAGTCTGCTGGTGACGCAGAAAGAGTGGAGTTGGTGGAGGGGAGGCTATTCACATGCAAATTCGTAGATTTGCAGTCAGTACATAGTGCATTGTTGGGCTGCAGTGGTGGGTTCCATTGCTGGAATCACTGTATATCATTGTGGGCTATGAGGATTTTTTGAATAAAGCGGCATTCTCCAATTTGGAATCTCAAGTCAAGGAGCAGGCCTATCAATTCTATATCTAATTTGTATTTATGGCATTGTGATAACCAAATACTATAGCCCTCCACGACCTCTCTATCCAGTCCTTTCAATATTCGACTTCATTCGTAAATTTGGCCACAGGACCATCAATACTGTCATTCGATGCATTGTCATAGAGCATAAAAAGAAACTTTGCCAACACAGCCCCTGTGGACCTCTGGGGTAGTAATCTCGGGATTGCTGCCTGCGCCACGTGCTATCGATGAAAGAATAGCATGATCAGGCGTATTCATATGTGGGTGAGAGACTTGAGTAGGGGGTAGGGCTTCAGGTTTGGGGAATGGGCAAAGAAGTGGCAAATGAAATACAAAGTTGTAAAGTGTATGGTCTTACACTTTGGGGGAAGAAAGAAGAGGGCAGACTATTGTTTAGATGGAGAGATAATTCAAAATGCAGAGATGCAATTGGACTTGGGAGTCCTTGTGCGGGATACCCTAAAGGTTAACTTCCAGGATGGGTCTGTGGTGAAGAAGGCAAATGCAATGTTGGCTTTAATTTCTAGAGGTATAGAATAAAAAGAGCAGGGATGCCATGGTGACGCTCGATATGGCACTCCTGAGGTCACACAGACTATTGTGTTCAGTTTTGTGATAATTATTTTAGAAATGATATACTGACGTTGGAGAGGGTTCAGAGAAGATTCACGAGAATGATTCCAGGAATGAAAGGGTTACCATAAGAGGAACGTCTGGCCGCTCTTGGGCTGTATTCCCTCGAGTTCAGGAGAATAATGGGGATCTCATAGAAACATTCTGAATGTTAAAAGGCCTGAACAGATTAGATATGTTAAAGTTAATTTCCCATGATAGGGGATACTAGGACAAGAGGGCATGACTTCAGAATTGAAGGACGTCCATTTCGAATAGAGATGGGAGAAATTACTTTAGTCAGTGGGTGGTAAATCGGTGCAACTTGTTGCTATGAGCGGCTGTGGAGGCCAAGTCACTGGGTGCACTTAAGGCAGGGATAGGTAGGTTCTTGATTAGCCAGCGCATCAAAGGGTATGGGGTGAAGGCAGGGAAGTGGGGATGACTGGAAGAATTGGATCAGCCCATGACTGAATGGCGGAGCAGACTCGATGGGCCGAATGGTCTACTTCTGCATCAATATTTTATGGTCTTATGGTCTATTCCACTGTTTCGACCTGCCAAAGTGCAGCCGATATTTCTGGGTATATGACCCATTCATATGAGAATTTAGCCTTTTCTATTTCTCTCAGCTTCTCATAAATGTGTACAGTTTAGTTAAGCTTCACTCCACAATTTCCAAAGCAACAACCAGGTCAGTCAAATTGTTTCACACAATTAAAATAGTTCATTACACTTTTAAAAAATATATATTTGTGCACTATTTATATAATTTAACTATTTAATATGTATACTCTTATTTTAAACCACAATTGTTAAAATCTATGGTTATGAATTAGGTTCTACTGCTGCCGCAGGGACAATGAATTTCATGACATATGCCGGTGCTGTTAAACCTGATTCTGATATGGGAGACCCACCACCGGTCACCTGATCCCAGTTACCGCAGATCGTAATGTGAGATTGAAGCCCTTTCCATTTATTTGCATTCCACAGAAATGACAACAGTTCAGTTTCCTTCTGAGGTTCCAGAGCAGACGCTCAGTCCGTGTAATATTTCCACACAATTAAAATGGGGAATTTGTTTATTCTTATCATGTCCCGAGATACAGTGAAAATCTTGCCTGACGTACCACCCACACAGATCGATACGTTACAACAGTACATTGAGCTGATATACGACAGAACAATCACTGTAACAAAGCATTCCGTCTGCAGAGAAAGTGCCGTGCAGATAGACATATGGTGCAGGGTCACGTCGAGTTACATTGTGAGGCCGAGACCATTTTATCATTCATTTGGCTTACTGACACAGACAGGAAGCCGACCTTGAGCCGGGTGGTTCGCGCTTTAAGGCTTTTGTATCTCTTCCCCGATGGGGGAGCGGGTTTGCAGCTAGAATGTCCAGGTTGTGAGGATCTTTGAGTACATGGCCTGCTTTTCCGAGGCAGGGGAAGTGTAGGAAGAGTCCATGGAGTGGAGGCTTGTTTCTCTGATGTTCTCTGCAGTTCCTTGCAGTCATGGGCAGAGCAGTAGCCATACGAAGGCGTGAAGTATCGACAAGAAGCTCATAGACCTCGGCCTTGTGCAGCTGGATCCTGGACTTCCTGTCAGATCGCCGGCAGGTGGTAAGAGTGGGCTCCCCCACCTCTGTCTCTCTGAACCTCAGCACACATACCCCACAGGATGTCTCTTTGCCCCATCCTTTACTCTCTGTATTCCCATGACGTGTCGCCACCCACAGTTCCAATCTGCTAATTAAATTCGCTGACGACACCACATTGATTGCCCTAATTTCAAACAATAACGAGGCAGCCTACAAAAAAGAAATCATCACCGGGACACAGTGGTGTCAAGAAAACAACCTCTCCCTCATTGTGACAAAAACAAAGGAGTTGGTTGTGGATTACGGGAGGAATGGAGACAGGGACCAAATTCAACATTTCCAAGTCTGGTATTGACACAAAATGCACATTTTAATGTTGATCATGACACAATGTATATTATGTGATGCACCATCAATAACTCACACTGAGACGTAGGCGAGATATCGGCTTTTATTGACTGGAAGAAGGAACCAGGAGTGAGTGTCTATCATACAAGGTCTTGGAGACTGAGGCCGAGCTTCAGGCCGCAGGTCTCCTTTATACAGGGGCCTGTGGGAGGAGCCACAGGAGCAGTCAGCAGGGGCGTGTCCCGACAGGCACATAGTTCACCACATTCACCCCCCCTTCGTTTGAAAAAGTCCTCATGTGGCGAAGGTTCTTACAAGTCAAGCCGATCAGGTGGTCGAATCTGTCGCTGCGATCTACGTAGCACCGGCTGTGACCGCATAGATGCCGGCAACATTGGCGATTGCACAGGGGACGGGGGTTGCGCGTGTTCTTGCCCACTAGGCGCCGGTGATCCCTGTATATTATGTATCGTTAATGACAGAAAACATATTTATAGATTGTTACTGACAGAGAATCGGATAATTTATGCTCCGTGTATTATCTGAATGTACTTGCCTGTGATGCTGCCACAAGTCAGTGTTTCTCTGTACCTGTACCTTCCCGTACTTGTGCACTTGGCAATAAATTCAACAGGACCTGGGAAATCTCAGTGTGATTTGATTAGTGATGATCATCTTGGCAGCTCGGTAGGTCGAATGTATCCGACAGTCCACTGTTAAATGCAAAACCCTGTACAGTGTTGATGATCAGAGGGATCTTAGACTCCAAGTTCATCGCTCCCTGAGAGAGACTGCACAGATTGATCGGGTCGTTAACAAGGCAAATGGCATGGTTGTCCTTATTAGTTGAAGCACTGAGTTCAAAAGTCGGGAAGTTGTGTTGTGGCTGTTACGAGCCTGCGGTCGTACTGTGACTGTTTCTTTAAGAGCGCCGGCGTGAGGAGGCGGGACTATGACGTCAGTCACAGGCTGACAGCGCTCACTGTGGACTGAACCATAAGAGAGAGAGCGATCTGCAGCCAGGCCGGGGGGGGGGGGGGGGGAGGGAGGGAGGTAGAGGGAGAGAGGGAGAGGGAGAGGGAGAGGGAGAGGGAGAGGGAGAGGGAGAGGGAGAGGGAGAGGGAGAGGGAGAGGGAGAGGGAGAGGGAGAGGGAGAGAGAGAGAGAGAGAGAGAGAGAGACTGAGACTGGAAAAGCTCATCGCTTCAGTTCGTCGCAGCTGAGGCTTGGAACTCTCCTATGCCCACAAGAGTGGGTTGATCACAACGGAACCACAACGAATGTGTGTGGCTGTCACTTCGTATAATCCATAGGAGTGGGGTTTGGAATATCTTGTGTTAACTCTTGCCTGGGTATGTTGTGTGGTAACCCCTGGTAGAAGGTGTTTCTCACTTTCTCGTGGAACTAGACAGGGATGTCCATTAAGCCCTTTTTTAGTTATTCCTGTATTGGAGCCTTTAGCTATAACACTACGTGAAGCTAAAAATATTCGTGGTATCTCTATGAATGGAACCATACATAAGATCTCCCTTTATGTAGATGATCTTTTGGTTTTTATTTCAAGTCTTGAGGAATCAATTCCTAATCTTTTGGAAGCACTTAAAGATTTTGGTACATTTTCAGGATATAAACTTTACTTGAATAAAAGCGAATTGTTTTCATTAAATGTCCATGTTAGTAGATATGATGATATTCCTTTTAGAATTGTTAATACATTTAGATATCTCGCTATTATAATTACTAAAAAATATAAAGATCTTTATAAAACGAATGTAGTTCCTTTAATGGACTCCATGAAGCAACTATTTTCTAGATGGAATCCACTTACTTTTTCTTTAATAGGTCGTATTCATGCTGTGAAGGTGATGATTTTACCTAGATTTTTATATATTTTCGAAAATATACATATCTTTTTAACTAAAAATATTCGATCAAATTGACTCTCCTATTTCTTCCTTTATTTGGAACAATTAGAGACCAGGAATTAATAAGTATCATTTACACAAAGCTAAAAAAGATGGTGGACTTGCACTTCCTATTTTAAGACTATGAATTTAATTGGTCTGTGAATATTAGACAATTATGTTTTTGGTTCTATTGGTTTGGTAAGAACCAAAAATCATTATGGGTTGATTTGGAATTAAAAGCTGTTAAACAATTTTATTTAACTTCAATTTTACGAGCTCCATTACATATACAGATCTCTAAAATTCCAGATTTAAATCTTTACCCGGTTATTAAACAATCCCTACGGATTTGTGTTCAATTTTGTGTTTTTAAAATTTTGAACAATTTAAGTTGTCTAGTTTTGTATATCGAAACTTTTCATTTAAACCTTCAACAACTGACGCCATTCATAAAAATAAAGGGATCCATTCTTTTACAGATTTATTTTGTAATTGTCGATTGATATCCTTTGAAGAGCTTTTTAACAAATTTTCTCTCGCTCATAAACATTTTCAGCAATATGTTCAGTTTGGGCATTTTTAGCAGCAATATTTATCTAAGTTTCCATATTTACAAGAATCTGATTTGTTGGATACCATGTTGAAATTGAATCCATGAGCAGAATTTATAATTTATTTTTGTTACATAAAGAGAACCTATCACTAAAGATTAAACAAGATTGGGAGAGAGAACTTAATATGGCCTTTGATAATGAAGATTGGCTTCGAGTTTTGAAAAACGTAAATTCTTCTTCTGTATGTGCCCACCATCGTTTAATTCAATTTAAAATTGTTCACGGTTATTATTTAACAAAGGAGAGACTATCTAAATTATTTCCTTGTATAGACAAATGCTGTGATAGATGTAAAATGAAGTAACTGCTTTGTCACATATGTTCTTGTCATGTTCTTCATTAAAATCGTTTTGGAAATCTTTATTTTCTACATTTTCTAAAGCTCTGAAAATTAATTTACAACCTAATAGATTGACTGTTCTATTTGGAATAGTTCCGCATCATATTCAGGGTATTTCATCTTCAGATCAACATGTAATTGCATTTGTTACACTGCTGACAAGAAGGGCTATTTTATTAAAATACAAAGATATTTCTTCCCCTACATTAATTGAATGGTTTTCTCAAGGAATGTTTTGTCTTAGTTTGGAAAAACATAGAAGTAGAATTATTGATCCTCGATTCGATTTTGAGAGAAGATGGGGTTCTTTTGTAAAATATTATCGTTTAATTTGAATTACTCTATATGGTTTCCTTCCATTTTTTTATATAAATACGAAATGACGGTTGATGTTTCTTATTTTCATACTTAGATGATGGCCAAATGTGTGTTTCTTATGTAGTTAGTGTTTTTTTTTCCTAGTTAGATGAGGTTCCTTTTGTTCCACGTACATATATAATTTCCCATTTTATATTTTACGATCAGTTTTTTTCAGCTTTATTAATTGTATACATATTAATCTATTGAAGTTTTGTATCATTTTATAGCTGTAGAAGATTCTATACCAATAAAAAAATTTCTAAAAATTTGAAAAAAATGAAAACGGCGAAACAATAACTGTAACAAAACATTAGGCTGCAGAGAAAGTGTAGTGCAGATAGCCATATGGCGCAGGGTCACGTCGAGTTACATTGTGAGGCCGAGTCCATTTCATCGTTCATTTGGCTTATAACCACAGACAGGAAGCCGTCCTTGAGCCGGGTGGTTCGCGCTTTAAGGCTTTTGTACCTCTTCCCCGTTGGGGGAGCGGGTTTGCAGCAAGAATATCCAGGTTGTGAGGGTCTTTGAATACATGTTCTGCTTTTCCGAGGGAGGGGAATGTAGGAAGAGTCCACGGAGTGGAGGCTTGTTTCTCTGATGTTCTCTGCAGTTCCTTGCAGTCATGGGCAGAGCAGTAGCCAGACGAAGGAGTGAAGTATCGACAAGAAGCTCAGAGACCTCGGCCTTCACCCTGCCTTGTGTAGCTGGATCCTGGACTTCCTGTCAGATCGCCGGCAGGTGGTAAGAATGGGCTCCATCTCCTCTGTCTCTCTGACCCTCAGCACACATACCCCACAGGGTTTTCTCTTTGACCCCCTCCTTTACTTTCTGTGTACCCATGACTTGTGTTGCCACCCACAGCTCCAATCTGATAATTAAATTTGCTGACAACACTACATTGATTGGCCTAATCTCAAATAATAACTTTAAACCAAATGCCTTCTGACAAGGCTCGGTCCAAACAAACTTTTCACCCTTCTTCAGGAGATTGGTCAGAGGAAGAGCAATAGCAGCAAAGTTCTTACATAACTTACGGTAACATCCATCCATTCCCAGAAACCTTCTCAGAGCCTTCTTAGCAGTCAGAATAGGAACCTGAGAAATTGCCTGAACTTTTGCCCGAACAGGAGCCAACTTGCTTTGACCTACAACATAGCCAAGACAGGTCACAGTGTCATGGCCAAATTCACTCTTAGCCAAGTTAACTGTAAGGTTGTCCTAGGAAAGCCTGTCAAATAGCTTTTCTGCTGCAGAGATATGCTCTTCCCAAGTGCCACTCCCTGTAACTAAGTCATCAATATAGGTATCTGTGTGTTCTAATCCTCGAATTACAAAATCAATCATTCTCTGGAATGTTTCTGGAATATTTTTGTATTAAGATATTGTATTCACACAAACCAGATGGTGTCACAAATGCAGAAATATCTCTACCTCTGTCCGTCAATGGAACACACCAATAACCTTTTAACAGATCAATCTTTGTAAGAAATTAGCTATTCCCACCTTATCGTTGTTTTTGTTACTGCATTTACCTTCCTATCATCAGTGCAAACTCTAACAGCACCATTAGGTTTGGGCACAATAACGCAGGGTGACTCGAATCTGATGCTGAAGGATTAATAATACCATTTTCCAACATATATACAATTTCTTACTCCGCCAATTTACACTTTTCTACGTTCATGCGATATATGTGTTGTTTAATAGGTTTGGCTTGACCAATATCTACATCATGTACTGCGACCGTGGTTTGCTTGGGAACATCAGGAAATAAATCTTTAAACATCGGAATTAATTCCTTCAGCTGTTGTTGTTGCTTTGGCTGCAGATGAGTCAACTTGTTAGCAATGTTTTCTGGAACAACCGAGTTCATTAACCTAACTGGGACCACGTTTGGCTTGTGAAAAGTCTCAGACGAGTCAAATGCTTCATTCTCAGGGTTGCCAGATTCATATGTTTTAACAACAACACTCACAGATGGTGCCTGCTTGTCAAATTAAGGCTTTGTTATATTTATGTGTACCACCTGTGTTAGGTTACGTTGGTCGGGGGTTTTAATAACATAATTCACATCATTAATTTGGGAGACTATTTCATACGGTCTATTGAATTTCACTTGAAGTGGATTCGTCAACATAACGTAAGCACCTTATCTCCCACCTGGTATTTTCTTTCTCGAGCCCTGTTTATCAAACCAACACTTCATTTTGTCTTGAGAAATCTTTAAGTTTTCTCTACAGGATTGGTGTAATATATTTTTGAACTTCAAAACATAGCCTAACAAGTTAATATGTATATCGCCATCAATCCGCTGTTCCTTTAACAAGTTCAAAGGTCCCCTCACTCTATGACCAAATACCAGTTCAAATGGGCTGAAGTCCAGTGAATCCTTCGTCACAGTTTTAGCTTTAATATTTCTGAGAGGCATTGCCTCTAGGAATCTGGATGCAATACACATAATAGTTAGCAAATACTGATGGCCAGCTTTAGCCTTTGGCAATGGGGGCAACACAATCCACTATAAATTTTGAAAAGGGTTCATCAAATGCAGGTACAGACCGCAGTGGGGCCACTGGCGTGACCTGAATCGGTTACCCAGAACTTGACAAGTGCGACAGGTTCTGCAAAAGGTCACAACATCTTTCCTCAGATTAGGCCAGTAAAATTTTTATATAATCCTGTTTACAGTTTTATTCACTCCAAGGTGTGCCAAAGTTAAAATTTCAGTCCTATAAACTTTAGGAACTACAACTTGGTGAACAATTGCCCATTCCTCACTCACTTCAATAGCTGATGGCTTCCACTTCCTCAATAACACTCCATCCTTGAGACAATACCCTCCCGGCACTCTCTTAGTCTCATCATCTGAGAAAGCTGTTTCTTTAAAGCTTCAATCTCAGGGTCGCGGTTCCTTCTGCTATAAACTCCTTCTTAGACAGGGATAAATCTTTCTCATCAGACTTACTACCGGAATCCTGTTGAAACAATGAAGGCAGTAAAGATCCTGACAAGTCATCGTAACCGGAATCCCCGATGCTGGCTATCATGGATATCAGAATCACGCTGCACAGACCGTCTGCGTCGGCAGACTTTTTAGCCATACTTCGTGTTACTGCGCAGGAAGGATAAATGTTAAAATCCATCTGTGGGTCTTCAGTGGTTGGTTAGTTGTCAACAGCACTGCAGGGACAACTTTACTATCTGCCAGGTCATTCCCTAACAGCAAAGTAACATCTTCCACCGGTAAAATGGAGCATACTCCGATTTTAACAGGTCCCGAAACCAATCCTGACTGTAAAGTTACCTTGAGCAATGGCACAGAAACCACACCGTTCCCAATGCCTTTAATAAGATTTATCTCTCCAGTGTTAGTCTCATCACCAAACTTAGGAACGCTGTCTGATATACGTGACGGAGAAGCCCCAGTAACTCTAAGAATTTT
The DNA here is from genome assembly GCF_030144855.1 of Hypanus sabinus. NCBI lineage: Eukaryota > Metazoa > Chordata > Chondrichthyes > Myliobatiformes > Dasyatidae > Hypanus > Hypanus sabinus. The sequence goes on along the minus strand of NW_026779303.1, from coordinate 382,739 downwards.
CACTGGTACCGGGGGTTGACTCCTCCTTTACTAATACAAACCCATCTGACATAAAATGATCGAATCTATTCTTAACTCGGTTAGACGTCTTAGACCTTATCTGAGCCTCAACAGAATGTGCCAAACACTGTCGGTTTATAGGTGCTTCAACATATTGGGACTGCCTCCTTTTCGTTTATCCTCTTCAGGATGGAACAAATAGCCATCTGAAGACCATTTTTCTGGGCAATAGTAACAAGTAAGATCAGAATATTTCTCCTTCAACTGTTTCCCTTCATCCTTACTCTTGAATCTAGTCCCAGCTTTAATTTCTGGTTTACACTGGTGATCCCTGCTACTCTTTTGGAAGCTCTTATTCGGGGTGTTAGGGGTAACCTTACTTTGTAACGGGGTCCAAAATAGACCCCATGAACTCTGCTGCTATTAAGAGAGAGGGGGGAGCCGTCCAGAGCAGGGAGGGAGGGAGGGAGGGAGGGAGGGAGGGAGAGAGAGAGAGAGAGAGAGAGGAGAGAGAGAGAGAGAGAGAGAGAGAGAGAGGAGAGAGAGAGAGAGAGAGAGAGAGAGAGAGAGAGAGAGAGAGAGAGAGAGAGAGGAGAGAGAGAGAGAGAAGAGAGAGAGAGAGAGAGAGAGAGAGAGAGAGAGAGAGAGAGAGAGGAGAGAGAGAGAGAGAGAGAGAGAGAGAGAGAGAGAGAGAGAGAGAGAGAGAGAGAGAGAGAGAGAGAGAGATATCAAACAGTGACAGCCAGTCAAACCTTAGTTTACGATCTTGATCCGTCGATGTGTTGTTGTGGCCATTCAGGTATGACCCCTCTCGCCTTTAGCTAGACCGTTCTTCTATGGTGGACTCGTCAGCCAGGCAAGGGTGGACACACACAAGCCCCCACCGGCCTCGCTATAAACACTGTGAGTTAAAATTCACCGACCCTTCGTTCGGTCTCCGAAGCCCCACACTTTCTCGTGGGTTCCAACACTCACGCAGTGCTCACTAGTGTGTCTTTTGGTGCGTCTGAGGGGTGTCTCCCCAGACCTCACTTTATCCCTACTCACGGGGTCTCAGGTGTCAATCCGTTTTGAATGGCTTAGCCCATCAAACCAGCCCACTCCGGCTGTCCACTGAGGAATTTAAATGAACAGAATAGTACCAAGTAAACAGCCCTCTCCGGAGCCATAAGTCTTACAGGAGTCATAATATGGTGGAACAACAAGTCTCTTCCTCCCTGTGTTATCTCTCCCTTATCTGAAGCAAATGTTCCAGTCCCAGTATGTTTTTGTTCCATCTCTTTCTCTCTCATTAGCAGCCTGGCAACAGTAACGGTTTGGAATTCTCCCAAGGGAGGGGGACATGGGCAACCCTGCACCCTTCTGCCCATCAGAGCTGTTCATCCTTCGTAACACCCCCATCCTTGTAGGAATTTTCACCAAAGGGGAACATTAACTAGTACAGCGTTTTACAGGATTACAGAGTTTAGCAAAAAAAAATACAGAAGTGTTCTTAACTATAAAGCAATACAGATATACCTTCACTTAGCATCTGGATAAACAGTCAGCGATTACATTGTCGCTTCCTTTAATATGTTGTATCTGAATATCAAACTCTTGTAGCATCAGACTCCAATTTAATAATCTCCTGTTTTTATTTTTCATGTTAGCCAGCAATACCAAAGGGTTGTGATCTGTATAAACAATTAAAGGTCTTTGTGGTGAACAAATGTACACTTCAAAATGTTGTATTGCCAAAACAAGTGCCAACAATTCTTTTTCTACGGTAGAGTAATTACTCTGGTGCACATTGAACTTCCGAGAGAGATACGCTACCGGGTGTTCCACCCCATCCCCTGCTTTCTGCATTAGGACTGCCCCTGCAGCCTCATCACTTGCATCAGTCGCCAGGGAGAAAGGTTCTAACGAGTCAGGTGCCTTTAACACAGGGTGATGGCACAGTATGGTTTTTAACTTGTCAAAAGCATCCTGACAAGAATTGTTCCACTCAAATTTTTCTTCCTTCTGTAGGAGTTTTGTAAGCGGGAGGGCGATATCAGCAGAGTTCTTACAAAATTTTCGATAGTACCCCAGCATGCCCAAAAATCTTCTTAAGGCTCTCTTATTTGTTGGTACAGGAACCTCAGAAATAGCCTGTACCTTTGCCTGCAAAGGAGCCAACTGCCACTGCCCTACCACATACCCCAAGTAGGTGATTGTGGAATGCCCAAATTCACTCTTTGCAAAGTTCACTGTACGTTGGGCTGCAGACATTCTTTTGAACAGGTTTTCTACAGCCTCAATGTGCTCATTCCAGGTGTCATTCCAAACTACCACATCGTCAATATAAGCCTTGGTGTTTGTTAACCCTTTTATCACCATTCCAAACTACCACATCGTCAATATCAGCCTTGGTGTTTGTTAACCCTTTTATCACCATGTCAATCATCCTCTGGAATGTCCCTGGTGCATTTTTCATTCCGAACGGCAAGACGTTGTACTCGTAAAACCCGGATGGGGTGACAAAGGCTGAAATTTCTCAAGCCCTGTCCGTTAAAGGAAAGCACCAGTATCCCTTTAACAAGTCAATCTTAGTGATGTACCTCGCTTTCCCCATTTTATCAATGCAATCGTCCACCCTAGGGATAGGGTAAGCATCTGTCTGCGTGACAGCATTCACCTTTCTGTAATCGGTACAGAATCTTATGCTACCGTCCGATTTCGGTACTACCACGCGGAGAGGCCCACGCAGAAAAGGATTCACGAATTATACCAGCGTCTAGCATATGCTCAATTTCTTTTTCTACTAGCTTGTTCTTTTCCAAATTCATCCGATAAGGGGATTGTTTAATCGGCTGGGTCGAGGTAACAATGACATCATGCTCTGTTCCTTTACACCTCCTTGGAACATCTGGACATAAATCTGTATGCCGTTTAATGAGCTGTGTTAACTGCTCTCTTTGTTCAGGCTCTAAGTGATTGACTTTATCAGCAAGGTTGGCTGGAATAACTGAGTTCTCTAGTCTGGTGGGTATTATACTTATCTTTTCAAAACGCTCTGGGTCCTCCTCAACACTCCTCTCTACCTCATCAGTTTTCGTGACTGCACCGACCTCCGCGGGGGTCGTTTCATGATAACCTTTCAGCATGTTTACATGAACCAACTGGTTCGGCTTGCGCCTATCAGGGGCTTCAATCACATAGTTCAGCGAGTCTATTTTCTTAACTACTTTGTATGGTCCTTGAAACCTTGCCGGTAGGGGGTGGTAACTACAGGGAATAGGACCAAGACCTTATCGCCCACGTGAAATTCTTGCTCTCGGGTACATTTGTCATACCAGTGTTTCATTCTGGTCTGGGAGTCTTTTAAATTTTCCTTTGCCAAGGCGCATAGTTTATGGAGTCTTTCCCGGAATTTTAAAACATAGTGAATCGCACTGACTTGAACGTTCGGGCTAGACCACTTCTCTTTAAGTAGGGTCAAAAGTCCTCTGGGCCTGTGACCAAAAACGAGCTCAAACGGACTGAACCCCAGAGATTCCTGAATCGTGTCCCTCACTGCAAATAACAGAAGTGGTAATGCATCATCCCAGTCTCGAACATCTTTAGTGTAGCGTGGAATATTTGCAACGGTCCTTGAGATTCCGGATGGTATGCAGAAGCTAAAATGTGTTTAACTCCCATCTGTGTCATCATTTGCTGAAATGTTCTGGATGTAAATGTACTCTCCTGATCCGATTGTATTTCCTTAGGTAGCCCCACTGTGGTAAATAATTTAATGAGGGCCTTCATCACCGCAGGGGTCCTAACATTCCTCAGAGGCACAGCCTCTGGAAATCGTGTAGCGGCAATCATCATGGTCATGACGTACTGCCGCCCACTCGCTGTTCTAGGCAAAGGTCCCACAAAATCCACAATGATTCGGGAGAAAGGCTCCTCAAAAGCGGGTATCGGTCTGAGAGGTGCCTTAGGGATAATCTGGTTCGGGTTTCCTGCCACCTGACACGTATGGCACCTTTTGCAATAATCAGCTATATCTTTCCTCATTTCTGGCCAATAGAATTCTTTCATAACCCTATCCACTGTCTTCCTTACTCCCAAATGTCCACCTAGAGGTCCCGTGAGCTAATTTCAAAATTTCATCCCGATACACCTTCGTTACTACCACCTGGTTCTACGGCCCAGTCATCATTGACTGGCCCGTGGTCGGCCTCCTCTTCCTTATCAACACTCCGTCCTTCAGGTAGTAGCCCTCTGGTTCTTTATCCAGTTCTGTCTCAGAAAGAACTGATTCTCTCAATGCCACAAGCTCCTCGTCACGTCCTTGCTCTTTTATAAGTTCTTTTCTTGCTAAGGGTAGGTCTACCTCCTCTCCTTTATTCTCTTTCACCTCCCTATTCTCCGCTTTATTATCCCCTAACCCCTCTTGTTACAGGGTCGGTTAAAACGTCTCAGCCAAATCAACATTGGACTCATTTAAACTGTCCTCTTTCTCAGCCGCCTTTCTCGACATGCTGCGAGTGATTGCGCATGCGGGATAGATCTTAGAATCCAGGGCCGGGTCCTCAGCACTCACAGGCTTGCTTGTCAGTTTCACTGCTGAACACACGTCACCACCTGCTAAATCATTACCAAGAAGGACGTCCACGCTGTCTCACAGTAATTCTGACCGCACTCCTACTTCGACTGGTCCAGATACCAAGTCACATTTTAAAATGATCCCATGCAAAGGCACAGCTTCTGTCCCTTTTCCTATACCTCTTAAAACTACCTCTGCAGTCTCAGGACCAAAATCTAGCACTTTACTTAGGATCAATGACTGATCAGCCCGAGTATCTCTCCAGATTCTCATTGAAATTGAGGTCTCTCTTCTGAAATAAATTTCTCACGCCCCTCTCGTACTCTATCTACCTTTGCTGATCGACACACCCTGTAGGGACTACCGTTTTCCCTTTTCCTGCCTCCTTCTTCGGAGCAAAGCACTTAGATGCAATATGACCAACCTTTCCACAATTATAACATTCAAGCCAGGAACTTTCCTGCCAGGCTGCTTGTCCTCCTCCTTAACTTTACCACTAGCTCCCCGCTTATTCTCTACCTTAGCCAGTGGACTTTCTTTACCGTCCCTACTGCCTTTCTGGTAACTCTTATTTGAGGAAAACTTTGTCTTGTGGGTTAGGGCATATTCATCTGCAAAACTGGCAAATTCTGATATAGAATTATTCGGCTTCTCGTTCAGATACATCCTGATATTATGCGAAACACAACCTTTAAATTCCTCAATCAGAATTAACCCACTGAAACGATGGAAATCCTCCTCCACCTTTTCTGCAGCACACCAACGATCCAAGAGCACACCCTTTTCATAGGCAAACTCTGCATACGTCTGATTCCACAGTTTATTTAAATCTCTGAACTTTTGCCTATACGCTTCACGTGCCAACTCATAGGCCCGACGGATAGCCTCCGTTACTTCCTCATAATCCTCAGACTCGTCCATGGACAATGCCGCATATGCCCGTTGAGCCTTACTTTTTAATGCACTTTGTAACAACGCCACCCACTGATCCCTGGGCCACTTCTGATTCACTGCCACCTTTTCAAAATGCAAGATGTACCTATCAACATCTGTCTCCTCGAACGGAAGTACTAACCTAAACTCTCTACTAACATTAAACTTCTCCTCTCTTGAGCCTTTCCCTCGGTCTTTTCCCTGTTGCTTTAACCTCTCCATGTCCAGCGCATGCTGCCTGTCTCTCTCCTTTTCCCTTTCAGCCTTTTCCTTCTCCCTTTGTGCTGCCTAGGCAGCTCTTTCCCGCTCCCTTTGCACCTCTAACTCCTTTAGCTGGAGCTCATTCTCTCTTTTCTTCTGTTCCGCATCCAACCTTAATTTTTCCAACTCTAACAGAACCACCCCAACAACTGGTTTCTTTTCAGGGATAAGTTCCAATACCCCCAGCGTGAACACATCCTCGGATATATAATACTGGGCTATGGCCCTCTATATCTCCCACTTTTTCATTGACGGCTTCAACTCTGATAGATTTAAACCTTTTGCAATATTCACCAAGTCTGTCTTTTTGGCACTCTCTCGCGCCTTCAGAGTCGGGTTTTCTATAAATTCATCTATATACATCTTTGCTGGTTTCCCGTCTGGTTACCCACCCCCGTTTGCTGGTTTCCCGTCTGGTTACTTACAGCCCGATTCACTGCCCCCCCCAATTTGGTATCAAATCTCGAGACGAGGCCCCAATTTGTTATGTACCCCATAACTGGGTGTCTTATCAGCAAAGATAGAAGTATCCATTGCAGTCTGGTACTATTATCAAAACCGTGTTTATTAGTAAAATATACAGATAATACACGTATACACGTGGGTATAATAATAATCAATAATAAACAAGCTCTATTGATGTCTAGGGGATAATGAATTGTCATATGTGAATATAAAGTTCAGTTCAGTTCATACAAGCTGAGGTAGTTGTTGGTCGATGTGTTGTAATTGTTGGGGAGAGAGAGAGAGAGAGAGAGAGAGCGAGCGAGCAAACAGTGACAGCCAGTCAAACCTTCCTTTACGATCTTGATCCATTGATGTGTTGGCCATTCAGGTATGACTGCTCTGTCCTTTAGCTAGACCGTTCTATGGTGGACTCGTCACCCAGATAAGGGTGGACCCACACACAAGCCCCCACCGGCCTCGCTATAAACACTGTGAGTTAAAATTGACCGATCCTTTGTTAGGTCTCCGATGCCCCACACTTTCTCGTGGGTTCCAACACTTAAGCAGTGCTCACTAGTGTGTCTCTTGGTGTGTCTGAGGGGTGTCTCCCCAGACCTCAGTTTTATCCCTACTCATGGGGTCTCAGGTGTCAATCAGTTTTGAATGGCTCAGCCTATCAAACCAGCCCACTCTGGCTGTCCACTGAGGAATTTTAATGAACAGAATGGTACCAAGAAAACAGCCCTCTCCGGAGCCATAAGTCTTACAGGAGTCATAATATAGTGGAACAACAAGTCTCTTCCTCCCTGTGTTATCTCTCCCTTATCCAGTCCCAGTATGTTTTTGTTCCATCTCTTTCTCTGTCATTAGCTGCCTGGCAACAGTAACGGTTTGTAATTCTCCCAGGGGAGGGGGACATGGGCAACCCTGCACCCTTCTGCCCATCAGAGCTGTTCATCCTTCATAACAATAGTAACTTAAACAAGATAAACAGAAGTTAATAGTATTATGTATATATATGTGTGTAAATAAATCTCCCAAACTATTGAGCTCGGGAGAAACAAGGCTTGGAGTCTTGAGATGGTAAATTATGAAAGTTCAGTTCATCCACAGAATAGGTGATGAGAGAGATATTTGTAATCCAGGGTAAATGTTGAGAGAAGGCAATTATGTCGAATTCCACAGGTTCCATGGTGGTAAAACGAGAGAACAGTCACTGTAGATTTTATCTGTCATCCTTCCAAATCCACATACTAATTATCACCCAACGTGACTTGTCACAAGGGGTATCGTCTTCAAATGAATTACCACACCATGCGCAGGCAAGGGTTAACACATTAGTGGTCTTCACAGGATATCCCAAATCAGATCCACTCCTATAGCTCAAACAAGGTAACAACCACACATTTGATGTAAGCTGAATCGATAATTAACCCACCCTTCTGGGCATAGGAAAATTCCAAACAGTGACCCTTGGCCACTAGTTCCCTTGTTTCGATCCTTCCATTTTTCCTCCTTTGTCTCCGACTGACTCTGGGTGTCTGTGTCCAGAGTTAAAGCTCAACAAGCTGCGAGTGATGTAAATAAGCTGCAAGTCAGACTTATTCACCTTCTTAATCTCTCTGTCTCTCTCAAAATAACAGTCCACAGCAAATGAAACAAAGGGATTCATAACAACGGCCACTCCCCATTGTGAATTGACTGGTGTGCCAGTAGTTGGGATGAGTGAGTGAATCCCTTCCCACATTCTCAACAGGTAAACTGCATCTACCCAGTATGAACTCGCGGATGTCTCTGTTGGGTGGAAGAGCGAATGTATCTCTTCCCACATTCTGAGCAGAGGAATGGCTTCTCAGTGGTGTGAACACGCTGGTGTCTCAGCATGGTGGAAGATTGAGTGAATCTCTTCCCACATTCTGAACAGGTGAACGGCTTCATCTCAGTGTGAACTCGCTGGTGACTCTGTAGGTGGGATGACTGAGTGAATCTCTTCTCACAGACTGAGCAGGTGAATAGCTTCTCCCCAGTGTGAACTCGCTGGTGTCTCTGTAGTTGGGATGACAGAGTGAATCCATTCCCACAGACTGAGCAGGTGAATAGCTTCTCCCCAGTGTGAACTCGCTGATGATTCTGTAGGTTGGATGGATCAGTGAATCCCTTCCCACAGACTGAGCAGGTGAATGGCTTCTCCCCAATGTGAACTTGCTCATGACTGTGTAGTTGGGATGAATGAGTGAATCCCTTCCCACATTCTGAGCAGACGAACGGCTACTCCCCAGTGTGAACTCGCTGGTGCCTCTGCAGTGTGGATGAATGAGTGAATCTCTTCCCACAGACTGAGCAGGTGAAAGGCTTCTCCCCAGTGTGAACTCGCTGATGACTCTGTAGTTGGGATGACTGAGTAAATCCCTTCCCACACTCTGAACAGGTGAACGGCTTCTCCCCAGTATGAACTCGCTGATGACTTTGTAGGTTGGATGAGTGAGTGAATCCCTTCCCACAGACTGAGCAGGTGAATAGCTTCTCCCCAGTGTGAACTCGCTGATGTCTCTGTAGGTTGCATGACAGAGTGAATCTCTTCCCACAGACTGAGCAGCTGAACGGCCTCTCCCCAGTGTGAACACGCTGATGTCTCTGTAGTTGGGATGACTGAGTAAATCTCTTCCCACATTCTGAACAGGCAAACGGCTTCTCCCCAGTGTGAACTCGCTGGTGACTCTGTAGGCTGGATGGATCAGTGAATCCCTTCCCACAGACTGAGCAGGTGAATGGCTTCTCCCCAGTGTGTACTCGCTGATGACTCTGTAGTTGGGATGACTGTGTGAATCCCTTCCCACATTCTGAACAGATGAACGGCTTCTCCCCAGTGTGAACTCGATGATGTCTCTGTAGGCTGGATAACTGAGTGAATCTGTTCCCACAGTCTGAGCAGGTGAATGGCCTCTCCCCAGTGTGAACTCGCAGATGACTCTGTACTTGGGATAACTCAGAGAATCTCTTCCCACAGACTGAGCAGGTGAACGGTTTCTCCCCAGTGTGAACTCGCTGGTGACTCTGTAGGCTGGATAACTGAGTGAATCTCTTCCCACAGACTGAGCAGGTGAACGGCCTCTCTCCAGTGTGAACTCGCTGATGACTCTGTAGTTGGGATGACTGAGTAAATCTCTTCCCACATTCTGAACAGCTGAACGGCTTCTCCCCAGTGTGAACTCGCTGATGATTCTGTAGGTTGGATGGATCAGTGAATCCCTTCCCACAGACTGAGCAGGTGAAAGGCTTCTCCCCAGTGTGAACTCGCTGATGACTGTGTAGTTGGGATGACTGAGTAAATTCCTTCCCACATTCTGAGCAGATGAACGGCTTCTCCCCAGTGTGAACTCGCTGGTGTCTCTGTAGGGTGGATGAATGAGTGAATCTCTTCCCACAGACTGAGCAAATGAACGGCCTCTCCCCAGTGTGAACTCGCTGATGACTGTGTAGTTGAGATGACTGAGTAAATCTCTTCCCACATTCTGAACAGGTGAACAGCTTCTCCCCAGTGTGAACTCGCTGATGACTCTGCAGGTTGGATGGATCAGTGAATCCCTTCCCACAGACTGAGCAGGTGAATGGCTTCTCCCCAGTGTGAACTCGCTGATGACACTGTAGTTGGGATGACTGAGTGAATCCCTTCCCGCATTCTGAGCAGATGAACGGCTTCTCCCCAGTGTGAACTCGCTGATGTCTCTGTAGGCTGGATAACTGAGTGAATCTCTTCCCACAGACTGAGCAGGTGAACGGCCTCTCCCCAGTGTGAACTCGCTGGTGTTTCCATAGGGTGGAAGAGTGAGTGAATCTCTTCTCACAGACCAAGCAGATGAACGGCTGCTCCATTGTGCGAACTTGCTGGTGAGCCATTAGGTCAGATGACTGAGTGAATCCTTTCCCAGAAATTCAACAGATGACCAGCCTCCGCCCAGTGTGGTGTGAACTGACTGGTGTGTCCACAGGTGGGAAGACCAACTGAAGCCTTTCTCACAGACAGAACAGGTGAATGGCCTTGCCCAGTGTGAACTTGCTGATGTACCTTCAATTGTGATAACCGAGTGAATCCATTCCCACTGTCTGATCAGGTGAAAGGCCTTTCTCCTGTGTAAAATGACGGGTTGCCAGTTGGTCAGATGACCGAGTGAATCCCTCCCCACAGTCTGAGCAGGAAGGATGGTCGATAGGATCCCATGTTCCACTTCTTAACTATCCAGAGAGAGACAACAAAATAGTCGTGCCATGTTTGAGCTTCCTGGAGACGAATTCCTTCCCGTTTTTAACCTATAAAAAGATTTACAAAATCCATCAATGGGTGTAGGACAACATTTCCGATGAGATTACTTGAGTTGCCAAGGTTTGATCTGGTATCACACTGTTACAGTGAGGTTCAACCCAAGTTGGACAAAGAAATCATCTCCTGACTGGGCAGAGTGCTGGTATCTGGAATGACCATCAATTCCCTGATGCTCTTCCTGTCTCTATAAGAATGGGGCATTTCTGCCATCTCCAATTTGAGCCTTGGCTCAGTTTGACTCTCTCCATTGGTATTATTCCCTGTTCCTGCCGAGCAGCATGGGTGCCTGGCCCCAAAGTAACTGAAACAGTCTCACGTAAATAGTTGTTCTGGATTTGCATCTAGGATTTTCTTTTATGTATTATTAACTTCAAGTGCCACAGTTTTAACGCCAAATAAAAAAATTCCTGCTGATATGAATGGTTGGTCCGCACAGCTGTTAGACGGACGTAGACTGAATTTTTGTATTATTGTCACAGTAATAGAAAATTGCAACACAGAAACAGGCACTTTGGGCCATCTAGTCTGTGTTGAACTATTTAATCTGCCCTCTCCCATACCCCTACCATCCAGGTACCTATACAAACCTCTTAAATGTTGAAATCGAGCTCGCATGCACCACTTGTGCTGGCTGCTCATTCCGCACCCAGATGACTATCCGTGTGAAGAAGTTTCCCCTCATGTTACCCTTAACATTTTAACTTTCACCCTTAACCCAAGGCCTCTGGTTGTAGTCCCACCCAATCTCAGTGGAGAAAGCCAACTTGCATTTACACTACCTCTGCCCCTCTATCACAATCAAATCTCCCCTCAATCTTCTACATTCCAAGGAATAAAGTTCATACCAAAATGCAACAACTCACACTTGTCTGCATTATATTCCATTTTCCATTTCTCAAACCATTTTGCCAGCTGGTCCAGATCGCACTGCAAGTTTAAATGCTTTTTTGGCATTGACTAGCTGGGCCTAAGAGCCTGTTTCTTCACTGAACTTCTCTGTGTTTCTATGACAGAGAAGCTGGCCAAACTTGCTTGGAAGGGAAAGGGTAGGAGTGACAATTGAGCAGCAGTGGCTGGAGTTTCTGGAGCAATTCGGGACCTGAGTGATTCCACAGAATTGGAAGCAATAGAAAGACAGGAGGACACAACTGTGGCTAAAATGAGAAGCCAAAGCCAACAGAAATGTCTAAAAGAGCAGGCAAACAAAAGAACAAAAACTATTCGGAAGCTTTGAGAAACCAAAAGAAGACAACAAAAAAGGTCAGATGAGCTCAGTGTGCGGAATCATGATTTGTTGTCATTAATAGGTCTCGGTAGCACCTAAAAATCTGAGGCATTTAGAGGAACAAAATATACGAGGCTTCAATTTCTCTTCAAAAGCAAGGTTCCCTGGTCCAGTTACCTTTCAACTTTCATTTTGGCAGGCACATACAAACTCTACATCCTCAAAAATTCACATCTGAAGGCCTCTCACTTACAGGTACTCCTTTGCCAGGAAACAACCTGTCCCAAACCACACTTGTCAGATCCTTTCTGATACCATCAAAATTGACCTTTCTCCAATTTAGAATCTCAATCCGCGGTCCAGACCTCTCTTTTTCCATATTTACTTTGAATCTCATGGCATTATGATCACAAATTTTGTCACCACCCTGGATCATTTCCTAACAGCTTATTGCACACTTCTACATCAGGAATTCTATGTACTGATTAAGGGCACATTTGTCAAACTTTACCCCATCTAATCCTTTTACAGTATGGGAGTCCCAGTCAATATATGGAAAGTTAAAATCACTTACTGGAACAACCTTTTTTCTTGGCATGGTCTGCAATCTCTCTGCAAATATCTCTAAATCTCTCAGACTGTTGTGTGTAAACAAGCCCCAATAACGGCCACAATATCACAATTCCCTTTCCTGAGCTCATCTGGCTTTCCTCCGATGCTTCTTGCATTGTGCTATACACAGCTCAGCACATTCATCACACCATGCTCAACCATTTGATTGCTGACTCTGTCTGAGGTCTGAACAACATCTGACTGGTGTCAAGAAAACAAACTCCCCCTCACCGTCACAAAAACAAAGGAGCCGGTTGTGGATGACAGGAGGAATGGAGACACTCTAACCCCTCTTGACATCATTGGATCTGCGGTTGAGAAGGTGAACAGCTTTAAGTTCCTCAGCATAAACGTCACCAGGCATCTCAGATTGTCTGTACATACCGGCTGTGTTGTGAAAAGAGCACAGCAGCACCTCTTTCACCTCAGATAGTTGAAGAAGTTGGGGATGGGGCCCGGAATCCTAAGGGCTTTCTACAGAGCATCCTGACTGGCTGCATCACTGCCTGGTATGGGAACTGTACTTCCCTTCATCTCAGGAACATGCAGAGAGTGGTGCAGACAGCCCAGTTCATCTGTAGATCTGAACTTCTCACTATTCAGGACATTTACAGAGACAGGTACGGAAAAAGGGCCCAAAAGATATTGGGGACCCAATTCACCACAACCACTAACTGTTCCTGCTGCTACCATCCAGGAAACGGTACCACAGCAAAAAGAGCAACAGGCTCTGGGACATCATCTTCTACCAGGCTATCAGACTCATTAATTCATGCTAATACAATTGCATATCTATGTTATACTGACTGTTCTATGCACAAACTATTTTTTATAAATTACTATAAATTACACCGCACATTTAGATGGAGATGTAACATAAAGACTTCTACTCCTCATGTACATGAAGGATGTATGTAAGAAAGTCAATTCAATTCACCCTCTCCACTATCTGTCCTGTCATTCTGGCTCCCATTCCCCCTACAATTCATTTTAACCACATCAGCACCCCCCTCCACCAAACTTGCTCTCGCAGCCGTACCACTAGGTTATTAGTCCCCTTCCTGTTCTGTTCCCCTAACTAATGAATCCCCTATCACTCCTTTGACTTTCCTCTGCCAGGTAATCCCCCCTAATACTTTCCAAAGTATTCCACCTGTTGTTGTGGGGGATGGCCACTAGAGTACTTTGTGATGCTATTTAACCTCATTCCCCTTCCTGATTCTCATCCAGTTTCCTGTGTCCTGCACCTTGGGTGTAACTCACCTCTCTTCCTGTCATAGCTATCACCCCCTCCAACTCCTGGATGATCTGGAATTCATCCATTTCCAGTCCCAACTCCTTAAAGTGCAGGGTTACAAGCTGCAGCTGGAGGCACATCTTGCAGGTGAGTGCATCAGGGACACTGGAGGTCTCACCACCTTCCCACCAATGTCCCCTCTAATTTGTAATGAAAAGTGTGCACATAAATCATGTACTGTGCATTCTATTACCCAGTGACAACATGTGCACAGTGAATTTTATATAGAAAGGTATTCATTTTCACAGCTAGCAAATCACTGTCGATAAAAACGTTGATCTCCTCTGGGTTCTATCGAGTTCATCCACACTCTCACACAACCTATGTAGCAGGCCTATAGTGGGTTATGAAGGATTTTCTCGCCAGAGCTTTTGCACACTGTCCATATGTGACTTGCTTGCTAAATGACGCTTTAAAAAGTCAGATTTCCAGATTTCACTCCACTTCTCCCCATTTGCAAATTCTCCAGCAACGTATGCATCACCACAATACACACAGGTAACACCAGTTTCTGTGTTGTACATAAATATTTCCCCTGAGCCCTCTCTAGATGACAGACGGTGATGAACTCGGTGATGGCAATGCCAATGAATATGAAGGGAAGGGCAGTAGTCTGTCTCATTGGAGTCTGGCACATTTCTGATGTGAAAGTTACTTGTTGCCCAGGGCAAAGGTTTTTGATATCATTATCTTCCCAGAGAGAATGGTACAAAACATGTCGTCACGGGTAGAAAAGTCCAGAACAAAATGAGGTGGAACAAGCAACACATACAAAATGCTGGAGAAACTCAGCAGGCCAGGCAGCATCTATGGAAAGGAGTACTAATGCTGAGGTCTGCTGGCATTTTGCGTGTGTTGCTTGGATTTCCAGCATCTGCAGATTTCCTCTTCTTTGTGATTGGAGGTAGAACAATGGTGATTTTCTCTACTGCTGATGCAAAAGATTTTGTTCCCTTTCTCCGAGTTCCTCATCCTTGCATTTAGATAGCTGGAGCTCAGCTCTGTCTGAGAGATCCATCGGTTCCCATTCCCTCATCAGCCGGGAGCTCCCCGGGGTCCGTGTACGGATCGTGGGGCTGAGAGAGAGGAAAGAGGGAAGGACTGTCCCGGGATTGCGGGTAACGGTGTCCGGATTTCACCGGAAATGTCCCAAAGTCGGTGTTTAAGACAAAAACACGGAGAAACTCTTACCTGCAGCCGACATTTTCAAGGCCTTCAGGGTCCTGTGCGCATGCGTGATACTCGGGGACGTCATCAGCCTGACGCCTGCGCATTTCATCTGTGCTTCAGGACCGGCCAAATTTTTAACGCACTGCATTATGGGTAATTACGGTGCCATTAAACATTTCTGCAAGCACCGGTTCATTGTCCATACCTCATTTTTTTTTCCTGTGTGTATTAAAATCAGCAGCTGTTTTAACGCAGAAAGCGGCTCCCATAAACACCATACTCAATATCAACATGTATCTAATGCCAAAGTAAAATGCAGTTATAAAACACAGGAGATTCTGCAGTTATTGGAAATACAGAGACGCACACACACAAAATGCTGGAGGAACTCTGCAGTTCAGGCAGCAACTAAGCAGAGGAGTACACAGTCCACACATGCTGAAGGGGCTCGGCCTAAACCTTGTCTATTTATTCCTCTTCACATTTTCTGCGTCATCTGTTGATTTCCACTAGTATTTTGCAGAAATTAACCCCCTTTTTTCCGGACAACCAGTTTCCAAATGTTTCTGATCTTTCTTTTGTAGCCATATCCTGTTGGTCTGATTCCTCCTCCTCCTCGTAAACTCGGGACCCATTCTCTCTCTGGAGCCCCAAAGCCCTGACTCAGGCTGGCAACTCTTTGGTTTCTGACTCTGCTCCATCGAAGATTCACTCGCTAGTCTGCTGTCAGACTTTAGAGGTGCATTGTGTTGCGAGACCGCAGGTTCGCTTACTGTGAGTGTCGATTTAAGTGCGAAAGAGGGGTAGAGGGAGGGGGAGAGAGAGAGAGAAGGAGACTGCTGTCAGACTTTAGAGGCGCATTGCTTTGCGAGACCGCAGGTTTGCTTACTGTGGGAGTCGCTTGAAGTGCCTGAATGAGGCGGGACTGAGACACAGACTGCTTCAGACTGAGAAAGAGTGAGAGAGAGAGAGAGAGAGAGAGAGAGGGACAAACTGTTGGAGCTCTTCCATGCACAAAAGATTGGATTGATCATCAGCACGCAGTGCACAACAGATGTTTGAGTGTCACTTCGTATAATCCTTATGTGTGGTTTTGCTGGAGTATCCTGGGGTATCACTTTTGTTGGTCCTTACCTGGAATCGGGGTGTTCTGAGCTAACCACTTGAAGACGATATTCCTGTGACTGTCACCTGGTGATATTTCTAAGTGGATTTCGGAACTAATCCACGGATAAGATCTTCGGCGACTGTTATTTCGTTTACCCAGCCTGCAATGTCTGTGGAATTCTTCGTAATTGCCTTCTCTCCACATTTTCGTGTGGATTTACAACTCTCTTCTCCCACTCACTTATTCCGTGGATTACTGAACTGTTCTACTTTAACATCTGAAGACTTTAAGCATTGTTTCCCGAGCTTCGTCCGGAGCCCTGAACAACGTCACAACCACAGTGAGCTCATCGTCTTGTTCAGCCCGGAGAAAATCATGCAGGGAATTCATGCAGGTGTATAAGATGATGAGAGGCATTGGTCGTGTGGATAGTCAGAGGCTTTTTCCCAGGGCTGAAACGGCTAACACGAGGGGGAATAGGTTTAAGCTGCTTGGAAGTAGGTACAGAGGAGATATCAGAGCTAAGGTTTTAAAGCAAAGATTGGTGTGTGTGTGTGGAATGCATTGCCAGCGATGGTGGTAGAAGCGGATACAATAGAGTCTTTTAAGAGACTCTTAGATAGGTACATGGAGCTTAGGAAAATAGGTGGCTATGCAGTAGGGTAATTCTAAGATTTTCTAGAGTAGGTTACATGGTTGGCAACCTGTCATCTCAGGGAGATGAGAGGGGAACGGCCCGGGTAGATTTTGATGTACTCATATGGAACAGAAATATGGGCAGGGACCAGATGGGCCGAGTGGCCTCCCTAGTTTGCATCGTGAGTACCTGAGACACGGGAGTTGATACAAATTGATTTATCTGTCACAGATCCAAAATATTAAACGCCAGTCTAGTTTAAGGCTAACATCAGCAGAACAGACTCCTCCAATGCTCAGTGACCAGGGTTCAGTCCTGGGTGCGATGAGCAGCCGCAAGAACTGCAGAATCTGACAGCAACAGTCCCTCATGAACCTGCAGCTGCTTTCAGTCACCGTGATGGTTAAACATTTAACACAGGACTCCCCCTCCCGCTCACTGACATGTAAGACACAGTCGATTTCTGTCCGCCATTAGTCTCTCCCTTTTCCGACTTAAACTTTGAAATTTCAACTTTATTCAGTGGGATCTGTCGAGCAACAGTTATGATTATGGCCCCGAGAGGAACAGAGGATTCAGGCGCTGTGTTATCTCCATTGGTGCGAAGCGATGTCAATTACTCGTTACACCCAATAGTACAGGCGAAACAGCCGAGAGATCGTCTCCCCCGCTTCCTCGGCGGGATAAACCTCAAAGTAAATGTCCCGCTTTTTGATTTCTTTCCGCTTCCCTCCGAGGGAAGTTGGGGGCGCTTCTGAAGCGTCCCCTGCCGCCGGAGTCTGATGTATCGCCGAGAGGTAGGAGGAGAACACTTGGCGAATCGGCTTGTTGCTGACTCCCCGGGGACGGAGGGAATCAACCCAGCAGGGGTGCATTTTATTGGAAAGATGGAATGGTGGCGAGCAGAGGGATTCACCACATTGGGGGTCAAACCGGCAGTCTGTTGTCCTGCAAGTGGAGCCAATGGTCATAGCAAAGTGGGGGGCGAATGGACCAGTCCAAGGACTTATTGAATGACAGGACGGTTTGGAGGGGCCGAGTGGCCTTCGTCTGTTCCGGTTGTCGGTCTGTTGAGAGACCCTTCCTGGGCCTGTAAGATGTCCCAGTGGGTGTTGTAGGGAGCAATGCTTGGAACCCAGTTGTTCACAAATTGTGTCCACTATTTGGCTCAGAGACCAAATACAACATTTCCAAATCAGTTATTGACACAAAATGCATTTTCATAGAAACCGGGCAGCACAATTCAGGCACTTCAGCCCACAATGCTGTGCCGAACATGTCCTTAACTTAGAAATTACCTAGGGTTACCCATAGCCCCCTAGTTTTCTAAGCTCCATGTACCTGTCCACTATTCTCTTAAAACACCCTATCGGTTCCGCCTCCAACACCGCCCCCGGCAGCCCATTCCACACACTCACCACTCTCTGTGTAAAAACAACTTTCCCTCTCATGTTAGCCATTTCAGCCCTGGGAAAAAGCCTCTGACTATCCACACGATCAATTCCTCTCATCACCTTATGCACCTCTATCAGGTCACCTCTCGTCCTCCATCGCTCCAAAGAGAAAAGGCCGAATTCACTCAACCTATTCTCATAAGGGACGTTCCCCAATCCAGGCAACATCCTTGTAAATCTCCTCTGCACCGTTTCAATGGTTTCCACAACTTTCCTGTATTGAGGCGACCAGAAATGAGCACAGTACTCCAAGTGGACTCTGACCAGGGTCCTATATAGCTGCAACATTAGCTCTCGGCTCTTAAACTCAATCGCACGGTTGATGAAAGCCAATGCACCTTATGCCTTTTTAACCACACAGTCAACCTGCATAACAGCATTGAATGTCCTATGGACACGGACCCAAGATCCCGTGGATCCAATACACTGCCAAGAGTCTTACTATTAATACTATAATCTGCCATCGTATTTGACCTAACAAAATGAATCACCTCACACTTATCAGTGTTGAACTCCATTTGCCACTTCTCAGTCCAGTTTTGCATCTTGTCAATGTCCTGCTGTAACCCCTGACAGCCCTCCACATTATCAACAACACCCCCAACCTTTGTGTCATCAGCAAACTTACTGTCCCATCCCTCCACTTCCTCATCCAGGTCATTTATAAAAATCATGAAGAGTAGAGGTCCCAGAACAGATCCCTGAGGCACACCAGACATACAGCCAAATATACTTTATTGATCCCGAGGGAAATTGGGTTTTGTTACAGTCACACCAACCAAGAATAGGTTAGAAATATAGCAATAGAAAACCATAATTAAATAATAATAAGTAAATTATTCCAAGTGGAAATAAGTCCAAGACCAGCCTATTGGCTCAGGGTGTCGGACACTCCGAGGGAGGAGTTGTAAAGTTCGATGGCCACAGGCAGGAATGACTTCCTAAGACGCTCAGTATTGCATCTCGGTGGAATGAGTCTCTGGCTGAATGTACTTCTGTGCCTAACCAGTACCTTATGGAGCGGATGGGAGTCATCCACTAGTCCACTAGTCACCGACCTCCATGCAAAATAGGACCCGACTACAACTACTCTTTGTCCTCTGTGGCAAGCCAGTTCTGGACCCACAAAGCAATGTCCTCTTGGATCCATTGCCTCCTTACTTTCTCAATCGGCCTTGCATGGGGTACCTTGTTAAAGCTCATCTGAAAATCCAAGCAAACAACTTATCTATCTTATCTTATCTACAAATGATCTATGATAATTTATCTATCTTGCCTGTTATTTCCTCAAAATATTGCAAGTGATTTGTCACACACGATTCCCTGCAAAGGAATTCTGCTGACTCTGTCCTACTTCATCATACCTCCCCAATTACAATACCCAAAACACTCACCCTTAATACACCCGAACATATTCCTGACCACTGAGATCAGACTAACTGTCCTATAATTTCACTGGACAACAATTTTTTTTTCAAAGGTGTTGCTTCCTCAGAATTTTTTTGTTTATGATAATCTGCTTGAAGATTAACACAAGTATAATTTAACACTACTTGTATCACGCAGGAATTTGGAAAAAATGACAAATTAACTTTTATTGAACATATTGTTTTTAATTGCATAATGATGCTGATGCTTTGCAATGGTGCAACCAAGTTAAAAATATTTTGTTAATGATTTGCATTCATACTCAGAGTCTGAGGCTTCTCGCTTAATTGTCCAACACTAATTTGCAGCATTGCTGGATTCAGTTGCCCTGGTATCTTTTCTCCATGACCGCAATGTCCTGGTGAAACCTTTCACCATGCTCGTCACTAACAGCACCAAGATTTGCAGGGAGGAAGTCCAAATGTGAATGCAGAAAATGAATCTTTAGTAACATGTTGCATTTCATGGTTTTATATGCTATAAGCATGGTTTCAACCAGCTGCATAAAGCTTGGTGCTCTGTTGATGCTGAGAAAATTTTCAAAACTTCCTTGAACTTCCATGTCATTTTCTCCAGTCCCACTAGAAATTCTTTAATTGCCTGTCATTGATGACCTGCTTGATTTGTGTACCAATAAAAATGCTTATTCTGGGAAGCATCCGTCTTAAATATTAAAATCCTTCATATAATTTTTTGTGCCTGGTGATATCAAATTCCATCCTTACAGTCCTGAACCCAATAACTATTATTAAAACCTGTCCTGCCATGCAGCAGCCGCGCCGCGTACGCATGCCCAAGCATGCCTGAACAAGATAGGAAACTTTCCAGCTCACATTGCAGGCAACATTTTAATTGACCTGAATTATGAATTGAAATAATACGAGTGATTTCAAAAAATGGTGCATCACAGGGAAATTTCATGGTGATTTTCATGATCAGTGGTCCAAAATTCATCAGATACACCTAAAGGTTTTCAGGAGGCAAAACCTTTGTTGTCCTTTCTTCTGCCTCTCTCTCTTCTTAAAGAGTGGTGTGACATTTGCAACTTTCCAGTCTGCCAGAACCGTTCCAACATCTAGTGATTTGTGATAGATAATTACTCATCACTTGAAGAGAAAACCAAGGGGGAACTTCTTCATTCAGAGGCGGGGAGAGTGTACACCGAGCTGCCAGAGCAAGTGGCAGGGACGATTTCAATCTTCAAGAGAAGTTTGCTTACGTCCATGGATGAGAGGGATATGGAGGGCTATGGTCCAGGTGGAAGTTGTTGGAACTCAACAGATTAATGTTTTGGCATGGACTAGATTGGCCGAAAGGGGTTTGCCTGTGTTGTAATGTTCTATGACTCTAATGCCTTCACTGTCTCTTCATCTACCTCTTTCTGAACCCTGGGGTGCACACCTTCTGGTCCAGCAGTCTTATCTACCTTCAGGCTTTTGTGTCCGATCACAAGAGAGGGAATGCTTACGAAATGGCTTTTTAGAGCAGCTGATGGTTCAGTCTACTCAGGGAACTGCTATCTTAGTTTTGGTGTTGTGTATTAACCCAGATCTTATTAGGGAGGTTAATGTAAAGGAACCATTAGAAGGCAGTGATCATAATTTGATTGAATTCCCACTGCAACTTGTGAGGGAGAAGCATAGGTCACATGCGGAGTATGGCAATGGAATAAAGGGAATTACAGAGGCATGAGAGAGGTGATTCCCCAGGTGGCTGACATCTCTGAGAATAGTCCATAACGTACAGGATAGATATGTCCGGCAGAAGTAGTTCTCAAACAGTGGGGCTGGACTACCGCGGCTGAGAAAGGAATTTAAGGACTGTATAAAAGCCAAGGAAAGTGTGTATAAGTTAGCAAAAGTGAGTAGGAAGTTAGATAATTGGGTTTCTTGTAAAATTCATCAACGGGCAACTAAAAACAAAACAAATTATAGTCCAGTTAGCCTAACCTCAGTGCCTGGGGAAGCATTTGAGTTTAATATAACAGATGAGGTTTTGGGGACTAAAAATAAATCAAAGCCAGCATAGGTTCTGTACAGGGAAATCATGCCTGACAAATCTGTTAGAGTTCTTTGAGGAAGTCATAAGCAGGATGGACAAACGAGAGGCAGTGGATATCATTTACTTGGACTTTCAGAAGGCTTCTGATAAGGTGTCACACATGAGACTGCTCGACAGGATAAAAGTCAGAAGTAATACTGGCATGGATAGAGGAATGGCTGACAGCCAAGAGGCAGCGAGTGGGAATAAAAGGGGCTCATTCTGGTTGTCTGGCAGTGACTGGTGGTCTACAGGGGTCAGTATTTGGTCCACTACTTTTCACATTGTTTGTCAATGAGTTGGATAATGGAACTGATGGCTTTGTGGCAAGGTTTGTGGATGATACGAAGGTAGGTGGAGTGCTGAGGAAACAATACAATTGCAGCAGGACACCGACAAATTTCAAGAACGGGATAAAAAAAAAGGCAAATGGAATACAATATTGGGAAATGTACGATAAAGCACTTTGGCAAAAGTAACAATAGTGAACTATTATCTGATTGGGGAGAAGGTTCAAACAACAGAAGTACAGCAGAAAATGTGAATCCTTGGGCAAGATTCCCAGAAGGTTAATTTACAGGTTGAGCCTATGATAAAGAAGCCAAATGATTGTGGGCATTTATTTAAAGTGAAGTAGAATCTATAAGCAAGGAAACAATGCTGATATTTTATAAGACGTTACTTAGGCCGCACTGAGAGTATTTGGGATGCATATCTCAGAAAAGGTGTGTTGTCATTGCAGAGAGTCCAGAGGGTGTTCAAGAAGATGATTCCGGTAATAAAGGGGTTAAGATATGAGAAGCGTTTCCTTCTTTGGGCCTGTACTCCTGCACTGACTTATGTTTAATAAATGTTGGGGGGGGGGGATGTAAAATCTCACTGAATCCTACCGAATGTGGAAAGGTCCAGTTAGTGTGGATGAGGAGAGGACTTTCCGCATGGTAGGGGTAGCCATGACAGAGGGCACAGCCTCCAAACTGAGGAGCGACCTTTCAGAATAGTTAAGGAGGATTTTATTTAGCCAGAGAGCAGTGAATCTATGGCATTCTCTGACACAGACGGTGGTGGGGGTCAAGTCTGTGCGTACATTTTAGGCAGAAGCTAATAGTTTACGGATCAGTCAGGGCATTACAGGATATGCCGAGGAGGCAGGTGCATGGGGTTGGGTGAGAACTGGGATCAGCCATTATAGAACGGTGGAGCAGACTCGATGGGGCTGAATGGCCTAATTCTGCTCCTATGTCTTATGGTCTTATACTGCGAGTGTCTTACACAGTGAAGAATGACACAAAATAATTATTACATTCGGCCGCGATTTCTTTGCTCTATTACTATCTCACCAGCATCATCTTCCAGCGGTACAATATCAACTCTTGCCTCTCCTTTACACTTTATGTATGTGAACAACTTCTGAAACTTGATATTACTGGCTCACTCAGCTTACTTTTTCATCTTGTCCCTCCTGTGTGTGTGTGTTTTTTTTTAGTTGTCTCCTGTTGGTTATGTCAAAGCTTTCCAATCCTCTAATTTCCCACTATTTTCTTGCTATATTATATGACCCGGCTTTTGCTCTTATCAAAAACAGGAGAAAATCTGTGGATGCTGGAAATCCAAGCAACACGTACATAAAATGCTGGAGGGACCTAGAAGGACATTAATAATATTACAGGAACAAATCCCTCGATAGATAAAACCATTCCCAACACACACATGTTCCTCGACCAGTGGAGCACCTCACCACAGGCATTGTCTGTGTCATCAGTCAGACAAACAAAAGATTTTGTCAATCTGCTTCCAAATGTTGCTACTCTGTCATTCGTTGCCATGCCCTACTGCTGATTCCCTTCTCCTCATCATACGTTCTTACCCGAACCATCGTCCAGAGCCCCAAACTCTGCCCTGTGCAGACCCCCCTCGGGTTTCTGACCCTGCTTCATTGAACATCCAACAAATGGTTTTCCATTCTGCTTTCAGTCTTTAGAGGACAGTGGTGCTTTCAACAACCCTTTAGAAGCAGGGAAAATTACCCATAATGTTGAAATGAGTCATGATTGAGGAGGTTAACTACCAATGTCATTCCTCCTCGTCCAGAGATTTGAGGGGCAAAGAACATCTCAGACAGAACTGCAGTCAGCTCGACTTCTTCAGTCTGCAGAAAATTCAAGGGAAACCTCTTCACCCAGAGCGGTGACTGCTTGGAACCCATCACCACAGGGAGAGCGAGAGATGAACAACAGGGGAGGAATTAAAAGGACTGTCCTGGAACAGAATCACTGGTAGTGTCCAGCTGGCCTGAGTTGATCTCTATTGTACACTTGGTGTGTTATAAATTCACTAAGTTCCAAAGACAGAGTTTAAAATAGAACTGATTTATTTGTCACAGATTCAGAGAATTAAACTCCAGTCCCATTAAAGGTGAATATGCAGCAGGAGGAACTCCTCCCATGCCCAGTGACCAGGGTGCAGAACTGGGTGTGGTGAGCAGCAGCAATAATTGCAGAGTTCAGCCCTTACAGTCACTCTTGACATTGCATTCAGCAACGGTGATGGACAAATATCCAGCATTCAGCTTATTGAAACTTTCTCCCCAGTGTGAACCCAGTAGTCTGTCAAAAGGTTTGATTACTGAGTGAATCCTTCCCCGCATTCACAGCAGGTGAATGACCACTCCCCAGTGTGAAGTCAATGACGCACATTTGGTGGAGATAACTGAGAGAATCTCTTCCCAAAGTCTGAGTAGGTGAATGGCCTCTACCCAGTGTGAACTCGCTGGTGTCTCTGTAGATGAGATAACTGAGTGAATCCCTTCCCACATTCACCGCAGGTGAACGGCCTCTCCCCTGTGTGAACTGACCGATGTGCCAGTAGTTTGGATGACTGAGTGAATCCTTTCCCACATTCTGAGCAGATGAATGGCCACTCCCCAGTGTGTACTGACCGGTGTGCCAATAGGGTGGATGACCGTGTGAATCCCTTTCCACAGTATGTGCAGGTGAACGGCCTCTCCCCAGTGTGAACTGACTGGTGTCTCTGTAGGGTGGATAACTGAGTGAATCCCTTCCCACAGTTTGAGCAAATGAATGGCCTCTCCCCAGTGTGAAATCGCTGGTGTGCCAGCATATCAGATGACTGAGTGAATCCCTTCCCACAGACTGAGCAGGTGAACGGCCTCTCCCCATTGTGAACTCGCTGGTGTCTCTGTAGGGTGGCTGACTGACTGAATCCCTTCCCACAGTCTGAGCAGATGAATGGCCTCTCCCCAGTGTGAACTCGTTGGTGACTCTGTAGGTTGGATAACTGAGTGAATCCCTTCCCACAGTCTGAGCAGGTGAACAGCCTCTCCCCACTGTGAACTCGCTGGTGTTTTTGGAGATCAGATGACCAAGAGAATCCCTTCCCACAGTCTGCGCAGGTGAATGGCTTCTCTCCAGTGTGAACTCGCTGGTGTGCCAGTAGGTGAGATGACCGAGTGAATCCCTTCCCACATTCGGAGCAGTTAAACGGCCTCTCCCCAGTGTGAACTGACTGGTGTGCCAGTAGTTCAGATGACTGAGTGAATCCTTTCCCACATTCTGGGCAGGTGAACGGTCGCTCCCCAGTATGAACTGTCTGGTGTCTCATTAGGTGAGATGACAATGTGAATCCCTTCCCACAGTCTGAGCACGTGAACGGCCGCTCGCTGGTGTGAACTCGCTGGTGAGCCATTAGACCAGATGACCGAGTGAATCCTTCCCCACGGTCTGAACAGGAAAAATGGTTGATTGAATCCCTTGTTCCTTAAATATTTAGACAGAGACAGCACAACTGGTGTGTTGTGTTTGAATTCCCATAGACAAATTCCTTGTCGTTTCCAACCTGTAAAAAGAGTTAAAAATCCATCAGTGGTTGAAGGACAACATTTCAGATGAGATCACTTGAGTTGTCAAGGTGTGATCTGATATCACACTGTTACATTGAGGTTCAATCCAAGTTGGATGGAGAAATCATCTCCTGACTGGGCAGAGTGCTGGTATCTGGAATGAGCATTGAACACTCTGAAGCTCCTCCTGTCTCTATAAGAATGGGGCATTTCTGCCATCTCCAACCTGTGACTTGTCAGACTCTCTCCATTGGTACTATTCCCTGTTCCCACTGAGCTGCATGGGTGCCTGGCCCCACAGTAACTGAAACACCCTCACACAAATAGCCTTTCTTGACGTGCAGCCGGGGGTTTCTTTATGTAATGTTAATTTAATCTCCCACAGTTTCAATGCCATGTAAGTATCTCTTGAACTGGATGGTGGCGAGGTGGCATCAGGATTTCAGGACGAAAGGTCCTGAGTTCGAATCCATCCGGCTCCCCTGCACGCTTTCCATCCGTGCTGGGTTACGAGCTGGTGATCTCTTTGGAAACTCACCCGGCAGAATTGAGCTCACATGCACCACTTGTGCTGGCTGCTCATTCCACACCCAGATGACCGTCTGTGTGAAGAATTTTACTCTTGAATGTTTCACCTTTCACCCTTAACCAATGTAGTCCCAATCCATCTCAGTGGTAAAAGCCAGCTTCCATTTACCCTATCTATAAACCTCAGAACTCTCATATGCCTCCATCAAATCTCCCCTCAATCTTCTACATTCCAAGGAATAAAGTCCTGACCTGTTCAATCTTTCCTTATAACCCAAGTCCTCCAGACCTGGCAACATCTTTGTGAATTTTCTCTGAACTCTTCCAAAGTCTTTACATCTTTCTTGTAAGTTGGTGACTAAAACTGCACTCAATATTCCAAATTAGGCCTCACCATTGTCTTGTACAAAGTCAACATAACATCCACCTCCTGTACTCTGAACTTTGGTTTATGAAGGCCAATGTGCCAAAATCCTTCTTTCCGTCCCTATTGAACTGTGACACCACTTTCAGTGAAATATAGACGTGTATTCCTCGATCCCTTTCCTCTGCAACACTCCTCAGTGCCCGACCAGTCACTGTATAAAACCTAGTTCCTACCAAAATGCAACACCCCACACTTGTCTCTATTAAACTCCATTTTGCATTTCTTAACCCATTTTTCCAGCTGATCAAGATTGCACT
The DNA here is from genome assembly GCF_030144855.1 of Hypanus sabinus. Lineage (NCBI taxonomy): Eukaryota > Metazoa > Chordata > Chondrichthyes > Myliobatiformes > Dasyatidae > Hypanus > Hypanus sabinus. The sequence continues at coordinate 356,177 of NW_026779303.1, read as the reverse complement.
GCAAGCCATGACAGTCCTCCTCGCGGTTCATTACACCCCAATCTTGGTGTTATCCCCAAATCTCATGATCCAGCTGACCATGTTATCATCCACATTACTGATATACATGACAAACAACAACAGATCCAGCACTGATCCCTGAGACAACCACGAGCCACAGGCCTCCGGTCAGAGAGGCAACCACCTGCCACCACACTCTGGCTTCTCCCAAAGACAGTGTCTCATCCAATTTACTGTCTCATCTTGAATGCTGAGTGACTGAACCTTCTTGACCAACCTCCCATATGAGACTTTGTCAAGTGCCTTGCTGACGTCCATGTAGACAACATCCAGTGCCTTGCCTTCATCCACTTTCCTGATAACTTCCTCGAGAGACTCTATAAGACTGGTTAGACCTGACCTACCATGCAGAAAGCCATGCTGTCTATCTTTAATCAGTCCACATCTATCCAAATACTTACATCTCCAGTTCCTGCACATAACGTGCAATAACTTTGCCCCGACTGATGTCAAGCTCACCAACGTACAGTTTCTTATTTATTTTTAGAGCCTTTCTTGGACAGCAGAACAACATTGTCTGTCCTCCAATCCTCCAGTACCTCACCTGTCACTAAGGATTATTTAAATAACTGTGTTTGTGCCCTAACAATTTCTGCACTTGTCTTCCGCAGGGTCCCAGGGAAGAACTTGTCAGGCCCTGGGGAATTATCCATACTAATTTGGCTTATGACAGTAAACAACTCCACCTCTGTAATCTGTACAGGGTCCATGAAGTTGATGCTCCTTTGCCTCACTTCTATAGACTCTGTGTCCATCTCCTGTGTAAATACGGATGCAGAAAAAAAATCTCCCCATCTATTTTGTCTCCTGTTATGGATTACCATTCTGATCTTGCAGAAGATTAATTTTTTCCACTGGTAATCCTTTTGCTCCTAACATATCTGCAGAATCCCTGAGGATTCTCCTTCACCTTGTCTGCTGGAGCAACCTCGTGCCTTCTTTTATTTCTTTCAAGTGTTCACTTGAATTTCCTGTATTTTATAAGTACCCCATTTGTTCCTATCTGCCTGTACCTGGTATGCACCTCATTTTCATTGATCTGGGAGAGGAAAGCAAAAGGGATGATAGAGCTGCATGCTGGGAAGTGGGGGTAAGGGGCGGGGGGTTAAACCAAAGTTGCAGGGGGAATGGGAGGCTGAATAACAGACCAGATAGTGGAGGGGTTGTGGAGACAGATGTTGTTCAGTCCTCAGACAAAGTCTGGAATGAAAAAGTTGAGCATGGTGCAGTGAATATGCTGAGCCCTGTATATTTCAATACAAGGAGCAGCGTTGGAAAGGTGGATGTGTTCAGGGCATGGATCAACACCTGGAATTAGGATACTAGGATCTGGCAACTGTGGACTGGGATAGGCTCCTTTATGGCAAAGGTGTGCTTGGTAAATGGGAGGCCCTCAAAGTGAAATTTTGAAAGTACAAAGCGGTTATGTGCTTCTCAGAATAAAAGATAAAGATAGAAACTCAGAATCAGGATCAGGTTGATTATCACCGGCATGTGTCGTGAAATTTGTTAACTTTGCAGCAGCAGTTCAATGCAGTACATAGCCCAGCATAGATAATAATAATAAAAAAAAAATAAATACATTAAAACATTAGAAATAAACAATTAAATAAATTATGTGTAATGGATAGATCATTAAAAATGTGCAAAAACAGTAGAAGTGAGATAGTGTCCAAAGCTTCAAATTCCATTTAGGAATTGGATGGCAGAGGGGAAGAAGCTGTTGTTGAATCACTGTTGTTCATTCAGGCCTGAAGGTAACAATGAGAAAAGGGCATGCCCTGGGTGCTGGAGGACAGTAATAATGGACGCTGCCTTTCTGAGACACTGCTTCCTAAAGATGTCCTGGATACTTTGTAGGCTAGTACACAAGATAGAGCTGACTAGATTTGCAACCTTCTGCAGCTTCTTACGGTCCTGTGCAGAAGCCCCTCCACACCAGACAGTGATGCAGCTTGTCAGAATGCTCTCCACGCTGCAACTATAGAAGTGTTTGAGCGTATTTGTTGACATGCCAAACCGCGTCAAAGTCCTAAGAAAGCATAGCCACTGTCTTGCCTTCTTTCTGACTACATCCATGTGCTGGGACCAGATTAGATCCTCAGAGATCATGACTCCCAGGAATTTAAAGTTGCTCACAGTCTCTACTTCTGATCCCTCTATGAGGATTGGTGCGTGCTCCCTCATCTTACTCTTCCTGAAGTCCACAATCTGCTCTTTCATCTTACTGACGTTGAGTGCCAGGTTGTGTCTGTGGCACCCTTCCACTAGCTGGCATATCTCACTCCTGTATGCCCCCTCATCACCATCTGAGAATCTACCAACAATGGGTGTATCGTCAGCAAATTTGTAGATGGTGATTGAGTTATGCCTAGCCACACAGACATGTGTATACAGAGAGTAGAGCAGTGGGCTAAGCACACACCTCTGAGGTGCAGCAGTGTTGATCGTCAGCGAAGAGGTTATGTTAAACTGTAGGGACCTTGGATTTCAAGAGATATTGGGACCCTGGTGAAGCACAAAATGGAGTTACATAACAGGGATAGGCAGGTTCTAATGGAGTATAAGAAATGCAAGAGAACACATAAGAAGTAAATCTCGCAGTCCGCTAAACCCCCAGTCTTGTTGTCATCCACAAATTTGCTGATCCAGTTAACCACACTATCATCCAGATTACTGATATAGATGACAAACAACAACAGATCCAGCACTGATCCCTGTGGCAACCACTAGACAGTGGCCTCCGGTCAGAGAGGCAACCATCTGCTACCACACTCTGGCTTCTCCCAAAGACAGTGTCTCATCCGATTTACTCTCTCATCTTGAATGCTGAGTGACTGAACCTTCTTGACCAACCTCCCATATGAGACTTTGTCAAGTGCCTTGCTAACGTCCATGTAGACAATATCCACTGCCTTGCCCTCATCCACTTTCCTTATAACTTCCTCAAGAGACTCTATAAGATTGGCTAGAGCCACGCTGCCTATCCTTTTTTGGTCCACACCTATCCAAATACTTACAGTATATACCTGGTTCCTGCACCCACATTCCAATAACTTTCCCTGTTCTGATGTCAAGCTCACCAACGTATAATTTCCTAGTTTATTTTTGCAGCCTTTCTTGAACATCAGAACAACATTGTCTGTCCTCCAATCCTCCAGTACCTCACCTGTCACTAAGGATGATTTAAATATCTGTGCTAAGGCCCCGATAATTTCTGCACTTGTCTTCCGCAGGGTCCAAGTGAACAACTTGTCAGGCCCTGGGGATTGATCCACACTAATTTGCCTCAAAACAGCAAACCCCTCCACCTCTGTAATCTGTACAGGGTCCATGAAGTTGATGCGGCTTTGCCTCACTTCTATAGACTCTGTGTCCATCTCCTGAGTAAATACAGATGCAGAAAAAATCTCCCCAAGTCTATGCTCTCCTTCATATGGATTACCATTTTGATCTTCCAGAGGATTAATTATTTCCCTTGCAATCTTTTTGCTCTTAACATATATGCGGAATCCCTGAGGATTCTCCTTCACCTTGTCTGCTGGGGCAACTTCATGCCTTCTTTTATTTCTTTCAAGTGTTCACTTGAATTTCCTGTATTTCATAAGTACCCCATTTGTTCCTACCTGCCTGTACCTGGTATGCACCTCCTTTTCATTGATCTGTGAGAGGAAAGCCAAAGGGCTGATAGAGCTGCATGGTGGGAGGTGGGGGTAAGGAGGGCTAAACTAAAGTTGCAGGGGGAATGGGAGGCTGAATAACAGACCAGATAGTGGAGGGGTTGTGGAGACAGATGTTGTCCAGTCCTCAGACAAAGTCAGGAATGAAAAAGATCAGCATGGTGCAGTGAATATGCTGAGCCCTGTATATTTCAATGCAAGGAGCAGCGTAGGAAAGGCGGATGTGTTCAGGGCATGGATCAACACCTGGAATCAACACTAGGATCTGGCAACTGTGGATTGGGACAGGCTGCTTTATGGCAAAGGTGTGCTTGGTAAATGGGAGTCTTTCAAAGCGAAATTTTGAAAGTACAAAGCGGGTATCTCCTTGTCAGAATAAAAGGTAAAGACAGAAACTGTTGGGAACCTTGTTTTTCAAGAGATATTGAGACCCTGGTGAAGCACAAAATGGAATTGTATAACAGGAATAGGCAGGCAGGTTCTTATGGAGTATAAGAAATGCAAGAGAACGCATAAGAAATAAATCAGGATGGCTAAATGAAAGCATGTTTTGCCCTCACAAAACAGATGAAGGATAATCCTAAGTGATTCTAGTGATAGAGTAACAGCAAAAGTATTGTAAGGGAGAAAGTTGGTCCTCTGTAAGACCAGCGTGGCAATCCATGTGTGGAAACAAAGCAGATAGGGAGATCCTCGTTTTTTTTTAAATCTCTATTTAGTCAGGAGACAGGACACAGAGTCTATGGAAGTTTGGAAAAGCGAAGTTAACATCGTGGATCCTGTACTGACTAAAGTGGAGGAGGTGTTTCCTATCCTGAGGCAGATTAGGGTGGATTAGACCCTGTGGGAGTCAAGTGCAGAAATTGTTGGGTCCCTGGCAGAGATAATTAAGTCATCTTTAGTGATGGGGGTGGGACCAGATGATCGGAAGTTAACCAAAGTTGTTTTGCTCCTTAACATATAACAGTGATATCTACAGCACGTTACAGGCACTCTGGCCCACAGTCCTGTGCCAACCATGTAACCTACTCTGGAAACTGCCTGGAACTTCCCAGCACACAGCCCTCTACTTTTCTATGCTCCATGTACCCATCTAAGAGGCTGTTAAAAGACCCTATTGTATCTGCTTCCGACTCTGCTGCTGGCAGTGCATTACACACATCCAACACTCTCTGCGTAATAAACATACCCCCCGACATCCCCTCGGTTTACATTTCTAAGCACCTTAAAAGTCTGTATGCCCCCTCATATTAGCCATTTCTGACCTAGGAACAAACTTCTGGCTATCCACCCGATCAATGCCCCTCATCATCTTATACACCTGAAAAAAGCTCTAAAAATAAACAAGGAAACGATATTGATTTGAGGATTTGTTAGAAGTATAGAAGATGGTTTCTTTTTCTCACACAGAGAGTGGTGAGTGCATGCACGAGTCCATGGTGGTGCTGGAGGCGGAAACAAAGGGGTCATTTAAGAGACTCCTGGATGGATACATGGAGTTTAGAAAGTTAGAGGGCTAGGGGTATGCCGAGTTAGATCTAAGGTAAGGATATGTTTGGGCCAAAAGGCCTGTATTGTGCTGTAGTTTTCTATGTTTCTATGTAGACAAAATATAACGGTATAGAATGGGTAAATGCAAGCAGCCTTTTCCAACTGATTTTAAGTGTGAAAATTTATGGGGAACAAATTATTGGCCATGTGAGTGTGGAATGAGATGCCAGCACAAGTGGTGTATGGTAGCTCCATTTTACCATTTAAGAGACGTTTGGATGGGTATCTGGATGGGAGGTGCTATGGTCCCGGTGCAGGTCATTGCATTCCACAGCTCGAATGTTTTTCCAGCATTGAGAAGATGGGCCAAATGGCATGTTTCTGTCCTGAACTTCTCCATGTTTCAATGACAGAGAGGCTGGCCAGACTTGATTGGAAGGGAAACTGGCAGCAGTGACAATGGAGCAGCAATGGCTGGAGTTTCTGGAGCAATTTGGGATCTGAGTGATGGATACATCCCCAAGTAGAGGAAGCATTGGAAAGGCAGGAGGACACAACTGTGGCAAAATGAGAAGCCAAACCCAACATAAAGGCCAAAGGGAGGGCAAACAAAAGAGCAAAAACTATTGGCAAGCTTTTAGAAGCCAACAGATGACAACTAAAAAAAGGTCAGATATGCTCAGGGCATGGAATGATGATATTGTAATCATTAATGAGTCTTGGTTGCACCCAACAGTCTGAGGCTTTTAGAGGAACAAAATGGGGCCTTGATTCCTCTTGAAAATCAAGGTTCCCTGCATCATTTACATCTCAACTTTTATTTTGACAGGCACATACATACTCTATACCTTTAAAATTTCACTTCTGAAGGTGTCCCACTTTATTTACTCCTTTGCCAAAAAACATTCTGTCCCAAACCACACTTGTCAAATCCTTTCTGATACCATCAAAATTGACCTTTCTCCAATTTAGAATCTCAATCTGTGTTCCAGACCTCTCTTTTTCCATATTTATTTGGAATATGATAGCATTATGATCTCTGAATACAAAGTGTTCCCATACATTAATTTCAATCACTAGCCCTGAATTGTTTCCTAACAGCTTATTTCACACTTCTACATCAGGAATTCTACGTCCTGATTAAGGACGCATTTGACAAATTCTAACCCTTTTAGTTCTTTTACAGTATGGGAGTCCCACTCAATATATGGAAAGTTAAAATCGCTTACAATCTCAGCCTTTGTTTCTTGGAATAGTCTGTGATCTCTCTACAAATTTGTTCCTCTAAATCCCTCAGATTGTTGGGTGTTACCAACTCACAGTAATGACTACAATATCAAAATTCCATGCCGTGGGCTATTCTGGCTTTCCAACGATGCTTCTTGCATTGCAATAGACACAGCTCATCACATTCATCTCACCATGCTCAACCTTTTGATTGCTGACTTTGTCTGCAGTCTGAACAACATCTGTCTGGTGTCTAAAAAACAACCTCTCCCTCATTATCACAAAAACAAAGGAGCTGGTTGTGGCTGACAGAAAGAATGGATACAGGATAAACCCTTCTAACATCAATGGATCTGCTGTTCAGAGGGTGAACAGCTTTCAGTTCCTCAGCATACACATTACCGAGGATCCCACCAGGTCTGTACATACCAGCCGTGTGGTGAAAACGGCACAACAGCGTCTTTTTCACCTCAGACTTTTGAAGAAGTTTGGAATGGTTCCCCAAATCCCAAGAACTTTCTACAGGGGCAACTTGAGAACATCCTGAGAGTCTGCATCACTGCCTGGTATGGGAACTGTACTTCCCTCAGTCGCAGGGCTCTGCAGAGAGTGGTGCAGACAGCCCAGCTCATCTGGATATGTGAACTTCCCATGATCCAGGGTATTTACATTATTGTGTAAAACAGACCCATAGGATCATTGGGGAGCTCATTCACCCCAACAAGAGACTGTTGCAGCCGCTACCATCCGGGAAACGGTACTGCAGCATAAAAGCCAGGACCACAAGGATCCGGGGCAGCCCCTTCACCAGGCCATCAGACTGATTCATTCATGCTGATACAATTGTATTTCTGTTACCTTGTATGCCTTGTTGTACATATTAATTATTATTAATTACTATAAATTGCACACTTAGATGGAGACATAACGTAAAGATTTCTACTCTTTAAGTATATGAAGGATGTATGTAATAAAGTCAATTCAACTCAATCTCTCCACTATCTGATTTGTCATTCTGGCACCAATCCTCCCTGCAACTTTAGATTAACCACCCACCCCACAGGGACGCATTACTACTAGGATAGTAGTCACCTTCTATTTCTGTTCCACTAACTAACAAATCCCCTATCTCCCTTTTGACTTTGCTCCATCAGGTAATCCCCACACAACACCTTCCAAACTGGTCCACCTATTCTTGTGGGGGATGGCCACAAGATTACTCAACAATGACTATTTAACCTCATTCCCCTTCCTGACACTCACCCAGTTTCCTGAGTGCTGCAACTTGGGTGTAATTCACATCTCTTCATGTGATATCCATCACCCCATCCAACTGCCGGATGATCTGGAATTCATCCATTTCAAGTTCCAGCTCCTTAAAGTGCAGGGTTACAAGCTGTAGCTGGATGCACATCTTGTAGGTGAGGGCATCAGGGACACTGAAGTCTCCCCTCATTCCCATTAATGTCCCCTCCAATTTGAATTATGCGTGCAAAAACTTTGTGCTGTGCAATGTTTACCCAGTGACAACAATATGGTCTGCACTGAATTTTATATTTTGAGATATTCATTTCAAAAGCCAGTGAATCACTGTCAATAAGAACTTTGATCTCCTCTTGGATTGATCGAGTTCATCTGCACTCTCACACTGCCTATGTAGCAAGCCTGTAGCAGGTAATGAAGGATGTTCTCATCACAGCTTTTGCATACTATCCATATCTGATTTGCTTACTAAATAATGATTTAAAAAGTCAGATTCCCAAATATTTCACGATTTCTTCCCACTTGCAAATTCTCCAGCAACTTTTGCATCATCACAATACACACAGGTGACTCCACTTTCTGTATTCCCCCTGATCCCTCCCCCAGGGGACTGACAGTGGTGAACTCAGTGATGGCAATGCCAATGAACATGAAGGGAAGGGCTGTACTCTGTCTCATCGGTGACTGGCGCATTTGTGATGCGAAAGCTACCTGTTGCCCAGGGCAAAGATGTTTGATATCATTATGTATCCGGAGAGAATGGGTCAAGGCATTTTCTCACCGGTAGAAAATTCCAAAACAAGAAGTGGTAGAACAAGGAACACACACAAAATGCTGCAGGTCAGACAGCATCTAAGGAAAATTGTATCAATGTGGAGTTCCTCCTGCATTTTATGTGTGTTTCTTGGATTTCCAACGTAGATAAAGAACGCCTCAACCTCCAGCCCCCAATGCTGTGCCGAACATTACTTACGTTAAAAATTACCTGATATTCCCCACAGCCCTCTATTTTTCTACGCGTCATGTACCTATCCAGGAGCCTCTTAAAAGACCCTATTGTATCGGCCTCCATCACAGCCCATTCCACACACTCGCCACTCTGGGTAAAAAAAAACTCCCCCCTCGTTGTGACATCACGTGTGAGAAAGGGATGGGACAGAGTTCCGAGCATGCGCAGAAATGAAGACTGATCGAGAAGCATGGCAGTTTAAAACGTGGTTTTGTTGTTGTTAAATAAAAGGTCAATTCTTCCAGAATATGGTTTGTTATGAGTAACCCACGGTACGTATAAAGCACACAACCCCTGACATCTCCTTCCAACCGGCTTCCAAGCACCTTAAAACTGTGCCCTCTCCACAGGTTTTCTCTTGTTTGTGATTGGAGGTAGAAAAAAAGGTGATTTTCTCAGCTGGTGATGTAAAAGATTTTGTTCCCTTTCTCCGAGTTCCTAATCCTTGCATTTAGATAGCTGGAGCTCAGCTCTGTCTGAGAGATCCATCGGTTCCCATTCCCTCATCAGCCGGAAGTTCCCCGGGGCCCGTGTACGGATCGTGGGACTGAGAGAGAGGGAAGAGAGCAGGACTGTGCCGGGATTGCGGGCCACGGTGTCCGAAGTTCACAGAAAATTTCCTAAAACTGTGTTGAAAACTTCACGTGGCGAACACTCTTACCTGATGCTGATCCTTCCATTTGCGCACTGCGCGCATGCGTGATGTTCGGGTATAATTAACAACGCTAACGCCTGCGCATTAGATCGGTGCTTTGGCATGGATTTATCGGTAACCACGGTGCCATTGAAAGTCTCTGCAAGCACCGGTTGCATGTCCATAGCTCAGTTTTCTTTTGTGTGACGGCTCCCAGAAACAAACAAAGTCGATACTAACAGGTATTCCGTGTATCTAATGCCAATGTACAATCCTCTTACAAATGACAGAAGAGATTCTGCAGTTGCTGGAAATAGAGAGACGCAGACACACAATGCTGGAGGAACTCTGCAGTTCAGGCAGCAACTAAGCAGAGGAGTACACAGTCTAGGCATGCTGAACGGGCTCTGTCTAAACGTTGTCTATTTTTCCTCTCCACGTTTGCGGCCTGATCTGTTGATTTCCTGCAGAACTTTGCAGAAATTAAACACCTTTTTTCAATCAAACAGTTTCAAAATGTTTCTGATCTTTCATTTGTAGCCACATCCTGCTGGTGTGATTCCTCTTCCTCCTCCTCATCGTGAACTCCAGGCCTCATTTTTTTTCTGCAGTCCTAAAGATGGTGGAACGCTGAACGTTGGCAGATGGAGTTTAATGCTGAGAAGTGTGAGGTTCTTCATTTTGGCAGGAATAATCCAAATAGAACATACAGGGTAAATGGTAGGGCATTGAGGAATGCAGTGGAACAGAGAGATCTAGGAATAACAGTGCATAGTTCCCTGAAGGTGGAGTCTCATGTAGATAGGGTGGTGAAGAAGGCTTTTGGAACGCTGGCCTTTGTAAATCAGAGCATTGAGTACAGAAGTTGGGATGTAATGTTAAAATTGTACAAGGCATTGGTAAGGCCAAATTTGGAATATTGTGTACAGTTCTGGTCACCGAATTATAGGAAAGATATCAGTAAATTAGAGAGAGTGCCGAGACGATTTACTAGGATGTTACCTGGGTTTCAGCACTTAAGTTACAGAGAAAGGTTGAACAAGTTAGGTCTCTATTCATTGGAGCGTAGAAGGTTGAGGGGGGATTTGATCGAGGTATTTAAAATTTTGAGAGGGATAGATAGAGTTGGCGTGAATAGGCTGTTTCCATTGAGAGCAGTGGAGATTCAAACGAGAGGACATGATTTGAGAGTTAGGGGGCAGAAGTTTAAGGGAAACACGGGGGGGGGGTATTTCTTTACTCAGAGAGTGATAGCTGTGTGGAATGAGCTTCCTGTAGAAGTAGTAGAGGCCAGTTCAGTTGTGTCATTTAAGGTAAAATTGGATAGGTATATGGACAGGAAAGGAGGGGAGGGTTATGGGTTGAGTGCGGGTAGGTGGGACTAGGTGAGATTAAGAGTTCGGCACGGACCATGAGGGCCGAGATGTCCTGTTTCCGTGCTGTGATTGTTATATGGTTATAAAGCCCTGATTCAGGCTGGCCACTCTTTGGTTTCTGACTCTGGTCAGAAACATTCACTCGCTAGTCTACTGTCAGGGTTTAGAGGCGTGTTGCAACAACCCAGCTGCCTGAGGAACAGTCCCTTGAAATTAGTGAAAATGACGCAAAACGTTCAAAAGAGCAGGGAAGAACCACCTTAGCCCAGAGCTCTGAATAACTTTAAAACCACAGTGTGGCCATCGTCTTATTCAGCATGGAGAAAAACATGCAGGAAATTCATGCAGGTGTATAAGATGATGAGAGGCATTGGTCCTGTGGATAGCCAGATTTATCTAATGTAGACTTTTTTAGATAATTACATATTGGGAATTTTTTACGTGGTTTGCTGCCAAATTATCCTTCTGTTTATCCACCTAATATGACAGATGCCGTTTTTTCATCTTAAACCACTTCATAAAAGGCTGATAGCTATAATTTATAAATCACTATTCAAATGATATCTAATGATATAATTAAACCTGCTTGGGAATTGGAATTTCAAGAGTCATTTTCAGATAATCAATAGAGTAAAATTTTTATTTGGTTAATAACTCATCTCTTTGTGCCCGCCATTCCTTGATACAGTTTAATGTAGTGTATGTCAAAGGATAAACTAGCACATATTTTTTCCAACATCAATCCTGTCTCTGACAGATGTAATATTGAGCTGGCCACTTTCACTCATGTGTTTTGGTCTTGTGTAAAACTAGACAATTTCTGGAGAGATGTTTTTAAAACATTGTCAAACGTCTTGGATCTGGAACCATTGGGATTATCCCATTGGAACCAGGAAATATTCCTGATTGACTTCATTGACTAGGACAGCCATTTCACTGAAGTGGAAGGATTCTAATCCACCCACTGTCTTTTATTGGCTTTCCTCCATTATGTCCTGTCTAAGTTTAGAGAAAATAAAAAGTCGGACATTAGATACATCCTGTAAATTTGACCAAATCTGGTGATCATTTATTCAATATTTTCATTTGATTTGAGTTATTACTTTTACAATTTTTTTTCAAAGTTCTAGATTTGATCAAAATTCTTTCTTTTTTTTTTCTTTTTGATCATATCCTCAGAATGGACTGCCCAGTTCCTTTTAATTTTGTAGAGTGCAATGTTTTATTTTCTTCATTTCATAATTTAAAGTTTTTTTTCTCCATGAATAAAATGGAGGAGAATCATCTGTCGTCTTTTTTTTATTATATATCACATAATAGCTTAACACTATGTATGACTTTGATAATGTTTATTTCACTTTCTGTTTGTATTGTTATTGATATTTACATTTGAGATAATTCTCCTCTTGTTTGTATTTATATTCCTTTATATCAATAAAAAGATTAATAAATAAAGAGAGAGATTTACTCAATCATCCCAGCTGCTGCAACACCAGCAACTTCACATCAGGGAGGAAGTTCAAATCAGCTCCGTGTTAACTGTTTAACCATCACGGTGACTGAAGGCAGCTGCAGGTTCATGAGGGACTGTTACTGTCAGATTCTGCAGTTCTTGCGGCTGCTCATCTCACCCAGGACTGAACCCTGGTCACTGAGCATTGGAGGGGTCAGTTCTGCTGATGTTAGCCTTAGACTAGACAGAAGTTTTACATTGTGGATCTATGAATGATAAGTCAATTCTGTATCATTTATCCCGTGTCTCAGGTACTTACTGTCTCTATCACCCTCACAACATAAACTAGAAAGCCCACTCAGTCCATTTGGTTCCTGCCCATGTTTCTGTTCCATAACAGTATATCAAAATCTATCCCTGCCGTTTCCCTCTCACAATCTCTATGATGACAGGTTGCAACTAGTCATCTCTCCGTGGGATAAGAGATTTCCCTTGAATTTCATAGAATTATAGAAATCTACAGCATGTTATAGACGCGTTGGTCCATAATGTTATGCCGACCATGTAACTTACTCCAGAAACTGCCAACCGCAAAGCTCTCTATCTTCCTAAGCTACATGTACTTATCTAAGAGTCTCTTAAAATACCCTATTGTATCCCTCTCTACCACCGTCGCTTGCAGTGCATTCCACACAAACACCTCTTTGTTTAAAAAAAATAGCTCTGACATCACCTCTGTACCAACATTCAAGCAAATTAAACCTATGCCCCCTCGTGTTAGCCGTTCCAGCCCTGGGAAAAAGCCTTTGGCTATCCACACGTCAAATGACTCTCATCATCAAATATGCCTCCATGAATTTCCTGCATGATTTTCTCCATGCTGAAGAACTGTGGTTTTAACCTTCTTGCAATGCGCCTCTAAACCCTGACAGCAGACTAGCGAGTGAATCTTCGATGGACCAGAGTCAGAAACCAAAGAGTTGCCAGCCTGAGTCAGGACTTTGGGACTCCAGAAACAAATGGTGCCTGCGGTTTACGATGAGTAGAAGGAAGCTGAATAACTCCAGCAGGATGTGGGTACAAATGAAAGATCAGAAACGTTTTGAATCGGTTTGATTGAAAAGGGGTGGTTAATTTCTGCAAAGTACTGGAGGAAATCAACAGATCAGGCCGCAAATGTGATGAAAAATAAATAGACAGCGTTTAGGCCGACGGCCTTCAGCATGCCAAGACTGTGTATTCCTCTGCTTAGTTGCTGCGTGTGTGTGTGTTTGTATTTCCAGCAACTGCAGAATCTTCTGTGTTTCATATCAACATTTGTAATAGGTTTGTACTTTGGCATTAGATACACGAACTGCCTGCTGATATGTAGTATATTGTTAATGGGAGCCGCCACAAAAAAAAAGCACTTAAGTATTGTCATGGAATCGGTGATGCAGAAACTTTCAATGGCACCGTGATTACCCATAAGTCCGTACGTTAAAAAAAGTCGCATTCGGCGAAGGACCGATTGAATTCGCAGGCGTCAGCATTGTTCACGTCCCCGGATATCACGCATGCGCGCAGTGCACAAACGGCAGGATCAGCATAAGGTAAGAAAGTTCACAATGTGAAGTTTGCAACACCGGTTTCGGGAAATTTCTCTGAGCTTCGGACACCATGACCCGCAATCCCGGCACAGTCCTGCTCTCTTAAATGTCCCTCAGCCCCACGATCCTTACACGGGCCCTGGGGAGATTCCGACTGCTGAGGGAATGGGAACCGATGGATCTCTCAGACAGAGCTGAGCTCCGGCTATCTAAATGCAAGGATTAGGAACTCGGAGAAAGGGAACAAAATCTTTTACAGCAGCAGTTGAGAAAATCACCTTTGTTTTGTTTCCAATCATTAAAAAAAGAGAATTTGTGGAGAGGGCACAGTTGAAAAGTGGTTGGACGGAGATCTCGGGTGTTGTGTGCCTTATACGTACTGTGAGTTACTCATAACAAACCATATACTGGAAGAATTGACCTTTTATTTAACAGCAACAAAACTACGTTTTACATTGCCATGCTTCTCGAACATTCTTCATTTCTGCGCATGCTCGGTACCATCGCGTTATGACACGTGATATCACCACGAGGGGTGAGTTTTTTTTACGCAGAGTGGCGAGTGTGTGGAATGGGCTGCTGGTGACTGTGATGGAGGCGGATACAATAGGGTCTTTTAAGAGGCTCCTGGACAGATACTTGGCACGTAGAAAAATGGAGGGCTCTGGGGAACACTAGGTAATTTCTAAAGTAAGTAATGTTCGGCACAGCATTGTACACTGTAATACGCCTGTATTATGCTGTAGGTTTTCTGTTTTTTCTGTTTTTTTTCCCTATGTTGGAGATCCAAGAAACGCAAATGCTGGAGGAACTCAACAATAATATTTTTTTCCATAGATGCTGCCAGGCCTGCTGAGTTCTTTCAGCATTTTGTGTCTGTTCCTTGTTCTACCACCTCTTGTTCTGGAATTTTCTGCCAGTGAGAACATGCTTCAGCCCATTCTCTCTGGTTCCATAATGATATCAAACAACTTTGTCCTGGGCAACAAGTAGCTTTCACATCACAAATGTGCCAGACTCCAGTGAGACAGACTACTGCCCTTCCCTTCATGTTCATTGGGATTGCCATCACTGAGTTCACCACCGTCAGTCACCTGGGGGAGGGTTCAGGGGGAATATTTATGTACAATACAGAAAGTGGAGTCACCTGTGTGTATTGTGATGATACAAAAGTTGCTGGAGAATTTGCAAGTGGGTTGAAGTCGAGCAATCTTTGGAAATGTGACTTTTTAAATCATCATTTAGCAAACAAATCAGATATGGATAGTATGAAAAAGCTCTGACGAGAACATCGTCCATTACCTGCTACAGGCATGGTACATAGGCTGTGTGAGAGTGCAGATGAACTCGATCAATCCCAGAGGAGATCAAAGTTCTTACTGACAGTGATTCGCTAGCTGTTGAAAAGAATACCTCAAAATGTAGAATTCAGTGCACTCCATTTTGTTGTCACTGGGTTCCTTCAGTGTCCCTGATGCCCTCACCTACAAGATGTGCATCCAGCTGCAGCTTGTAACCCTGCACGTTAAGGAGCTGGAACTTGAAACGGATGAATTCCAGATCATCTGGCAGTCGGATGGGGTGATGGATATGACATGAAGAGATGTGAGTTCCACCCAGGGTGCAGGACACAGGAAACTGGGTGAGTCAGGAAGGGGAATGAGGTTAAATAGCCATCACAGAGTACTGTTGTGGCCATCCCCCACAAGAATAGGTGGACCACTTTACAAACTGTTGTGGGGGGGATTACCTGATGGGGGAAAGTCAAAGGGGGTGATAGGGGATTTGTTAGTTAGTGGAACAGAAGTAGAAGGGGACTAATATTCACTCCTCTGAGGGTGTAAAGCATCGGCCTAAACTCGCCTCGCTTAGCTGGCCTGGCACGCCGAGGCTGGTGAAGTCCCTGAGGGTCATCCTCAGACGGAAGGGGAAGGGGAAGAGGAATACTGTGTCGGGGAATGACAGACGGCAGCTGAAATCGTTCCTGGATGACCTGGTGCGGGGCATCAGGGTGGAAAGCAGTTTCTCTCCTTCGGGAGACGGTCGGTCACGGGGTAGCGATGGTACCACTCGGGCCCTGTCCAGTCCCTGGCTCGGAGTCCTAGTCCAGGCACCGAGGACCAAGTTCCTTATCCTGGTCCCGCTTTCCTTGTCTGACTCCTGGCCCCGATTCCCAGCCTCGTCCGGGGCCTGTGTGTCAATGTCCAAAGCCGCTTCTTCCGTTGCTTTCTTGACAAACCGAGCCCTGTTCCTAGCACCTCAGTGTCTGTGTCTTGCATTTGTGTCCACTACCAGCACCCCCCTTATGACACCCAGAAGGTTCATTTTCAGGTCGTTTCTATGGTAAATAAGGCAAGTGCAGTGTTAGTGTTCATTTCAAGGGGAGTCGAATATAACGGCAAGGAGATAATGCTGAGCCTTTCTAAGACACTAGTCGAGCTGCATTTGGAGTATTGTCTACAGTTTTGGACCTCAGATCGCAGAAAGGATGAGTTGTCACTGGAGAGATTCCAGAGGAGTTTCACGGGGATTATTCCGGGAATGAATGGGGTTAACATATGATGAGCGTTTGCCGGGTCCCGGCACAAATAAAACTGCATTGATTCGGTCAGTAGGGTCGCAAGTGTTCACTCACTAAGACCCCTCTCACGCCATGTTTACCCTTTCAATAAAATCACCCCTGTCTTCTGTCGGCATTTCCACAGATGAGCCCCTCCTGTCCCCACCGGGACAAACATCCTGTCCGCCCCGTCTCTCACCATCTTCATCCTGTCAATAAAATCCCTCCCCGGGGACCGGCATCAAACCGACGGGCCGAGCGGTCTCCTCCTACCTCTCAGCGATACATCAGACTCCGGCCGCAGGAGACGCTTCACAAACGCCCCAACTTCCCTCGGAGGGAAATGGAAATAAATCAGAAAGCGGACATTTACTTTGAGGTTTTCTCCGCTCTGAGGAGGCGGTCGGCGCTCGAGCGGTAACGCCCACTCGGCTTGTCCGCCTCCGCGATTGGTTGTAACCGGTGATTGACATAACTTCGCAACAATGGGAATAACGTAGCCCCTGAATCCTCTGTTGACAGCGGTGGGGGAGGGGCTGGTCACGTGATTATTAGCCCAGCCGTTAAACCGATAAAGCTCGAGCACACCAGCGCGTGGGTAACGTAAGACACCGCGCACGTGAGGGCAGATCCCGGTGTTGGGAGCCCATGTGTGACGTCAGGGCGGAGCTGTGTGACGACACCTGTGGGAGAGCGCTGGCATTTAAAAGCACCTTAATGGACTTTTCGGTGGGACAACATTAATCACGTGCTTCATCACTGAATCCAGTGTCGTGGGATGTAAAGTCCCCTGTTATGTGTCCGGCTGTGCCGTGTTGTTGGTGGAGTGGGCAGCGTGGTGTTTGTCTCGATTCGGGTCACAACACTAGAATTGCCAGCGGCGTCCACACACAGTCAACAGAAAACCTCTCGTCCCTGCAGTCTTTGTCTCCTGGTAAACTCAACACCCTGACATTGTGGACCATAGATACCCCTTCCTCTCAGAGTCAGGGGATCATTCTGACAGCTGATCGCTGAGAGGAACTATATTTATTGGTCATTAAAGTTCACCCAGATTCGTTTGGACGGATTTGATGTGGAGTTGGGGGTGTCACAGTGAAAGAGCCGAACGGCCGAACTCTCTCCGTTGTCCAAACATCCTTCCAGGTGAGGCGACACTTCACCTGTGAATCTTCCGGGGTCGCCTGTTGTGTCCGCTGCTCCCGATGCGGCCGCCTGTACACTGGTGATACCGGCTTCTCCGCAGTTGTGCGGGTCGGGTTTCTTTTTATCGGGGGTCGATATTATTGTTCCCTTTTGTGCGGAAGGTGTGGGTTTTGGGGTTTGATCATTGGGATCCCGTTCTTCTTGATCCGAGGGGTGGGGTGGAAGTTTGATTTTTCTCTGTGAACGACTTTGCTTTCTTTGTTTCGTGGTTCTCTGGAGAAGAAAAAAATGCAGCGTTATTTATGGATACCTGCTTTGATAATAAATTAACCTTTGAATTATCCGCTCCGAGCGGGAGTTCCCGGTGTCCAAACATTTTCATTCCGATTTCCATTCCCGTTGCTACCCATCCTGCTGTGTTCGGCCAGCATTTTGTTTGTGTTGCTTTGGATTTCCAGAATCTGCAGACTTTGTCGCGTTTGTGATTTACCTCTCTGTTGTCCCTCCGGCCTCCGGCCACTGATGGCGCTGTGCGGTCCTCCGGGCACCGATGGAGCTGTGCGGACCTCCGGGCACCGGTGGCGCTGTGCGGACTTCCGGCCGTCGGCGACGATGTGCAGACCTCCGGGCACCGGTGGTGCTGCGGAGAAACGCCTGCTGAACGCATGCGCGGTGCCGACTGCCGCTGTTGGCGGTTCTCCGATTCGAGCAGGGGTGAGCAGGAATGATCCCGGTGTTGTGTAACTTGGGGGCCGCTTGCATTGTGAAAGGGCCGGGCCCGAGCTCTGCTGGACGGCTGGAGCAGGGGTGCAGTGGTAATTTTTTAGCTGCCGGAGCTCTACGGAGGGGGGTTGGTTGGTGCTGAGTGATTAATAAGTTCGCGGCCTAAGTTATAAGGCCTGAAGTTATTCAGCTCTCGGTACCTGCACGTGCAGTTCAACTCTTGTGATTGTGCAGTCAGTTTGAAGTTAATTGTTGTGGTATTTCATTTTCAGATAATTATAAATTGCTAGGTTTTCTAAAATTGACTCCTTCCACCTTGGGCTACGAACTTACCAATCTCTCCTCGTATGTCACACCCAATTTGTGTTCATGCTCATTTCATGTACTGGACAACTTCCTTGTCCCATTCATGTAATGAGCAAGTACACAAATTAGGTGTGACATATATAGGGCTTCTTATAATGTCAAGCTGTAAACCAGATGATAGAAATATGTGAATTCCAGAGCTCCATGGAAATATAGTGATAGTTAAGACATTAACAAGATTATAGCCTATCACTACATTTCAGTGTATAACTGGTACAATTAAACATATAATAATTTAATAATATGAAAAAGTATTGCACGGTTGCACTTGTTACGTACTCCGTAACTGGGTGTCTAACCAGCAGAGAAAGAAGAATTCATTGGAGTCTGGTGGTACTATAATCAAAGGTGTTTATTAGTAAAATAAGCAAATCAATATCAATAATGCAAATATATAGATAATAAACGTTAGCAATAATAAACCTAAAAGTGTGGGAATAATAACAAGCAATAATAAACAAGCTCTATCAATGTCAAGGGGATAATGAATTCTCATATATAAGTATAAAGTTCAGTTCATACGTGCTGAGGTAGATATTGGTTGTTGTGTTGTAGTCGTTGGAGAGAGAGAGCGAGCGAGCAGTAACAGCTACAGGCAGGCAAACCTTCCTTTACGTTCTTGATCCACCATTTCCTTGTTATTGTGGCCATTCAGTTATGACCCCTCTGTCCTTCAGCTAGACCGTTCTTCTGTGGTGGACTCGTCACTCTGGCATGAGTGGACATACACACAAGCCCCCACCAGCCCTGCTATAACACTGTGAGTTAAACTGACCGATCCTTTGTTCGGTCTCCGATGCCCCACACCTTCCCCTGGGTTCCAACACTCAATCAGTGCTCAATAGTGCGTCTCTCCAGACCTCACTTTTATCCCTACGGGGTCTCAGTTGACAATCAGTTTTGAATGGCTGTGTCAATCAAACCATCCCACTTCAGCTGTCCACTGAGGAATTTTAATGAACAGAATGGTATAAGGTAAACAATCCTCTCAGAAGTCATAATATGGTGAATCAACAAGTCTCCCTCCCCTCCCTTATCTCTCTCTTATCTGTAGCAGATGTTCCAGCATGTTTTCATTTCATCTCTCTCTCTCTCTCTCTCTCATGAGCAGCGTAGCAACAGTAACGGTTTGTGATTCTCCTGGGGGGGGGGGGGGGTGGAGACATAGGCAACTCTGTACCATTCTGCCCATCAGAGCTGTTCATCCTTCATAACACACTTAACTTATTATCATAAAATATAATTATCAAGCAAGTAAAATAACTTTGCTTAGAAGCCAAAGGGTTGTTAGTGACAAACATTTACTTTAGTATTAGCGAGTAATCCACAGACCAGCACAGATGTAGCCTTACTAATACGATTGAGTCAGAGCAGACGGCAGGGCCCGCAGCGCTTAGCAGTGTTCCTCAGAGGTATAAAAATAACAGAAATAAAGCAATTCATTTTTTTTACACTTTTAACCACCTAAATTGGAACCAAGTAATCAAGTATGAAAAAAGAACATCTGATGAACTATTGCTAAAGCCACGAATATTGCTGAATATTAGTCTCAAAAGCAGTAGGTTGGCAACTCTGCCTGGTACCGTTTCTCTCGCAGAAATGGTTGGATGGGAAGTGTACCTGTGATTGTCGATACTCACAATATTCTCACACGTTAGGTGTTACTTGGTTAGATCAGTACAGACCCTGTTAGTCTTTAAATATATAAATAGTTAAAGAAACTTGAATCTTTACATAAATTATTATTGCATCTATAAGAATAGAAAATATCGTATTTTGGAAGTGACGAATGTTAACGGGGAGGAGATCAACCATTTGGGAGGTTTGGAAATGCATTTCATCTCGTTGATTGCCTCACTAAATTATTCTTCTTCCTATCAAAATAAAGAGAAAAAGAGCCTCTTTCCCATCAGCTACAGTTGGTGGAGCGAGGCCAAGGGGTTGATCCGCTATTAATGATAGTTGAAATGACATAAAACTAGCTTAAGGCCTAGAAATGTCTTTTTTTCCATTTGGCTTGTAGAAGAAAACTAAATTTATCCAGGTGTAGAAGAGGATTTTGGATGATTAGCTTGTGTATTTGATCAAAATCAGGACGAAGATGAGCGAGCAGTGAATTTTTCTTTCATTATTTTCGACTTTTAAACTTGGGTTTCTATGTTTATTCCTTGCTTAATATAGCTCCCTCCTGGTATCCAATGGTACTCATTGGAAAGAGCGGAACAATGCTCACACTTGTGTACAGGTATTTCCCGGCTTCCAAGGACAACGGGTCGAGCGAGAAGGAATTTCACAAATATCTAAATAAAAAACAGTCACAGCTCTAGGATTTCACCGAAAACAATCAAATATCCTAATGTTATTAGTGGTATTTTTGCCCACCAGCCAACACTTCCCAACCCCTGCTTCCGTAAAATTCCCTCTATTTAATATGCAGCCACTGTTAAATTCTGCGCTTGTTTATTTTGACTTTTTTACAGAGGTGTTGGAGCGGCTCTCTGGCTCCACTCTGGTAGCACTGCAGCCCCGAATGTATGAGACAGTACAGTGTTAAATGCAAAATCCTGAACAGTGTTGATGATCAGAGGGATCTTAGACTCCAAGTTCATTGCTCCCTGAAAGAGACTGCACAGATTGATCGGGTGGTTAACAAGGCAAATGGCATGGTTGTCTTTATTAGTTGAAGGACTGAGTTCAAAAGTCATGAAGTTGTGTGCAGCTTTGTGAAACTTGTTAGCCCACATTGGGAGTGTTTCATACAGTTCTGGTTGCCCCCATTCTCGAAAGGATGTCGGGGCTTTGGAGAGGGCGCAGAAGAGGTTTACAAGGACACTGCCTGGATTAGAGGGCATGAGCTATAACGAGAGGCTGGACAAACTTGTGTTGTTTTCTCCAGAGCGGTGCAGGCTGGGGTGAGACTGGATGGATGTTTACAAGATTATGAGAGGAGTAGATACAGACGTTATGTTTTACCTGGGGTTTGAAATGTCTGACACATTTAAGATGAGAGGAGATGTGAGGGGCAAGTTTGTTTATTTCCACAGAGTGCTAGGAAGCTGGAAACTATGCCTGGGATGTTAGACCCCACCGGTCACGTGATCTCATTTGCCCCTCCCATTTAACCATAGATGTAACGATCTCATTGTGCATGTTCACAATCTCCAGATGGGTGGTCACGCATCCTCCATGTTGTGTTGGGAAATCTGATGTTGCCCACTGAGTCCCGTTAACTTACCCCAAAATCGCCTCGCTTCCTGAGGCTCCTCACATTTGTCCAGGAGCTTTATGGCTGTTGTGTCTTCTCCCAGACTGGGGTGGGTGAGAGTGGAGAACGTCCCAGGTTGTGGGGATCTTTGATTTCACTGCCGGCTTTACCGAGGGACTGGGAAGTCTCAGGGGGGAGAATGGTTTCTGTGATGTGCTGATCTGTATCCAAAGGTCTCTGCCGTTCCTCACAGTCACGGGCGGAGCAGTTACCATGCAAAGCGTGAAGTGTCCGGATGGGAAACTTTCTATGGTGTGTTGATAAAAATCTGGTGAGGGTCAAAATATATCTGGCAAAGTTCTTGTTGTTTTTGCTAATTCTGTCATTTTAGAATCTTTTGTACAATAGTATGTACTATTCATTCAGTACCTATGTGTTGCTGGAGGACCATCAGTGATTGTCCTTGATCCCTTCTCCCACCTGGTTCCATCTGTTCATCTTGTTCAACCTCTGTCCAGTCTCCTCACAACCCCCAACCCCACCCGCTTCAGTGATGTACATCAACCATCTGGGTCATCCTCAGTCCGCCTTGTATCCCACCTCCTCAATGTTATACATCAGCAATCTTTCCTCCAACCCTTGTCTTCATTGTGAAGTGTTCTTTTGGACCTTTGGCCTCGCTGAGTCATTTCCAGAATCGGTTTTTGTTGGCTGGAATGCCGGAGGGTCATCAGGTCCCAGTTCTGTTGTGCATTGGTGTGGAGGTGCTAGTTTATGAACAGTGACGGGCTGACACACTGCAGCATTTTACTGGCAGCAAAGAGTACTGGGAGAGTTGGTGCTTGGACTCTAATCCTGTGATCAGCTTTCCAGGCAAATGGAACTGCTGGTGTTTTAGCTTTGACTTTGGTTAGTGCTTCTACAGATGGGGCTGGATGCTCGACCTGCAATGAAGCAGAAATTTTGAGTAGCTGGACATTGGTTGTGGTGAAATCCTAGATTGCACTACCCAGGGTGAGATGTGGGGACGATGTGTGAGACTCTCAGGGTCGGTGAGTGGCAGATTCAGCTGTGTGACTCTGAGAGGTTGGGTCCTGGGAGATCATGGTTTTTGATCCAGGTAAAGTGGAACCAGGGATCGAGCTGTTTGGGCTTGTGAGGTGTTGATCGAGTATTTCTGGTCTGGGATCAGCTGTTTGTTTCTGGAGTTCCTTTGGAAGCAATGACTGACAATCTGAGGAGAGGATGAGTTCCCATTCCATCCTCACAGGGAGAGGCTGTGAGTAAATGGGTTGTTCCGTGTTTACAACAGTAGAAATAGACCCAGAGATTAGTGTTCAAACTGTGTTTGGAAATTCCCCCCCCCCCCCCCCATCCTCCCTCACTGTCAATCAGGCAGCTGTGCTGGAGATCTGCACTAAAAACTGAAAATGTTTGAAGTCATTCTGATGAAATGTTATTAATTGAATTGTATTGTAAGCTGTTCCTTACCTGCTGAGTGTTTCTGGTATTTATGACAGAAATTAATATATTGATGATTGCTGAGTAGCTTCAGGGTTACAGGAGGAAGACAGGAATATGGTGTTGGAATGAAAATCAGCCGTGGTTGAATGGTGGGCAGACCAGATGGATCGAATCACATTATTCTGTTCCTGTGTCTTGTGTCTTACCATGACTGAATGATGGCTCCTTCTTATCCCATATCATTCTGTGACATGTGAGGGACAATAAAAGATTGTTCACTGAGATCATTATATTTACCTTCAACGTTTAAATTTCAGTGAGTTTTGTTCCTAGTAACATTAAGCAGAAATGTTTGGTCCTCCTTTGTAATGTTAATGTGCTTCATTATCTTACATGTTAAAGTTAGACCTGCAGTGAGAGATTTATTGGAAGAAAAACCACAACTGAAGACGAGGGAACAGCAACAAGTGAACCAGCCCTAGGACTGAGAGCATCAACTGGAGAGAACCCTTCTGACTCGGAGATTCCAGTGATTCAGTCCGGAGAAAGTTTGGTGAGTCTCATTTACTCAAACACTGGTCCTTTAGACATTACGTACCTGCACAAAGGAAGGTAGGAAATAGTTGGGTGTGAGACAGAATGTGCCCAGAAGAACCAGTTATGCCTCTGTCAGAACCAGTTGTGAAGAAGCCCCCCCCCCAATATTCCCTTTAAACTTTTCGCCCTTCACCCTTAACCCATGTCTTCTGTTCTTTTTCTCCCCTAGCCTCAGTGGAAAAAGCCTGCTTGCATTCACTCTATCTAGACCCATCATAATTTTATATACCTCTATCAAATCACCCCTCATTCTTCTGCTCTCCAAGGAATAAAGTCCTAAACTATTCAACCTTTCTCTGTAACTCAGTTCCTCAAGTCCCGGCAACATCCTTGTAAACCTTCTCTGCACTATTTCAACCTTATTAATATCCTTCCTGTAATTTAGTGACTAAAACTGCACACAATACTCCAAATTCACCCTCACCAATGCCTTATACAGCCTCACCATAACATTCCAACTCGTATACTCAAAACTTTGATTCATAAAGGCCAATGTACCAAAAACTCTCTTTACTACCCTATCTACCCGTAACGCCACTTTTGGGGAATTTTGTATCTGTATTCAAAGATCCATCTGTTCTACTGCACTCCTCAGTGCCCTCCCATTTACCTTGTATGTTCTACCTTAGTTTTTCCTTCCAAAGTGCAATACCTCACACTTGCCTGTATTAAACTCCTTCTGCCATTTTTCTGCCCATTTTTCTAGCTGATCCAGTTCCCTCTGCAAGCTTTGAAAACCTTCCTCACTGTCCACTACACCTCCAATTTTTGTATCATCAGCAAATTTGCTGATCCAATTTACCAAATTATTATCCAGATCATTGATATCGATGACAAATAACAATGGACCCTGCACTGATCCCTGTGGCACACCACTGGTCACAGGCCTCCACTCAGAGAAGCAATCCTCCACTACCACTCTCTGGCTTCTTCCATTGAGCCAATGTCTAATCCAATTTACTACCTCTCCATGTATACCTAGCGACTGAATCTTCCTAAATAACCTCCCATGCAGGACCTTGTCAAAGTCCTTACTGAAGTCCATGTAGACAACATCCACTGCCTTGCCTTCATCTATTTTCCTGTAACCTCCTTGAAACACTCTAATAGATTTGTTAATCATGACCTACCACACACAAAGCCATGTTGACTCACCCTAATAAATCCCTGTCTGTCTATATACTTGTAGATCCTATCGCTTAGTACCACTTTCAATAATTTACCCACGACCGACGTCAAAGTTACCCTATACTTTCCTGAATTACTTTTAGAGTCTTTTTTACCCAACAGAACAACATGAGCTATCCTCGAATTCTCTAGCACCTCACCCGCAGATAACAACATTAAAATATACCTGCCATGGCCCCTGCAATTTCAACACTAGTCTCCTTCAAAGTCCGAGGGAATACCCTGTCAGGTCCTGGGGATTTATCTACTCTGACTTGCCTCTAGATAGCAAGCACCTCCTCTTCTTCTTTCTGTATAGATTCCATGACCTTAATCCTTGTTTGCCTTATTTACATTGACTCCATGCCAGTTTCCTTAGTAAGTACAGGAGCAAAAAAATACATTTAAGATCCCCCCAATTTTTTTTGGTTCCATTCATAGCTGACCACTCTGATCTTCAAGAGGACCAATTTTGCCAGTCTCCCTCGGTGCTGGAGGCCTGTTTCGTCCAAGGAGCCCTAGGCTCTTTGGCTTGAACCCACGGCAAACCCTAACGGTGGTATGGGGAACCTCCAGTCACCAAAAGAAATCTGGAACTTTGGCCAGAAATGCAATGCCGTCTCTTCCTTTATCCTCTCCAATCACCGTGACTGGGAACTTCTGTCCCTCGAGGGGTTTCCTCAGGTGAGCACCACGTAGGGTCATAGCACAGAGTCACATGAGAGCTGGCCGCTGGCAGAAGGGGTTCAAATGTACTGGAGTCCAGATAAAGTGCCCACCACTGGGTGGTCAGAGGAAGCTATCAGTTGTTCGCAGTTCCAGCATGATATCCTTGTCCGAGCATAGAATCTCGACTTCCAACAGACAGAGCAAGTCTCTCCCTACGAGATTACACCCCCGTCTGGTGGTGACTGTAAATGAAACCTCACACTGGCTCCCCTGGAATTCCACCTGCAGTGGCTGGGTACGTGAATACGTATGTTCCGTGCCTTTCGAACCCAGACAGAGTGATTGTAGCGTCTGATAGCTGGAATCCCTTTTCCGATACTATTTCCTGATCGAGAGTGGTTTTCGTTGCCCAATATCAATCATAACCGGAATTGAAATTCCAGCACCTGTCAATATTACACTGGGCTCTTCCTGAGGGATGATACTCACAGTAGGAAGCATCTTTGCTTGTCAATTTCTAAACGGGTTGTTGTCCCCACCTGTCCCTTGGTAGGTTTTTGATCCTATTTCTGATCCCAATATATAGCCCACTCGCATCCTTCTTCCCGCTGAACATGTTCACTTTAAATATTAGTTCATTTTGGGATTGATCAGGAATCGAAATCAGGTTCCAATAATATGTCAAAGCTCGTCACATTCAATTTCGGTCATTGTCAGGCCAATTCATATTATCTGTTTTAATTATGTTGGTTAACTTAGTTGGTAAGTTTTGGAGCAGTAGGGCATTAAACTGGGGGTACAGATTCCCATTATTAAAAGGCTTGGTCTCCTGTGAAAGTGCCATAGCAGGCCACAAATCACTCCCAATAGTCTGGTCCTGATTCCCCAGGCTTACGTTTGCATTCAGGTACTTTAGTGATGTTTACAGGTTGCTGGAGTGCCCTTTCCAAGGCTTGAATAATCTGGTCTGTCCGTTCATTCTCATTATGGTTTCCTGCCTGTAACCGGATAGGTTTGGTATCGCAATTCTGCCTTCCATTTCCACCCCTCATCAGCTGAGAGAATCATGCTGCAGAGACCGAATAAATCTTGCGGAGTCGCATTAGACATTTGTGTAGTACTGTGGACACACTGAGTAAACTGTGCTGGTTTTTCTTTTCTATCTGGGGCCTGATTCATGATCATTATCGTTTCTTGAGGCTTCCAGGGTGCATACACAGGAATCACCATAAGACAGTCGACCATTCAGTACATCGAGTCTGCTCCGCCATTTCAGCATGAGCTGATCCAATCTCCCCTCGAGTCCCATTCCACCGCCTTCTCAGCATAATCTTTGATGCCCTGACTACTCAGATACCTATCAATCTCTGCCTTAAATACACCCAATGACCCGGCCTCCACTGCCGCTGGTGGCAACAAATTCCACAGATTCACCACTCTCTGGCTGAAAAAATGTTTTCGCATCTCCATTCTGCATGGGCGCCCTGCAATCCTCAAGTCATGTCCTCTCGTACTGGACTCCCCCCACCATGGGAAACAACTTTGCCACATCCACTCTGTCCATGTCTTTCAACATTCAAAATGTTTCTGTGATGTCCCCCCCCCCCCATTCTTCTAAACACCAATGAGTACAGTCCAAGAGTGGTCAAACGTTCCTCATATGTTAACCCTCTCATTCCTGGAATCATTCTAGTGTATCTTCTCTGAACCCTCTCCAATGTCAGCACATCCTTTCTTAAATAAGGAGCCCAAAACTGCACACAAGTGACATCTTACCAGTGCCTTATAGAGCCTCAACATCACATCCCTGCTCCTATACTCTATATTCCTCTAGAAATGAATGCCAACATTGCATTTGCCTTTTTCACCACCAACTCAGTGTGGAGGTTATCCTTAAGGATATCCTTCACAAGGACTCCCAAGTGCCGTTGCATCTCAGAACTCTGAATTTTCTCCCCATTTAAATAATAGTCTTCCCATTTATTTCTTCTACCAAAGTGCATGACCATACACTTTCTGACAGTGTAATTCAATTGCCACTTCTTTGCCCATTCCCCCAATCTATCCAAGGCTCTCTGCAGACTCTCTGTTTCCTCAGTACTACGAGCCCCTCCACCTATCTTTGTATCATCAGCAAACTTAGCCACAAAGCCATCTATTCCATAATCCAAATCGTTGATACACAACGTAAAAAGAAACGGACCCCTGTGGAACACCACTGGTAACCGGCAGCCAACCAGCATGGGATGCCTTTATAAAACAACACACACAAAATGCTGGTGGAACACAGCAGGCCAAGCAGCATCTATAAGGAGAAGCACTGTCCATGTTTTGGGCCGAGACCCTTCGTCAGGACTCAATGGGGATGCCTTTATTTCCACATTCTGTTTCCCGCCAATCAACCAACGCTCTATCCACGTATGTAAGTTTCCTGTAATTCCATGGACTCTTATCTTGTTTAGCAGCCTCGTGTGGCACCTTGTCAAAGGCCTTCTGAAAATCCAAATACACAACATCCACTGCATCTCCATTGTCTAGCCTACTTGTGATTCCCTCAAAAAATTACACTAGGTTTGTCAGGCAGCATTTTCCTTTAAGGAAACCATGCTGAGTTCAGCCTATCTTGTCATATGCCTCCAGGTACTCCGTAACCTCATCCTTGACAATCGACTCCAACAACTTCTGAACCACCGCTGTCAAGATAACAGGTCTATAATTTCCTTTTTCTCCCTTGCCCCTTTCTTAAGCAGCAGTGTGACATTTGCAGTCTTCCAGTCCTCCGGAACCATGCCAGAGACTATCGACTTTTGAAAGATCATTGCTAATGCCTCCGCAATCTCCACTGCTACCTCCTACAAAACACGAGGGTGCATTGCATCTGGTCCAGGAGATTTATCTACCCTTAGACTATTCAGCTTCCTGAGTACTTCCTCTGTCGTAATTGTGACTGCGCACATTTCTCTTCCCTGACACCCTTGAATGTCCGGTATATTTCTGATGTCTTCCTCAGTGAAGACTGATGCATAATACTCGTTCAGTTCCTCCGCCATCTCCTTATCTCCCATTACAATTTGCCAGCATCATTTTTTATCAGTCCTATATCTATTCACACCTGCCTTTTACTCTTTATATACTTGAGAAGGCTTTTAGTATCATCTTTGATATTATTTGCTAGCTTCCTTTCATTGTTCATCTTTTCCCTCTTAATGACCTGCTTAGTTTCCTTCTGTAAGCTTTTAAAAACTTCACAATCCCCTGTCTTCCCACTAATTTTTGCTTCCTTCTATGCCCTCTGCTTTACTTTAACTTTGGCTTTGACTTCTCTTGTCAGCCACGGTTGCATCCTTTTTCCATTCGAAAATTTCTTCTTCTTTGGAATATATCTGTCCTGCACCTTCCTCACTTCTCACATGAACTCCAGCCACTGCTGCTCTGCCGTCCTTCCTGCTAGTGTCCCTTTCCAGTCAACCTTGGCCAGTTCCTCTCTCATGCCACTGTAATTTCCTTTACTCCACTGAAATACCGACACATCGGATTTCAGCTTCTCTTTCTCAAATTTCACAGGAACTCAGTCATGTTGTGATCACAGCCTCCTAAGGGTTCCTTCACTTCCATCTCTCTAATTACCTCTGTTTCATCACGCAATACCCAATCCAGTACAGCTGATCCCCTAGTGGGCTCAACAATAAGCTGTTCTAAAAATCAGTCTCAGAGACATTCTACAAATTCTCTCTCTTGAGATCCAGTGCTGACCTGATTTCCCGAATCCACTCGCAAGTTAATATCCCCCAAAATTGGAATTCCTTGGAATGTAGAAGATTGAGGGGAGATTTGACAGAGACGTACCAAAATCATGAGGGTTATAGATGGGGAAAATGCAAGCTGGCTTTTTCCACTGAGATTGGGTGGGACTACAACCAGAGGCCATGGGTTAAGGGTGAAAGGTGAAATGTTAAGGGGAACATGAGGGGAAACTTCTTCCACTGACGGTCATCCGGGTGTGGAATGAGCAGAAAACCCAGCTGGTCCATGCGAGGTCAGTTTCAACTTCTAAGAGGGTTGTATAGGCACCTGGATGGCAGGGGTACAGGAGCAGACAGTTTAAATAGTTCAACACAAACTAGATGGGCCAAAGGGCCTGATTCTGTGTTGTGCTTTTCTATGACTGTGACAAGAACCTGAAATAATATGATTATTCTTTTAATTCCTTTTAACAGCTGTGCGGACCAACCATTCATCTGGGCAGGAAACGTTTACATGGCTTCAAAACTGTGGCACTTCACATTGACAATAGATAAAAGAAAATCCCAGCTGCACGTCAACAAAGGGTATTTGTGTGAGAGTGTTCAGTTACTTTGCAGACAGGCACTCTTGCAGCTCAGTGGAAACAGAGAATAATACCAATGGAGAGAGTCAAACTGAGCCAGGTCACAGATTGGTGACGGCAGAAATGCCCAATTCTTATAGACACAGGAAGATCATCAGAGAGTTTGATGGTCATTCCAGATACCAGCACTGTGCCCAGCTGGAAGATGACTTCTCTCTCCAACTTGGGTTGAACTTCACTGTAACAGTGTGATGCCAGATCACACCTTGACACCTCAAGTAATCTCGTCTGACATATTGTCCTTCACCCATTGATGTACTATAAATCTTTTTCAGGTTAAAAACAACAAGGAAATTATCTACGGGGAGGTCAAACACAACACGCTGTTTTGTTGTCTATGTCCAGATATTTAAGAAGTGGAACAAGGGATTTACTCGATCATCATTCCTACTCAGGCTGTGGGGAGTGATTCACTCGATCATTATTCCTATTCAGACTGTGGGAGAGATTCATCGATCATCTGACCGACTGACATGCTGTCAATTTACACGGGGGGAATCCATTTATCTGCTCAGTCATCCACTCTAATGGCTCACCAGCGAGTTCACACCGGGGTGTGGCCATTCACCTGCTCAGACTGTGGGAAGGGATTCATGTTGTCAGCTCACCTACTGAGTCATCAGTCAGTTCACACGGGTGAGAGGCCATTCACCTGCTCTGACTGTGGGAAAGGATTCACTTTGTCATCTAATCTTAAGCTACATCAGCGAGTTCACTCTGGGGAGAGGCCGTTCACCTGCTCAGACTGTGGGAAGGGATTGGCGTTGTCTTCCCACCTACTGAGACATCAGTTAGTACACACTGGGGAGAGGCCGTTCACCTGCTCAGAATGTGGGAAAAGATTCACTTCGTCATCTCAACTTAAGGTACATCAGCGAGTTCACACTGGGGAGAGGCCGTTCACCTGCTCAGACTGTGGAAAAGGATTCACTCAGTCATCCCACCTTCAAGCACATCAGCGAGTTCACACTGGGGAGAGGTCGTTCAACTGCTCAGAGTGTGGGAAGGGATTCGCGTTGTCTTCCCACCTACTGAGACATCAGTTAGTACACACTGGTGAGAGGCCGTTCACCTGCTCAGAGTGTGGGAAAAGATTCACTTTGTCATCTCAACTTAAGGTACATCAGCGAGTTCACACTGGTGAGAGGCCGTTCACCTGCTCGGACTGTGGAAAAGGATTCACTCAGTCATCCCACCTAGAAGCACATCAGCGAGTTCACACTGGGGAGAGGCCATTCACCTGCTTAGACTGTGGGAAGGCGTTCACACAGTTTGCTACCCTACAAGCACACTGGTCAGTTCACACTGGGGAGAGGCCGTTCACCTGCTCAGACTGTGGGAAAGGATTCACTTCGTCATATAAACTTAAGGTGCATCAGCGAGTTCACACTGGGGAGAAGCCATTCTCCTGCTTAGACTGTGGGAAGGGATTTGCGTTGTCATCTCACCTACTGAGACATCAGTTAGTACACACTGGTGAGAGGCCGTTCACCTGCTCAGACTGTGGGAAAGGATTCACTCAGTCATCCCACCTACAAGCACATCAGCGAGTTCACACTGGGGAGAGGCCATTCACCTGCTCAGACTGTGGGAAAGGATTCACTTCATCATATAAACTTAAGGTACATCAGCGAGTTCACATGGGGGAGAGGCCGTTCACCTGCTCGGACTGTGGGAAAAGATTCACTTCGTCATCTCAACTGGAGATTCATCAGCAAGTTCACACTGGGGAGAGGCTGTTCACCTGCTCAGACTGTGGGAAAGGATTCACTCAGTCATCCCACCTACAAGCACATCAGCGAGTTCACACTGGGGAGAGGCCATTCACCTGCTCAGACTGTGGGAAAGGATTCACTCAGTCATCCCACCTACAAGCACATCGGCGAGTTCACACTGGGGAGAGGCCATTCACCTGCTCGGACTGTGGGAATGGATTCACTCAGTCATCCCACCTACAAGCACATCAGCGAGTTCACACTGGTGAGAAGCCGTTCACCTGCTCGGACTGTGGGAAGGGATTCACTCAGTCATCCCACCTACAAGCACATCAGCGAGTTCACACTGGAGAGAGGCCGTTCACCTGCTCATTGTGTGGGAAGCGATTCGCGTTGTCCTCTCACCTACTGAGACATCAGTTAGTACACACTGGTGAGAGGCCATTCACCTGCTCAGAATGTGGGAAAAGATTCACTTTGTCATCTCAACTTAAGGTACATCAGCGAGTTCACACTGGGGAGAGGCCATTCACCTGCTCAGACTATGGAAAAGGATTCACTCAGTCATCCCACCTGCGAGCACACTACTCAGTTCACACCGGGGAGACTCCAGACACCTGCTCGGACTTTGGGAAGAGATTCTCTCAGTCAAATCAACCAAATGTGCATCATTGAGTTCACACTGGAGAGACTGTTCACTGGATGTGTGTCCATCACCGTTGCTGAATGCAATTTCGAGACTGACTGTCGGTGCTGAACTCTGCAATCATTGCTGCTGCTCACCACACCCAGTTCTGCACCCTGGTCACTGGGCATGGGAGGAGTTTCTTCTGCCGCACATTCACCTTTAATAGGACTGGAGTTTAATATTCTGCATCTGTGACAAATAAATCAGTTCTATTTTAAACTCTGTCTCTGGTACTTAGTGAAATTATAACACACGTAGTGCACAGTAGAGAGTCAACTCAGGCCGCCTGGACTTTGCTGAGATTCAATTCCACGACAGTCCTTTTAAATCATCCCCTGTTATTCACCTCTCGCTCTCCCTGTGGTGATGGGTTCCAAATAGTCACCACTCTGTGGGTGAAGAGGTTTCCCTTGAATTCTCTGTGGACTGAAGAAGTTGAGCTGACTGCAGTTCTGTCTGACATGTTCTTCACCCCTCAGATCTCTGGATGAGGAAGAATGACATTGGTAGTTAACCTCAATAATCACGACTCATTTCCATTTTATGGGTCATTTTTCCTACTAACAAAGGATAGTTGAAAACACCAGTGTCGTTTAAAGACTGGAATTAGAATCGGAAACCATCAGTTGGATGTTCAAAGAATCATGGTCAGAAGCCAGAGGCAGGTCTGCACAGGGTAGAGTTTGTGGCTCTGGAAGATGGTTGGGATAAGAACGTATTATGAGAAGGGAATCAGCAGCAGGAAGTGGAAACAAATAACAAAATAGGAACATTTTGAAGCTGATTGACAGAAAATAATTAGGTTGTCTGACTGATGACAGAAACAATACCTGTTGTGAGGTGCTCCATTGGTCGAGGGAGATGTGGGTGTTGGGAATGGTTATATCTCTTGAGGGAGTTAGTCCTGCTTGTTCATCCTGTAATATAATTTCTGGATGGTTATTATATAACCATATAATAATTACAGCATGGAAACAGGCCATCTCGGCCCTTCTAGTCCGTGCTGAAAGCTTACTCTCACCTAATCCCACCGACCTGCACTCAGCCCATAACCCTCCATTCCTTTCCCGTCCATATACCTATCCATTTTTTAAAAAATATCGAACCTGCTTCTACCACTTCTACTGGTAGCTCCCCCACACAGCTACCACTCTCTGAGTAAAGAAGTTCCCACTTGTGTTACCTCTAAACTTTTGCCCCCTAACTCTCAAATCATGTCCTCTTGTTTGAATCTCCCCGACTCTCAATGGAAAAAGTCTATCCGCATCAACTTCATCTATCTCCATCATATTTTTAAATACCTCTATCAAGTCCCCACTCAAACTTCTACGCTCCAAAGAATAAAGACCTAACTTGTTCAACTTTTCTCTGTAACTTAGGTGCTGCAACCCACGTAACATTCTGGTAAATTTTCTCTGTACTCTATTATATTGACACCTTTCCTATAATTCGGTGAACAGAACTGTACACAGTACTCTGAATTCGGCTTGAACAATGCCTTGTATATTTTTAACATTACATCCCAACTGCTATACTCAATGCTCTGATTTATAAAGGCCAGCATACCAAAATCTTTCTTCACAACCCTATCCACATGAGATTCCACCTTCAGGGGACTATTCACCATCATTCTATTATCTATGCCCCACAGATCACTCTGTTCTACTGCATTCTTCAATGTCTTACTGTTTACTATGTATGTCCTATTTTGATTAGACCTACCAAAATGTTGCACCTCACACATCAGCATTAACCTCCATCTGACATCTTTCTGTCCACTCTTCTAACTGGCTTAATTCTCTCTGCAAGCTTTAAAAACCTGCTTCATTATCCACAACGCCACCTATCTTAGTATCATCTGCATACTTTCTAATCCAATTTACCGCCCCATCATCCAGATCATTAATGTATATAACAAACAACATTAGACCCAGTACAGATCCCAGAGGCACACCACTAGTCACCGGCCTCTAACCGGACAAACAGTTATCCACCATTACTCTCCCATCTAGCCACTGATAAATCCATTTTACTACTTCAAAATTAATACCTAACGATTGAACCTTCCTAACTAACCTTCCATGTGGAATCATGTCAAAGGCCTCACTGAAGTCCATACAGACAACATCCACTGCTTTATCCTTGTCAACTTTCCTAGTAACCACTTCAAAAAGTTCAATATGTTTTATCAAACATGACCTTCCACGCACAAATCCATGTTGACTGTTCCTAAACAGACCCTGTCTAATCAGATAATTATATATACCATATCTAAGAATATTTTCCATTAATTTACCCACCACTGATGTCAAACTTACAGGCCCATCATTGCTAGGTTTACTCTG
Organism: Hypanus sabinus; assembly: GCF_030144855.1. Lineage (NCBI taxonomy): Eukaryota > Metazoa > Chordata > Chondrichthyes > Myliobatiformes > Dasyatidae > Hypanus > Hypanus sabinus. Next base: position 321,363 of record NW_026779303.1, on the reverse strand, counting down.
AGATACCTTTTTAAACAATAGAACAACAATACGCCAATTCTCTGGCACCATCCCCCTTTCAAATGACATTAGGAATATTTTTGTCAGAGTCCCTGCTATTTCTACACCAACTTCCCTCAAGGTTCTAGGAAATATCCTATCAGGACCGGAGACTTGTCCACTTTTATATTCTTTAAAAGCTTTAGTACTTCCTCTTCGTTAATCATCTTAGTTTCCATAACTACCCTACTTGTTTCCCTTACCTTACACAATTCAATATAATTCTCCTAAGTGAATACTGATGAAAATAAAATTTTCAAAACCTCCCCCACTCCTTTTGGCTACACACATAGCTGTCCACTCTGATTCTCTAAGGGACCAATTTTGTCCCTCATTATCCTTTTGCTATTAATATAACTGTAGAAACCCTCTGGATTCATTTTCACCTTACTTGCCAAAGCAGCCTCATATCCTCTTTTAGCTTTTCTAATTTATTTTTACATTTTTACATTCTTTATATTAGATTCTTTTTACATTCTTTATATTCCCCGAGCACCACAATTGCTCCATGCTGCCTATATTTATTATAGATCTCTCTCATTTTCCAAACCAGGTTTCCAATATCCCTTGAAAACCATGGCCCTCTCGAACTTTCAACCTTTCCTTTCAACCTAATAGGAACATAAAGATTCTGTACCCTCAAAAATACACCTTTAAATGACCTCCATTTCTCTATTATATCCTTCCCATTAACAAATTGTCCCAATCCACTCCTAAATCTTTTTGCATCTCCTGAAAGTTAGCCTTTCTCCAATCAAAAATCTCAACCCTGGTTCCAGTCCTATCCTTCTCCATATTTATTTTGGAACAAATGGTATTGTGATCACTGGACACTATGTGGTCCCCAACACATACCTCCGTCACCTGAGCTATCTCATTCCCAGCAGGAGATCCAACACTGCCACTTCTCTAGTTGGTATCTCTATGTATTGCTGCAAACAACTATCCTGCACACATTTTACAAACTCAAAACCATGCAGCCGTTTTACAGAATGGGCTTCCCAGTCTATGTGTGGAAAATTAAAATCTGCCACAATCACAACCTTGTGCTTACTACAAATAACTACTATCTCCTTACAAATTTGCTCATCCAATTCTCGCTCCCCATTAGGTGGTCTATAATACACCCATATAAGTGTTACTACACCTTTCCCATTCCTTAATTCCTCCCAAATAGTCCCCCTGGACGAGCCCTCTAATCTATCCAGTGAAAACACCGCCCTGATATTTTCTTGGACAAGCAATGCAACGCCTTCCCCTCTTGCCCCTCTGATTCTATCACACCCGAAGCAACGAAATCTAGGAATATTTAGTTGCCAATCACACCCCTTCTGCAAACATGTTTCACTAATAGCTACAACATCATATTTCCAGGTATCAATCCATGCTCTAACCTCATCCACCTTTCTTACAATGCTCCTAGCATTAAAATAAATGCATTTAAGAAACTCTCCACCTCCTCCTCTCTGCTTATCCCTAACGGTGCGCACAACTTTATTATCTTTTTGTTTTCCTTCTCCCCTACATCTTCGGTATGAACCCTCCTACATCAGGGAGGAAGTTCAAATCATATCTGTGTTAAATGTTTAACCATCACAGTAACTGAAGGCAGCTGCAGGTTCACGAGGGACTGTTACTGTCAGATTCTGCAGTTCTTGTGGCTGCTCATTGCACCCTGGACTGAACCCTGGTCACTGAGCATTGGAGGAGTCGGTTCTGCTGATGTTAGTGTTAAACTAGACTGGTGTTTAATACTGTGGATCTGTGAAAGATAAAACAGTTTTGTATCAAATCCCATGTCTCAGGTACTTACTGTCTGTACCACACTCACAATGTACACTGGAAAGGCCACTCAGCCCATCTGGTTCCTGCCCATGAGAGGTGAGTTACACCTAAGGTGCAGGAGACAGGAAACTAGGTGAGAGACATGAAGGGGAATGAAGTTAAATAGCCATCGCAGAGTACTCTTGTTGCCATCCCACACAACAGCCAGGTGGGCCGCTTTAGAAACTGTTGGGGATGGAGGGATTACCTGGCAGAGGAAAGTCAAACGGGTGATAGGGGATTCGTTAGTTAGGGGAACAGAACAGAGGGGATTAAAGGTCAGTTTTGATGGTGTCAAAAGGACCTGACAAGTGTGGTTTGGGATAGGCCGTTTTCTGGCAAAGGAGTACTTGGTAAGTGGGAGGCCTTCAGAAGAGACATTTTTGGGAGTGTAGAGTTTGTATGCTGAAAGGTAACTGGTGCAGGGAGCCTTGGTTTTCAAGAGATATTGAGGCCCCCGATATTTTGTTCCTCTAAATGCCTCAGACTGTTGGGTGCTACCAAGACTCATTAATGACAACAGTATCATAATTCCACCCCCGAGCTCATCGGACTTATTTTTAGTCGTCGTCTGTTGGTTTCTAAAAGCTTCCAATAGTTTTTGCTCTAATGTTTGCCCTCTCTTTGGCTTTTATGTTGGCTTTGGCTTCTCATTTCAGCCACAGCTGTGTCTTCCTGCCTTTACAAAGCTTCCACTTATTTGGGATGTATCGATCACTCAGCTCCTGAATTGCTCCCAGAAACTCCAGCCATTGTTGCTCCGTTGTCACTCCTATCTTTCCCTTCCAAGCAAGTTTAGCCAGCTTCTCTGTCACAGAAACATGGAGAAGTTCAGTACGGAAACAGGCTATTTGCCCAATCCATTCAATGCCAAACAAACATTTAAACTGTCTAATGCAAATAACTGCACCGGGACCATCGCCCACCATACCCCTACCATCCAGGCTCCCATCCACACTTCTTTTAAATGGTGAAACCAAACTCATATTCACCACTTGTGCTGGCATCTCACTGCAAGCTCTCACGACCATTTCAGTAAAGAGCTTTTCCAAATGTTCCCATTAAATTTTCACTTCCCCGCTTACACATGACCTATGGTTGTCATCGCACCCATCCTCAGTGGAAAAAGCTGCTTACCTGTACCCTATCTATACTGCCATAATGTTGTCTATTCCCAACAAATCCTCAAAGAAATGTATAATATCTTTGTTTATGTTTAGAGCCTTTTTCAGATGTATAGGATGATGAGGGACACTGATTGTGTGGATAGCCAGAGGTTTTTACCCCAGGGCTCAAATGGCTAATGTGAGGGAGCATAGTTTTAAGGTGCTTGAAAGTTGATATGGAGGGGATGTCAGGGGTAACTTTATTTACACAGAGAGTTGTGGGTGCATGGAATGGATTGCAGGCTATTTGCGTGAGAGTGTTTCAGTTACTGTGGGGCCAGGAACCCATGCAGCTCAGTGGGAACACAGAATAATACCAATGGAGAGAGTAAAACTGAGCCAGGTCACAGATTGGAGACGGCAGAACTGCCCCATTCTTATAGAGACAGGAAGAGCATCAGAGCGTTTGATGGTCTTCCAGATACCAGCACTCTGCCCAGTCAGGAGGTGATTTCTCTCTCTGACTTGGGTTAAAATTCACTGTAACAGTGTGATGCCAGCTCCCACCTTGACACTCAAGTAATCTCATCTGAAATGTTGTCCTATATCCATTGATGGATTTTGTAAATCTTTTTACAGGTTAAAAATGGCAAGGAATTTTAGTATGGGAATCTCGAACACAACACAGCAGTTTTGCTGTCTCTGTCCAGATATTTAAGAAGTGGAGCAAGGGTTTCAGTCAATCATCCTTCCTGCTCAGACTGTCGGGAGGGATTCACTCGATCATCTGACCAACTGGCATGCCCGTTAGTTTACATGGGGGGAGCCCATTCTCCTGCTCAGACAGTGGGAATGGATTCACTCGGTCATCTCAACTGAAGGTACATCAGCGAGCTCACACTGGGCAAGGCCATTCACCTGTCCTGTGAGTGAGAAGGGATTCAGTTGGTCTTCCCACCTGTGGACACACCAGTCAGTTCACCCTGGGCAGAGGCTGGTCAACTGCTGAATTTGTGGGGAAGGATTCACTCGGTCATCTGACCTAATGGCTCACCAGCGAGTTCACACTCGGGAGCGGCCATTCACCTGCTCGGACTGTGGGAAACGATTCACTCAGTCATCTCAGTTACTGAGACACCAGTCAGTTCACACTGGGGCAGGCCATTCACCTGCTCAGACTGTGGGAAAGGATTCATTTCATCATATCAGTTACTGAGACACCAGTCAGTTCACACTGGAGAGTGGCCATTCACCTGCTCATACTGCGGGAAGGGATTCTCCGAATTACCTCAACTTAAGGTACATCAGCGAGTTCACACCGGAGAGAGGCCATTCACCTGCTCAGACTGTGGGAAGGGATTTGCTTCGTCATCCCATCTGAAGATACATCAGCGAGTTCACACTGGAGAGAGGCCGTTCACCTGCTCAGACTGTGGGAAAGGATTCACTCAGACATCTCAACTGAAGGCACACCAGGGAGTTCACACCGGAGAGTGGGCAATCACCTGCTCGGACTGTGGGAAGGGATTTACTTGCTCATCCCATCTGAAGGTACATCAGCAAGTTCACACTGGAGAGAAGCCATTCACCTGCTCAGACTGTGGGAAAGGATTCACTCAGTTATCTCAACTGAAGGCACACCAGGGAGTTCACACCGGAGAGTGGCCAATCACCTGCTCAGACTGCGGGCAGGGATTCGCTTCGTCATCCCATCTGAAGATACATCAGCGAGTTCACACTGGTGAGAGGCCGTTCACCTGCTCAGACTGTGGGAAAGGATTCACTCAGTCATCCATCCTAAAGGCACACCAGCGACTTCACACTGGGTAGAGACGATCTGCTCAGACTTTAGGAAAAGATTCTTTCAGCCAAATCAACCAGTGTGCATCACTGAGTTCACACTCAGTGTGAGAGGCCATTCACCGGCTGTGAATGTAGGAAGCGATTCACTCAGTCATCTAATCTTATGTAGCTCTCAGTTCTGCTGGCAGCTTAACAGAGGGGGTTATAGCCTGCCCACCCCAGTCTGGCCAAACTGAATAATCTCGTTTGGGTGGATACTGAGTGATGTGTCCCCTTTCTGTGAACTGTCTCTTTAAAATGCAAAGAGAACCGAGACTGACTTTAGACACGCTGTTGGATTTCTACAGAAGTGCTGGGTTGCTATGGTGACCAGCTAATGTTTATGTTCTGTGTGGTTAAGCAAGGTCAGAATGATCCTCTACCGACACAGAACAAGCAAGCGACTTCTTACAGAGAGAGGGGGCGGAGCTACGTGATGGACAGCTGGTGTTCAGCACAACGGTATTTAAACACACGTAACTGCTTTTCTCGCAGGACACGCAGACGCTCAAAGGCTAGTGATGAAAGTTTCTGCTAGTTGGACATTCTTGTACCCACAAGGGTGGGATTTGAGGATTGATAAAGAAGAATCGATCTGTGGCTGTTAGTGCGTGTAAGAGCGACCCTGTGGGATCTACCGGTGAGTCTAACCCTTGCCTGGGTTGGGAGACTTTCTCTTGAAGAAGGTGCTCTTGAGTTGGTCACGTCTGGCTAACTTGGAAGATTTGATGGGCTTTGGAACAGGTCGACAACACCTGTTTACTTGGATTACATCTCCCTCACCCTCGCCCTCTCCTTCCCTCCCTCCATCCCCGTCCAATCTTGTGAACTAAATTGAATCTACCACATCATCGTAAGACTGGCGGTGAAGACCCGAGGGGCAGAATGGTCTACTTCTGCACCTATTTCCTATTGTCTATTGACTATATCGTTTACCACCTAGGTTTTGGATTTTATATACAGGTGGCTCCCGTTTTTCGGACGTTTGCTTTACAACAGCTCATTGTTATGAAAGACCTACGTTAGTACCTGTTTTTTCTAACCAAATAGGATTTTCGCTTTTACGATAAAGATGATGCCAGCTTTATATGTGAGTTTACCCCGAGAAAGACTACCGTGACCGTGAAGCCTTGTGCGGCAGTTGTGTATGCATGCGTGCACGTGCCGATTTTTTTTTCTCTCCAAATCAATTTCAGTTCACTATCTTCTGGATTTTCAGTGAAACTACACCGTACATACAATATTTCTACTTTATATAGTGTGTATACTTATCATTCCTACTTTTACTATAGGTTAGTGTTATTTTAGGTTTTATGTGCTATTTGGTATGATTTGGTGGGTTATTCTTTGGGCCTGGGAACATCCACAATCTTTTCCCATTTAAATTAATGGTGATTGCTTCTTCGCTTCATGACATTTCGGCTTACAAATGGTTTCATAGGAACGCTCTACCTTTAGATACAGGGGGAAACCTGTATTTACACCTATATATGCATAACATTGCTAACCCTTGGATTATCTGGTTTAAGTTCACTATTATTAGTAGTTACCACTAAAATAGTGTTTGTTCACTGCAAAACCCTACTCCCAAGTGTGTTCAATTGTTGCTGGTAGTTTTATAGGTTTGCGTCTGTGTGAAACCTGAAGTAACAAATGGTACATAATATGTGATTACACTATTAAGATTTATAATTCTTACTTTGAATAAAGGGTCAGTAAAGAAAACAAAAAAAAAAAGAAAAAGGGCCCACTCTCTCCATTCAAGTCTTCTCATCTCTCCCCAGCAAAAGGCCATGAAAATCTCTCTTCCAGACTCACAAGGAAGAACATTTCTGTCATTGGATAGCCTCGCACACCAAAACCCTGTCATCTCTAGTTGTAACCTATACATTGCTGCTGCAGAGAAACCTTTACCTCAGCAGTGAAACATTACAGAGAGGCCATTACATCAGCAATTGAATCCTTACAGTGTGTTACACTTGTGACACACTACCGGGTTCAAACTGGGGAGAAAGTTTCAATGAGCTGCATGCTGGATATTAGTCTATCACCATTGCTGAATGCAATTTTGGGAGTGACTGTCGGTGCTGAACTCTGCAATTATTGCTGCTGCTCACCACACCCAGTTCTGCACCATGGTCACTGGGCATTGGAGGAGTTTTTTTCTGCTGCACATTCACCTTTAATGGAACTGCAGTTTAATATTCTGGATCTGAGACAAATAAACCAGTTCTATTTTAAACTCTGTCTTCCACCTACTAAATCTGCCTCAGCTATTCAATCGTTTCTCTCTAATTATGATATCTCTGATACATGGTGTTTCCTTCATCCTACTGAGAGAGATTATTCTTTTTTTTCACATGTTCACCATACCTTTACTAGAATTGACTACTTCTTACTCGACAATCAACTCATTCCATTTGTCTATTCTTGTGATTATCAGAGTATACTGATTTCTGACCATGCCCCAATTACTCTGTCCTTAAATTTTCCTGGCCTTCCTCAGAGGAATAAACACTGGCGGTTTGATAAGACTTTACTATTGGATGATGATTTTCTAAAATTTATCAAAGATCAGATAACCTTTTATTTTAACACCAATACATCACCTGAAGTGTCATCCCAGATTGTCTGGGATGCCATGAAAGCGTATCTGAGGGGTCAAATAATCTCCTATACAGCAATTCTTAATAGAAAGTCCTGTGCAGATTGATTAGACCTCATTAATCAGATTAAAGAGTTGAATCAACTCTATGCGCAAACTAAGAATCTTGAACTATACAAGAAACGTGTAGAACTTCA